>NW_028270139.1:102485425-102819252 GCF_037043375.1 Chiloscyllium plagiosum
CAGGATGTTTGTTTATCTGCCTCTGGACCACCTGCTGGTGTTGCTCAGCTAGTACTGGGCCATGGCTACTGCCAGGTGGCATTTTTCTTGCGAGCCACCATCACCACCTGCGACTGCTTTAGCCACTGCTTGGTGGAAACTGTTCCTCCTGGCTGGCTTTGGCCTTCCTCCTCTCTCTTCAGGCTGGTGGGGCAGTGGAGGGTGATAGCTGCTCTTTTCTGAGTCTGGCAGCTCCCAGTGACGTTCTGTTGCTTTTGAATTACTGTTGGATCCTTGCAGTTCTAGCCATTGCCTTCGGGAGATTGCTCAACTTGGTATGGTGGCCGCCCTACTAAGCCGTCAGGTGATCAGTGCTCCACCGCCCAGCTGTGAGAGGTGCTCCAGCATGTACTGTGGCAGCTCCCGCCTCAACTTCTGGCTCCACCCACCTACGTAATCAAGACTCGGGACTCCATTTCGCAGGGTCACCCCTGGGTCCTACTGCCTATCTTCAGCCAGCCAACACAACAGCTCTCCCTCCTCACCCCCACAATGCACCTTACCCCTCCCCACCTCATCCCCCTTCTCGCAATTTCCTTTCTCTCTCACACCCACTCACTCCCACCACACCACATCCATCCTCACCCATATGCCATCACCCCCTCCCCTCCTTTAGCCTCCTCAGGACCCCCAAGGCTTGCCACATATTCACCATCCCACCCTACCCCGAACTCTGAGGCCAAATGGTCTACCCTCAGTAAAGGTCTCACATACATGCCCCTCCGCCCCCACCTCAATGAATTCTGTACCTGCCATGATGTGGAGCTCTTCTTCCCCAACTCCGCGCCTTCTTTAACAAAAACTCACAAAAACCCCTTTCCTGCCTCTAACCTTGCTCCTCCACTTTGTCACCCCTGCCAGCCTTGTATTTGCCCGAGATGTCTTCACTGCTGACTACCGACATGTAATCGCCTGCCTCAATTTCTCCACCATCCTCCTTACCCACTCCAACCACATCCCCTCCAAACATGCAACGCGCTACTGTCTCCGCACCAATCCCCGTTTCACCATCAAACCTGCTGACAAAGGTGGTGGTCTGGAGAACAGATCTTTATGTCAGAGGAGAAAGTGAGGTCTGCAGATGCTGGAGATCAGAGCTGAAAATGTGTTGCTGGAACAGCGCAGCAGGTCAGGCAGCATCCAGGGAACAGGAGAATCGATGTTTCGGGCATAAGCCCTTCTTCAGGAATGAGGAAAGTGTGTCCAGCAGGCTAAGATAAAAGGTAGGGAGGTGGGACTTGGGGGAGGGGTGTTGGAAATGCGATAGGTGGAAAAAGGTCAAGGTGAGGGTGATAGGTCAGACTGGGGTGGGGGCGGAGAGGTCAGGAAGAAGATTGCAGGTTAGGAAGGCGGTGCTGAGTTCGATGGATTTGACTGAGACAAGGTGGGGGGAGGGGAAATGAGGAAACTGGTGAAATCCGAGTTCATCCCCTGTGGTTGGAGGGTTCCTAGGCGGAAGATGAGGCGCTCCTCCTCCAACCGTCATGTTGTTTCGGTCTGGCGATGGAGGAGTCCAAAGACCTGCTTGGTGGAGTGGGAGGGGGAGTTGAAGTGTTGAGCCACAGAGTGGTTGGATTGGTTGGTTGGATGCAATAGATGATGTGTGTGGAGGTGCAGGTGAATTTGTGGTGGATATGGAAGTTTCCTTTGGGGCCTTGGAGGGAGGTGAGGAGGGAGGTGTGGGCGCAAGTCTTGCACCTCCTGCGGTTGCAGGGGAAGGTGCCGGGAGTGGAGGTTGGGTTGGTGGGGGGTGTGGATCTGACGAGGGAGTCACGAGTGGTCTTTACGGAACGCTGATAGGGGAGGGGAGGGAAATATATCCTTGGTGGTGGGGTCCGTTTGGAGGTGGCGGAAATGACGGCGGATGATACGCTGTACATGGAGATTGGTGGGGTGGTAGGTGAGGACCAGTGGGGTTCTGTCCTGGTGGCGGTTGGAGGGGCGGGTCTCGAGGGCGGAGGAGCGGGAAGTGGAAGAGATGCGGTGGAGGGCATCGTCGACCACGTCGGGGGGGAAATTGCGGTCCTTGAAGAAGGAGGCCATCTGGGTTGTACGTTTTTGGAACTGGTCCTCCTGGGAGCAGATGCGGCGGAGACGAAGGAATTGGGAGAATGGGATGGCGTTTTTACAGGGGGCAGGGTGGGAGGAGGTGTAGTCCAGGTAGCCGTGGGAGTCCGTCGGTTTGTAGTAGATGTCCGTGTTGATTCGGCCGCCTGAGATAGAAATAGAAAGGTCGAGGAAGGGGAGGGAGGAATCTGAGACTGTCCAGGTGAATTTGAGGTCGGGGTGGAAGGTGTTGGTGAAGTGGATGAACTGTTCAACCTCCTCGTGGGAGCGTGAGGTGGCGCCGATACAGTCATCGATGTCGCGGAGGAAAAGGTGGGGGGTGGGGCCAGTGTAGTTGCGGAAGATGGACTGTTCCACATATCCTACGAAGAGACAGGCATAGCTGGGGCCCATGCGGGTGCCCATGGCTACTCCTTTCGTTTGGAGGAAGTGGGAGGATTGGAAAGAGAAGTTGTTCAGGGTGAGGGCCAGTTCAGTCAGTCGAAGGAGGGTGTCAGTGGAAGGGTACTGGTTGGTACGGCGGGAAAGAGAGAAGCGGAGGGCTTTGAGTCCTTCGTGATGAGGGATGGAGGTGTACAGGGACTGGATGTCCAAGGTGAAGATAAGGCGTTGGGGACCGGGGAAGCGAAAATCATGGAGGAGGTGGAGGGCATGGGTGGTGTCCCGAACGTAGGTGGGGAGTTTATGTCAGAGGTCAAACGCTAGCTCTCTGACACCACATCCTACCCACCACCCCCTTGATCACGACCCCACTGTGGCTCATCAAGCCAAAATCACTCATATTGTCTGTGACCTCATTGCCTCCGGTGATCTCCTCTCCACTGCCACCAATCTCATAGCCCCCTAACTGCCGCACTACCGGTTCAACCTGCTTCCCAAGATCCACAAGGCCAACTAAACCAGCTGATCCATCCTCTCTGCATACTCTTGCCCCACCAAATTCATCTTGTCCAACTCGTCTCCATCCTCTCCCCCTTGGTTCACATACTTACCACTTACATCTGCGACACTAACCACACTCTCCAGCTCTTTAGTAACTTCCGATTCCCTGGCCCCCAAAACTTCATCTCCATGATGGACATGTTGCCCTATACACGTCCATACCTGATAAGAATGGCCTTCAGGCTTTCAGATTTTTCCTCTCCAACAGACCCATCCAGTTCCCACTAACTTTGCCTTTAATTCTTCCCATTTCCTCCAAATCCAGGGGGTGGCCATGGACACTCAGATGGGCCTTAGCTAAGCCTGCCTCTTTGTTGGCTATGTCAAACAGTCCCTGTTCAGTACATACGCAGGCATTCTGCCCCAACTCTTTCACCATCACATCGATGGCTGCATCAGTGCCACATCATGCACTTCGGCTGAACTGGAGCAGTTCGACTTTGCCCACAATTTCCACCCTGCCCTCATATTCACTTGGTCCATCTCGGACACCTCCCTCCCTTTTCTTGACCTCTCCATTTCCATCTCTGGCAACAGTCTCCATACGGATGTTTGCTATAAACCCACAGACTCCCCTAACTACTTGGACTACAACTCCTCTCACCCAGTATCCTGCAAGAACTCAATCCCATTCCCCCAATTCCTCTGCTTCCACCCAGACAAGGAGACATTCCACTTCCAAGCAATCTGCGCATTTTGATCACAACAAATTTACAAAAAAAAAAAAACATGCAGGAGAGACTCAGCAGGTTTGGCTGCATCAGTGATGAGAGAAGCATAATTAACATTTCAAGTCTGATCGATACCATCTTTAGAACTCAAAACAAACAGGGGAAGAAAGAAAAACTAGAGATATACAATTTGATAAGATAGCTTTTGAAAATACGGTTAAGGAGAATCCAAATACATTAAGGACTGAAGGATAACCAGGGAGCGAACAGGGCCCCTCAAAGATCAGCAAGGCAGCTTTTGTGGGAGCCGCAGGAGATGGGGGGGAGATACTAAACGAGTATTTTGCAGCAGTGTTTACTTTGGAAAAGAACAAGGAAGATAGAGAATGTAGGGATGTAGATGGGGACATCTTGAAAAATGTCCATATTACAGAGGAGGAAGTGCTGGATGTCTTGAAACGCATAAAGGCGGATAAATCTCCAGGACCTGATCAGGGTGTATCCTATAACACTGTGGGAAGCTAGAGAATTGCTGGGCCTTTTGCTGAGATATTTGTACCACAGATAGTCACAGATGAGGAGCCAGAAGACTGGAGGTTGGCTAACGTGCTACCAATATTTAAGAAAGGTGATAAGGACAAGCCAGGGAACTGTAGACCAGTGAGCCTGATGTCATGGTGGGCAAGTTGTTGGAAGGAATCCTGAGGGACAGGATTTACATGTATTTGGAAAGGCAAGGACTGATTAGGGAAAGTCAACATGGCTTTGTATGTGGGAAATCATGTCTCATAAACTTGATTTTGACAAAGTAACAAAGAGAATTGATGAGGGCACAGCAGTGTATGTGATCTATATGGACTTCAGCAAGGGGTTCCACAAGGTTCCCCATGGGAGACTGGTTAGCAAGGTTAGATCTCACAGAATACAGGGAGAACTAGTCATTTGGATACAGAACTGGCTCAAAGGCAGAAGACAGAGGATGGTGGTAGAGGGTTGTTTTTTCGACTGCAGCCTGTCACCAGTGGAGTGCCACAAGGATCGATGTTGGGTCCACTACATTTTGTCATTTATATAAAGGATTTGGATATGAACATAGGAGATATAGTCACTAAGTTTGCAGATGACATCACAATTGGAGATGTAGTGGACAGCGAAGAAGGTTACCTCAGATTACACTTTTGGGAAAGCAAATCTTAGCAGGACTTATACACTTAAAGGTAAGATCCTCGGGATTGTTGCTGAACAAAGAGACCTAGGAGTGCAAGTTCATAGCTCCTTAAAAGTACAGTCGCAGTAGATAGGATAGTGAAGGCGGCGCTTGGTATGCTTTCCTTTGTTGGTCAGAGTATGTAGTTTAGAAGTTGGGAGGTCATGTTGCAGCTATGCAGGATGTTGGTTAGGCCACTTTTGGAATATCGTGTGCAGTTCTGGTCTCCTTCCTATCAGAAGGATGTTGTGAAACTTGAAAGGGTTCAGAAAAGATTTACAAGGATGTTGCCAGGGTTGGAGGATTTGAGCTATAGGGAGAATTTGAATAGGCCTCAACTGTTTTCCATGCAGCACCGAAGGCTGAGAGGTAACCTTACAGAGTTTTATAAAATCATGAGAGGCATGGATAGGATAAGTAGACAAGGTCTTTTCCCTGGGGTGGGGGAATCCAGAACTTGAGGGCATAGATTAAGGGTGAGAGGGGAAAGATATAAAAGAGACCTAAGGGGCAACCTTTTCATGCAGAGGGTGGTACGTGTACGGAATGAGCTGCCAGAGGAAGTGGTGGAGGCTGGTGCAATTGTAACATTTAAAAGGCATCTGGATGGGTATATGAATAGGAAAGGTTTAGAGGGATATGGTGCAAGTGCTGGCAAATGGGCCTAGATTAGGTTGGGATATCTGGTCTGCACGGAAGAGTTGGATCGAAGGGTCTGTTTCCGTGCTATACATCTCTATGACTCTATGATTATCTTTTCTGTATAATCTAACCAGCAAAGGGAAAAAAGCATCTTCAACGTTGCTCAAAAGACTCCGTCAAAGCTTTAGGCTTTGCATTAGGACAGAAGACACAGAATTGAAAAAAGCTCACCAATTTATTTTGTTCAGGGAAAGTTCAGCCATCACTAATATGGGTTTCAACAGAAACATTTAACTGTCAATCTTCTCACATTGTATAAATTGATGCCCTTTTTTCCAAGTCTGTTTCTTGCAACAATTTCCTGATGAGTGCAAAACGTTTTGATTCACCTTTTAGCAATATGTAAATTCTATTTTACCAAGTCATTACTTATCAACCATCTTCATTTGACAGAACCAAATTATACCTAAGCATCTTTGAAAACACTTTCAATTAATTAAAAAAAAACTAAAATTGTTTGAATGACCTGAATCAGCTCAATTGTTCTTTCCTCACATTTTCCAGAACCTAAAGCTTTCTGGGTATTTTAAAACCTAAACCATGTGAATTATTTATTTCCATGTTTCACATTGCAAATTAATTTTCAAAAAACCTGAGCCACTTATTGATAGGACCGCAGTACACAACATAAAGTCAGAATGTTATGGCACAGTCGTTATTTTTCACAGATCAAGCACCCAAGACACAGAGCAGAAGGGAAAATACAAAATGAGAAATATCGCACCTTGTTAAGACATTTATTCTAACAAGTTAAACAAAATATCAAACCCTAATGTATGGAAACTTATAATTAGATATCAGGTATAAAAGCACAATAAAATCTTTATTTCAATTTTTACCCAAAACAATTAACCAAAAAAGATCAAATCATTAAGACAACTCATTTAGCAACAAGTAAAACAACAATCTTGCTGATATTCAGTGTTTTCTGCAAGTGGGATTCAGCATTATGTCGCGTTTTACATTCCCAACCTCATTTCCAAAGCAACATATGATGTAACAGATGGAAATGTGTCACATGTACCACCATTGCATAGTACCCACTCTGGACCAATTATTGGATTTTAAAAACTGTAAGAAATATGATTGACTTTTTTTCAAAGGCAAAGTTGGGAAGTTTTGGCAATAGCCTGGAACTCCCAAATTCATTTTAATAGATCAATGTTGATTTTTGTTATTAGAAATCATATCATGATTTTCAATTTAGAAAACTAAACTGCACCAAATTACTGAAACAGGTAATCTTCAAAGTCTACAATCAGGCAAGCAATCATGAAGATCTGAATTTGTCAGTGACCTACTTTCTCAAGGTAATTCTTAAAGAGATGAAGTCTTGATGAAGAATCTTAGAAATAATTTAAAGAATTTACAGTACAGGAGGAAGCCATTCAACCCAATTGTGACTGCACTGGCTCCTGTAAGAGCTACCCAGTTAGTCCCATTTTCCAGCCCTGCCTCCGTAGCCTTCTCAATTCATTAACTTCCAAATATTGATCAGGCTTTCTTTGGAATCCTCATATGGAATCTGCCTCCACCTTTCTCCAAGGCAGTGCATTCTAAATCTTAACAAGTCAGAGCAAATTACTACTGGAATCTGTACTGAAAACAAGTGCTGGAAATCACAACAGGTCAGGCACCATCCATGGAGAGAGAGAGAGAGAGCTAACACTTTGAGTTGAGATGACCCTTTGTCAGAGCTCATGTGACGGGTGGAGGGGGCAAAAGGAGCAGGGCGGAGAACTGGAGTGTTGGGGGAGAGAGGCTATCAGCAACCTTCTTCCTCCTCCCCACCCCCCCACCACAGGATAACTGCTGCGCCTCCACACTTCATGTCAGCTCTGATGAAGAATCATCTTGACTCAAAACGTTAGCTTGCTCTCTCTCCATGGATGTGGCCTGACCCACTGATTTCTAGCATTATTTTGTTTTCAGTCCAAATATTAACTTTAAGTGAAGAGGTTTCTCCTCAACTCGCTCTTAACTGTCTTGCTGTCGATCTTGAAATTGTGACCTTAAATTACTGAAATACCATCAAATGCGAACAGGATAATATTCTTCTTACCCTGTCAAAAACCGTTCATAATTTTGAACACATCAAAAGGTCACCTCTTAATCTCTCTGCTTCAAGGATAATAATCTCAATTTCTCTAATCTTTGCTTGCATTTAAAATTCCTCATTCCTGATATCAGTCTACAAAGTATCCTTTGTGCTCTCTCCAGGGCTTTAACATACCTTATTATATCAGATGTCCAGACTGAACACAATATTCCAAATGTGGTCTGACCAATGATTTGTACAGACATTTAAACCTGTTGGACTATAAACTGGCTACTTCCAAATAAACCTGTTGGACTATAAACTGGTGCTGTGAGATTTTTAACTTATCCACCCCAGTCCAACTGGCATCTCCACATCATTTATGTATGTAGCATTACTTCCTTGCTTTTATACTCTATGCCTCTATTTATAAATCCAAGGATCCCCTAAGCCCTCTTAACAGCTGTTTCAACTTAACTGGCCACCTTCAAAGAATTATGAACATGAACCCCAAACTCCTCTGCTCCTGTCCTCTACTCAAATATGTAGCATTGAGCCTGTATTGTCTCTATGTTTCCTCTACCAAAGTGGCTTACCTCACATTGCTCTGTATTGAAATTCATTTGCCTGGTGTCTGCCTTCTATTTACTATCTTAGTCTATCTTTTAATCCATGTTGTCAAAGACTTACAAAACTCAAATATTTCTAATTTACTAACCAACCTGCCATGTGGTACTACATCGGAATGCCTCTGGAAGTCCAAATACACAGTATCTACAACACTTGCCTTGTCCACTGCCTATGGCACCTCATCAAATAACTCAAATTTGTCAGACATGACCTACACTCGACAGAGCCAGGTTGACTATAAAATATTAATTTGTTTTCCCCTGTACTATGGCCTCCCATCAGTTTTCCCACTACTGACGTCAAGCTGATAGACTAAGCCAGAAGGTGCAGACTTCGCCCCTTTCTTAAGTAACTGGCAGATGGAACTAGCTCAGTTTGGGATCATGGTGGGCGTGGACTGGTTGGACTTGAAGGGTCTTTTTCCATGCTGTATGATTCTAGAACTGTGTCACATTTGAAATTCCTGTGATTAATTTTGTATCCAGAGGGGCCTGGAGAATTTCTGTCAACTGCTTTGCCATTTGCTCCTCTCTTTGTCTCAGCAATCTCTAACGCGCAGGCCTGGCAACTTCTCATCGTTCCATTGGTTTCCAATGCTAGTTTTTGTTAAGTTTTCAGTTGTGACAAAACAAATCCTCTTTTTTGCATTCTGGTTGAGATGGACCATCTGTTTGTTAAATCAATACTTACAACATGAAGTCTTGCTCCCAACAAGGCTGATCTCCTCGTACTGCTATTGTAGTACTTTTTACATTCTGTACTTTCAGTGTCACATAGGTGTTAAATTTATCTGGTAAGAGAGAAGAAAAGGCCTTTTAATCTTTCTGTTCCACTAGTTATTTTCTTGCTTAGGCATCTAGTAGTGGCCATAACGGCAATTAAAAACAACTTGCATTAATATACCACAGTAATTACAGTATTTAACACAGTAAAAATATCACATTTCGACTATACAAAAAGCATGGTGTTCAATACGAGGACTTGATTGAAGTGAAGCTTAAGATGTTTCCTACAGAATGTCTGCCTTGTTGTCAAGGCCATATGACTACAGCAGACGAGGTCAGACAATCTTACATGATGATTGCCTATCAATCCAAACATCCCCCTGCAGACCTAAAAAAGCAGCAGCAGCTTGTACATTTTTAATTTACCCAAGGTACAACAAAATATACTACTCTTCTGTCTCAAATGTTCATTATTTCCATTAGAATTTGTGTATTCATTGGGCACAGTCCTTAAATTATGCTGGTCTTCGTGGTACATTTGCATGTTGTTGTTGGCTGTTCATCTGGATATATTTCACCAGGGTGTGTTATTCCCGTGACATTTCTATGGATATCTGGGTCTGATGGTTGATTTGTGTCAGTGGAAGTGGCGCATTCACTGCTTCCTCATCAGCTGTCTGCACTTCTGCTGTTGGATGCATGTGCCAGCAGTCATGACGGTATAATTGGCCCACTTCCACCACTACTGATTGAGGTGGCAACTGCTCCACGCAGGTCCAAAGTTGTACTGGCTTTCATTAAGATTGTTGAATGTTTGCACTGTGAATGGCTCTCCAATACTCAATGGTTTAGTAGTCTTGCCAAAATGAAATTTGGCTTTCTGCCATTTTGCTTTTTTTTTCACAAATATATAAAACTCACTCACTACTACTAATATGAGATCTTTTTTGGCTATTAGAAATATAGCATTTGCAGCTTGACATTAGCAACTTTTGTTAAGATTTGTAGCTCAGGTTGAGGTTCTGGATGTAGGTTTGCTTGCTGAGCTGGAAGGTTCATTTTTAGACGTTTCATCACCATACTAGGTAACATTTTCAGTGAGTCTCCAGACAAAGCACTGCTGATGTTTCCTGCTTTCGATTTATATCTTTGAGTTTCTTTGGATGGGTGATGTCATTTCCTGTTCTTTTTCTCAGGGGGTGATAAATGGGGTCCAAGTCAATGTGTTTTTGATAGCGTTCCAGTTAGGCTGGCATGCTTCTAGGAATTCTCATGCACGTCTCTGCTTGCCTTGTCTTAGGACGGATGTGTTGTCCCAATTGAACTGGTGTCCTTCCTTATCTGTGTATAAGGATATTCGCGAAAAAGGGTCATGCGTTTTGTGGCTAGTTGATGTTCATGTAGCCTGGATAATTTCTTTATGATGGCCCTGGTGATTTTCACTGACAGCCTTTCCATTTGACTAGTAGTTTGGAAATGAGGATTGATGTTGAATTTTTCAACCTTCGATTAAGTGACTGAATTCTTCACTCATGAACGGAGGGCCATTGTTGTTCGTAACAGTGTTGAGAATGCCACAACAACTAAAGTATGCTTGTAGGCATTTGACAGAATAGTGAATGGCCTGGACAAAGTAGATGTTGGGAAGATGGTCTCGGTATGGATAAATCATCTAGACCAGATAGACTACACCTCAGAGTTTCAAGGGAGATAGCTGAAGAGACAGTGGAGGCGTTAGTGGTGATCTTCTCAGGAATGAGCCAGGGAAGGTCCCAGAGGATTGGAAAATCGCTAACGTGAAACCATTTTAAGAAGGGGATATGGCAAAAGACAAAAAAATGATAGACTGATTAGCCTTATCTTGGTCATGGGTAAGATCCTAGAATCAGTTGTGAAGGATGAGATTTCTAAATGCTTCGAAGTATATGGTAAAATAGAGCCAAGACAGCATACTTTCATTCAGGGGAGGTCATGCCTGACAAGTCTGCTATAATTCTTTGATGAAGTAACGAGCAGGTTTGACCAAGGACAGCCAATGATGTTATCTACCGGAGCATCAAGGTAACAAAGTATTGCACAGAGTTTAGTGAGTAAGAGAAGGGCGCATGGTGTTAGAGGCAAGGTGCTAGCAGGGATAGAAGCTTGGCTATCTGACAAAAAGTAGAGAGTGTGTGGATAAAAAGGTCCTTTTCAGAATGGCGGCTGGTGACAAGTGGTGTTCCACAAGGCTCAGTGTTGAGACCACAACTTTTCACTTTATACATTAACAATCTAAATGAAGGAACTGCGGGCATTCTGGCTATATTGCAGATGATACAAAGATAATTAGAGGGACAGGTAGCATTGAGGATTTGGGCAGGTTGGGAGAGTGAGCAAAGAAGTGGCAAAATGTGAGGTCATGCACTTTGGTAGGAAGAATAGAGGCATGAACTATTTTCTAAATGGGGAGAAATTTCAGAAGCCTGAAGTACAAAGAGACTTGGGAGTTCTAGTCCAGGATTCTTTGAAGGTAAACTTGCAGATTGAGTTCGTAGTTAGGAAAGTAAATGCAATGATGGCATTTATTTTGAGAGAACTTGAAGATAAAAGCACAGATGTACTTCTGATGCTCTGGAAAGTTCTGGTCAGACAATATTTGGAGTATTGTGCACAGTTTTGGGCCCCATTTCTCAAAAAGGATATACTGGGCCATGGAGCATGTTCAGAGGAGGTTCATGAGAATGGTCCCAAGAATGAAAAGCGTAACATATGAGGAATGCTTGAGGACTCTGGATTTATCCTTGATGGAGTTTAGAAGGATGAGGGGATGGGGGGATCTCATTCAAATTTACAGAATACTGAATGGACTGGGCAAAGTAGATGTTGGGAAGATGTTTCATTGGTCGGAGAGAATAGGACCCAAGGCCATGGACTTAGAGTCAAGGGAAGACCTTTTAGAATGGCGATAAGGAGAAACTTCTTCAGCCACAGGATGGTGAATCTGTGGAATTCATTGCCACAGAAGTCTGTTTGGGCCTGGTCATTGAGTGTATTTTAGACTGAAATAGATAGCTTCTTGAGTATCAATGGGATCAAGGGTTACAGGGATAAAGTGGGAGAAAGGGGTTGAGAAACTTATCAGTCATGATATAATGGCACAGCAGACTCGATGGACTGAATGGGCTAATTTCTGCTCTGATGTCTTATCGTCAAATTGATCACAACAGCATGATGCAGGACGCTATTCAAGAGGGAGGAGAAAAGACAATTGTCTTCATAATCGGGGATAGTGTACTCAGGGGAACAGACACTATTCTATGGCCAGGATCGAGAGTCCTGAAGGCAATGCCACCTGCCTTTTTCCCACATTCAGGATGTTTCACCTAAGCTGCAGAGGAATTTTAAGTGGAACAGAAACAATCCAGTTGACATGGTCCACATAGGTACCAATGATAGAGGTTGGTAGAGGAAAGAGTTTCAGCTGAGGGAATCTGAGCAGCTAGGGCGTAACTTAAAAAGCAGCTTCGCAAAGATAATAATGTTTGGATTACTCCCTGAGCCACAAATTGGCACAGAGCAACCAAGATTAAAGAGGTAAATATGTCATTCAAACATTAATGTGGGCAAAACAGGTTCAATTTCATGGGATATAGAGACCAGCATTGGGCAATGAGGGAGGGGCTCCACCTGAATCATGCTGGACAAAATCCTTGTGAACTGCATAACCAGAATGGCCTGAACTCCCCCTTGTCCTCGCCCACTGCCACACAGAGACTTTTTGGGTCCCGTTTCAAAGCTAAGATATGCTGGCATTGATGGGGGATCCAGAAGAGGCTTACAAGAATGATCTCAGGGATGAGTGGCTGGTCAGAATGAGATGCAGTTAAAGACTCTGGGGCTGTACTCAATTGAGTTTCAAAGGATGATCGAAACTTACAGGGTACTATAACATGCATGGAGAAGATGCTTCCATTAGTAGAAGAGACTAATAACTAGGGCACAGTCTCAGGGTGAAGGGGCAAACCTTTAGAACAGAAATGAAAAGCAATTTCTTCAGCCAGAGGGTGGTGGCTTTGTGGAACTTATTGCCACACAGGGCTCTGGAGGCTAAGTTATTGAATGTATTTACAAAAGAGGTAGATAGGTCTTGGATTAGTAAGGGCATCAAGGCTTACAGAGAAGGCAAGCTAATGGGGTTGAGAAATGGATCAGCCACAATTTAACAGCGGAGCAGATTCAAATGGCATGAATGGCCTAATTTTGCTTCTGCATATCATGGTCTTGCTACTTGATAGCTCATATTATTGTTCGTTTTAATTTTAATGAAGTGGTCCCTCAATGAAACATAAGCATGCAATGCAATAGATTTTGCTTTTAACAATAAAAGTTTGCTTACAAAAGGAACAAAGATAAACTATTTATAACATCAATTCAAAGATGTTTAAACACAAAATACAAATGCAAAACACTCCTTCATAAATTGAAAATTAATAAGACAGCATTTATATCACTGCCAAAACACACACCTGGTGCAATGCCCAAAACATGACTCATGTAATGCTCAGAATAAAGTCCCTCTATCCAATACTTTTGACTATAATGGTTAGAGTGGATCTGCAATAGCTTCCTTACTGTGCACCTAAGCCCATGCAAGTTTTAAACAACCTCTTCAGGGGTTTAAGTACACATTTCTGATCGGAGACAAACTCTTCACTCTCAGGCAATTTAGCTCAAAACTCCAGTAATTTGAACAGGAATTGGTAGAGGAAAAGTTGCTATCATCTTCTCTTGTGGTGTTTTCAATGTGGTCTTCGTAGTTATTTTCAGTGTCAGCTCACTGCTCTGAAGGTTTGTTTTTATTTCAGCCCTGGACATTCACCTTAGTGCCTCTTCTTACACCATGTTTCAAGTACACAACACAGTAATGCGTTTAACACAAGGGCTTTATTGAAATGAAACTCAAGTTGTCTGCCAAGAGGGGGTGCATCTCATGGTTAAGATCACATGACTAGCAGACTATTAGGATAGTCATTTGTACATGAATGCATTAAAATCCATATAGGCATTATCAGATAAAGTGTTGATACCAAGCTGCATGAAAAGATTTCTACAAATAGGTTTTAAAGCCCTTTAACCAATATTGGTGAAGTTTACTGACAGTATAAAATTAACTCGAAACATTTCTTTATTATGACTAAAATATTTTGACTCATTAACATGCAATAAAGAGGTCAATTCAGGTGAAGTGCTGCAAATGCAGCTTCTGGGGTGTTCAGGATGCCAGTTAATCCTGGGCAAACATGTTGGTAGTAAGTGAATGTACTGCAGGATTGTCAGCTCAGAGTCAGAGAAATCGCGGCCATGTAACAGCTGGGAAGGCAAGACTAACCTGGTCATTTTATTCCAGAACTTATCACAACCCTTTAAATAGTTAACTGATTTGGCCAGTGCTCAGGGACAGGAGGGTCCGACTGCAAATGAGGCAGGTGTTAGACCCAGAAAGCAGGAGTCTCATTCTTTGTAAACATCCAACAGATGAAGAGTTCTTTCAGCATCCTCGGATGAGAATTAGGGGCTGCAGGGTAAATGAATTAACACCATGGTATAAGAAGTCATTCAAGTAGAAGGATCAAAAAGGGGTATGGAAATAGCAAGGGACAGTATCATAAATCAGATCGATACAGCAGCAAAGAGCATGGGCTCAAATGGTACTGTTGACTTCCAGCTTCCAGGGTTTGGGCTGGAGAATAATTTGCAGTGGGACAGAATGGATACACTTGACATGATCTGCATTGGTAGCAATGAATTAAGTAGAGCTGTTGTGCCTCATCGGGGTAGCATGCTCGAAATTAAAATGGCGACGTTCCTGGAGTTAGAAACGTTAAAGATCTTCAAACAAAGTCAGAATTCCCTTTTTCGCCTTGCTTTCAGTCCCAGGTTGGTAGTAAGCATGGACTAGATTTCTATTCTTAACAAAAAACATGACGCATTGCAGTAAATAGATTCTAGCTGGAGGTAAACAATTATGAACTGCCGACATACAGATTTATTCATTAAAATTTGAACCACTTTATAAGCTCCCCTGAAAACTTACAAAAGTGGGTGTTGCGGAAAAAAGACTGGAGGTCTGATGGCTTCTGCCTGTGTTATTCACACCCCTAGCTATCCAAGAGCCAATCGCATAGTTATTGGCAGATAGAAGGCTTATATTATCACAGCAATTAACAAGAGTAGGCTATTTGGCCCTTTGGGCGTGCTCCACCATTCAACAGAATCATGGCTGGATCTGATTTTAACCTCAACTCGATATTTCTGCATTTCTCAATAATGTTTCATGCTCTTGTTTTTTTTACTCATTCATGAGGTGAGGGAGTTGCTGACAGGGCCAACATGTATTGCCCACCTAATTACCCAGGGGAGCAGTTAAGAGTCAACCACATTACTGCGGGTCTGGAATCACACGTAGGTCAGACCAGGTCAGAATGGTAGTTTCCTTCCCTCAAAGGACATTAGTGAACTAGATGGGCTTTTCCTGACAATCGACAATGGTTTCACGGTCATCATAGACTCTTAATTCCAGATATTTATTAAATTCAAATTCCACCATCTGTCACGGCAGGATTTGTACCTGGGTCCTCAGAACATGACTTGGGTCACCGGATTAACAATCCAGCAATAAAAACACTTGGCCATTGCATCCTCTACATCTTGGTAATCAAGGATCTATTGACTTCTGCCTTAAAAAAAATTATGTATTCTGCATCCATTTGAGGGGGAATTCAAAACCATCTAAACATTCAGAGAAAAAAATGTTTCCTCATTTGTTTTAAATGGGGAACGCTTATTTTTATGATCCTTTGTTCTAGAATCTCCCCCAAGAGAAGAAACATCCACCCAGTCAAGGGGATTTGTACTTCCAATCAGGATTAAGTACCAGCTGCCACAGATCTGCCTCTCTGACCAACCTATACCTATCTTCCTGTAACCTACAACTATCTTCCCAACTATTAACCACTCCAGCAATCTAGGTGCTGTCTGCAAGTTTGTTTAATATTTACCCGACATTTTCATCGATATCATTTATGCAAATTACACCACTGGACACTGGCCTTCAGTCACTCAAATATCCTTCTACCACTACCCATTGCATCCTATTACTAAGCCAGTTTCTGATCAATCTCATCAGGTTTCCATCAATTCCATGCTTTTTAACCTTATCAATTAGTCTCTCATGTGGGACCTTGTCAAAAGCTTTTCTAAAATTCAAATAAACTGCATCAACTGAACCTCCCTCATCCATACACTTGATCACATTTTCAAAAACTTACAATTTTGTTGGGCATATCCTTCCTCTGACAATGCCCTTCTCGATTATCCTAATTAACCCATGCTTTTCAAAATGGGTACTAATTTGCTCATATTAATTCTGCAATAGTTTCTCCATCGCTGACATGAAAATCACCAAGGTAAAAACAATGACTGCAGATGGTGGAAACCAGATTCTGGATTAGTGGTGCTGGAAGAGCACAGCAGTTCAGGCAGCATCCTGGATGCTGCCTGAACTGCTGTGCTCTTCAAGCACCACTAATCCAGAATCCATGGAAATCACCAGTCTGTAATTGCTTGGTTCATCTCTACAACCCTTCTTGAAAAGTGGAACCACATTTGCCATCTTGCAGTCCTCTGGCCAGAGGAAAATTAGAAATTTGTCAGAGCCCCTGCAATTTCCTCCCATGACAGCAGCCTGGTATGCAACTCATCCGGTCCAGGGGATTTATCTGTTTTCAAGCCCAACAGTGCCTCTCATACCTCCCCATTGCCTTTAGGAAACTGTGCAAGTTCCTCACAGTTCCTTTTTCTGAATTCCATACCTACATTCTTCTTCTCTCGACTGCAGACCAAAGGTAAGTATTTGTTCATCGCCCTTCCATGTCCTATGGCTTCACATACAGGTTGCCTTATGGGCTCTACTCTTTCCCTGGTTAACCTTTCATCTTTAATATATAAACAAATATTTTGGGATTCTCCCTAATCCTGTTTGCAAGTTCTATACCATGTGCCTTTTTGATCTTCTAATTGCTGTCTTTAGACAGGCAGGTGGAGCAAGAAATTACAAAGGAAAATGTGTTTTGGCCTTCATCAGTACAGATGTAGAGTTGTCTTCCTGCAGTTATGTCTTGGGTGAAACCACACCTGGAGTATTGTATGCAGTTTTGGTCTACTCACTTAAGAATGGATATATTTGTCATGTAGGGAATACAGCTGAGGTTCACTGGATCAATACCAGAGATGGCAGAGCTACTCTAAGGAGAGATTAGTTTGACTGGATCTGTATTCACTATAAATCAATAAGATGAGATGAGAAAAAGTAAAAAGTTTTAACAGGGTTGGACAGACAGAGTCATAGTCATAGAGACATATAGCACAGAATCAGACCTTCCGGTCCAACTTGTCCATGCTGATCCAAATAAAACTAGTCCCATTTTTCAGCATTTGGCCGATATCACTTTAAACCACTCCTATTCAGCTACCCATCCAGATGTCTTTTAAATGTTGTAATTGTACCTGCCTCCACCACCTCCTCTGACAGCTCATTCCATACACGCACCACCCACAGCATGAAAAAGTTGCCCCTAAAGGTCCCTTTTATATCTTTCCCCTCTCACCTTAGACCTATGTCCCCCAGTTTTGGACTACCCTACCCCAGAGAAAAGATCTTGCCTACTTACCCTATGTATGCTGCTCAAGATTTTATAAATCTCCCTAAAGTCTCTCCTCAGACTCCAATGCTCGTGGAGAAACAGCCCTGGCTAATTCAGCATCTCCCCATAGCTCAAATCCTCTAACACTGGCAACATCCTTGTCAATCTTTTTTGAACCCTTTCAAGTTTCACAACATCCTTAATATAGGAACGAGACCAGAACTGCATGCATTACTCGAAAAGTGGCCAAATCAATGTCCTGTAAAGCCACATCACCTCCCAGCTCCTAAACAATGCTCTGACCAATATAGCAAAGCATACCAAACACCTTCTTCACTATCCTACCTACTTGCAACTCAACTTTCAAGGAACTATGAACCTCCAAGGTCTCTTTGTTCAGTAACATTCCCAGGACCTTACCATTAAATGCATGTCCTGCCCTGATTTGCCTTTCCAAAATGCAGCACCTCACATTTATATAAATTAAACTCCATCTGCCACTCCTTAGCCCATTGGCCCATCTGATCAAGATCCCATTGTATTGAGTTAACCTTGTTTGCTGTCCATTACACCTCCAATTTTAGTGTTATGTGCAAACTTACTAACCCACCTCTGGTCACAGGTCTCCAGTCTGAAAAGCAACCCTCCACCACCACCGTCTTCTAATTTCAAGCCAGTTCTGCATCAAAATATCTAGTATTCCGTGTGATCCAACCTTGCTAACTAGTCTACCCTGAGGAACCTTATCAAACACATTGCTTAAGTCCATATAGGTCACGTCCACCGCATTGTCCTCATCAATCCTCTTTGTTATGTCTTCAAAAACAAATTCAATCAAGTTAGTGAGACGCAATTTCCCACATATAAAGCCAGTCCTTGCCTTTCCAAATACATGTAAATCCTGTCCCTCAGGATTCCCTCCAACAACTTGCCCATCTTCGGTGTCAGGCTCAGATGACTAGTGTTCCCTGGTTTTTCTTTACCACCTTTCTTAAATAGTGACACCATGTTAGCCAAACTCCAGCACCTCACCTGTAGCTTGTGATGACACAAGTATCCCAGTAAAGAGCCCAGTAATCTTTTCCTTTACTTTCCACAGAGTTCTAGGGTACATCTCATCATGTCCCAGCAATTTATCTATCTTCATGCATTTCAAGATCTCCAGCACCACCTCCTCAGTAATTGGACATTTTTCAAAATATTGCTATGTTACCCCACATTCTACACTTTCCATATCCTCTCCACAGTTAACACTGATACAGAATACTCGTCTAGTATCTCATCCATCTTGTGCGGTTCCACATGTAGACCATAAAGCTATAAGAAATAGGAGTGGAAGTAAGGCCATTCAGCCCATTAAGTCCACTCCACCATTCAATCATGGCTGATGGGCATTTCAACACCACTTACCCGCACTTTCCTTGTATCCCTTAATTCCTTGCGAGAAGAATCAATCTCTGCCTTGAAGACATTTAATGTCCCAACCTCCACTGTGCTCAATGGTAATGCATTCCACAGGCCCACCACTCTCTGGCTGAAGAAATGTCTCATTTCTATTCTAAATTGACCCTCTAATTCTAAGGCTGCGCCCACAGGTCCTAGTTTCCCCACCCTTTGGAAATGACTTCCCAGCGCCCACCCTTTCTAAGCCATGCATTACCTTGTAAGTTTCAATTAGATCTCCCCTCAACCTTCTAAACTCTAATGAATACAATCCCAGGATCCTCAGCCATTCATCGTATGTTAGGCCGACCATTCCAGGGATCATCTGTGTGAATCTCAGCTGGACACGCTCCAGTGCCAATATGTCTTTCCTGAGGTGTAGGGCCCAAAACTGGACACAGTATTCCAAAGGGGGCCTAACCAGAGCTTCATCACTGCTTTTACACTCCAACCCTCGAGATAAATTACAACATTACATTTGCTTTCTTAATCACGGACTCAACCTGCAAGTCAACCTTTAGAGAATCCTGGACTAGCACTCCCAGATCCCTTTGTACTTTGGCTTTATGAATTTTCTCACCGTTTTCTCACTTGCATCAGCCATTTCTTGGACCACTCTCCTAAAGTGTCTAAGTCTTTCTGCAACCTTCCCACCTCCTCAGTCTACCTGCCTGTCCACCTAACTTCGTATCATTGGCAAAGTGCCAGAATCCCCCCAATCCCTTCGTCCAGATGATTTATATATAAAGTGAACAGCTACGGCCCCAACACTGAACCCTGCGGGACACCACTTGCCACTAGCTGCCAATCCAAGAAAGAACCTTTTATCCCAACTCTCTGCCTACTATCAGGCAAGCAATCCGCAATCCATGCCAGTAGCTCACCCTGGCCACCATGGGCCCTCACCTTTCTCAGCAGCCTCCCGTGAGGCACCTTATCAAAAGCCTTTTGGAAGTCTAGGTAGATAACATCCACTGGGTTTCCCTGGTCTAACCTATTTATTACATCTTCAAAAAAATTCTAGCAGATTTGTCAGGCACGACCTCCCCTTTCTAAATCCATGCTGACTTGTTCTAATTCGACCCTGCACTTCCAAGAATTTAAAAATCTCATCCTTAACAATGGATTCTATACTTTTACCTACAACCAAGGTTAGGTTAATTGGCCTATAATTTTCCATCTTTTGTCTTGATCCTTTCTTGAACAAGGGAGTTACAACAGTGATTTTCTAATTATCTGGGACTTTCCCTGACTCCAGTGATTTTCAAAAGATTACAACCAACGCCTCCGCTATTTCTTCAGACACCTCCCTCAGGACTCTAGGATGTAGCCCATCCGGGCCAGAGGCTTTATCAATTCTTAGACCTTTTAGCTTTTCAAGTACTTTCTCTTTTGTCATGGCTCCCATACTCAACTCTGCCCCTTGACTCTCCTTAATTGTTGAGATATTACTCAGGTCTTCCACTGTGAAGAGTGACACAAAGTACTTATTAAGTTCTTCAGCTATTTCCTTATCTCCCATCACTCGCCTTCCTGCATCAATTTGGAGCTGTCGAATTTCTACTTTTGCCTCTCGTTTGTTTCTTAGGTATTGAAAGAAACTTTTATTGTCATTTCTAATAGGTTGCCTTGCTGATCTTTAAGGGGCCCTGTACTCTCCTGAGTGAATCTTTTGTCCTTAATGTATTTGCAGAATCCATTGGACTCTCTGAACTCGATTTTTCAAAGCTGTTTTATGTCCCGTTTTTGCCCCCCTGATTTCCCTCTTAAGTGTACTCCTACTGCCTTTATACTCTTCTGGGGATTCACTCAATTTATAAACCTCTATAAAGTCACCCTCAGTCTCTAACACTCCAGGAGAAACAGCTCCAGCCTCTCCCTATAGCTCTATCCCTCCAATCCTGGCAATATCCTTGTAAATCTTTTCTAAATCCTTCCACATTTCACAGCATTCTTCCTCTAGCTGTCTCTCCCTGATATATGCTTCCTTCTTTTTCTAGACCAGAATCTCAATTTCTCTAGTTACCCAGCATACACATCCCAGCCTTGCCTTTCACCTTAACAGGAATATGCTGTGTCTGAACTCTCATTCACTCATTTTTGGAAACTTCCAATTTTTCACTTGTCCCTTTACCTGCAAATATCCACCCTCAATCAACTTTTCAAAGTTCTTGCCTCATACCGTCAAAATTGGCCTTGCTCCAATTTAGAACTTTCACTTTTTGATCTGGTCTATACTCTTCCATCACTATTTTAAAAATAATAGAATTATGGTCACTGGCCCCAAAGAGCTCCCTCACTGACACCTCAGTCACCTGCCCTGTCTTAATTCCCAAGAGTTTGTCAAGTTTTGGACTTTCTCTAATAGGTGCATCCACATACTGAACCAGAAAACTTTCTTCTGCAGACTTAAATTCCTCTCCATTCAAGCTCTTGTGACTATGACAGTCCCAGTCTATGTTTGGAAAATTAAAATTCCCTACTATAACCATCTTATTACTTTCACAGGTAACTGAGATCTCCTTACAAATTTGCTTCTCCATTTCCTGCCAGCTATTGGGGTGTCTGTGGTATAATCCCAGTAAGGTGATCTTCCCTTTCTTATTTCTCAGTGCCATTCAAATACCTTCCCTGGATGTATTCCCAGGAATATTCTCACGAAGAACATTAGTACTGTTATCCTTAAGCAAAGCACCACTCCCTTTTCTTTTCTTCTTTCAGCATCTATACCCCAGAACATTAAGCTAGTAGTCCTGCCCATTTCTGAGCCATGCTTCTGTAATTGCTACGATAGCCATGTCCCATGTTCCCAACAATACTCTCAGTTCATCTGCCTTCCCTGTGAGGCCTGTTGCATTGAGATTAATGAAGTTTAATTTATCAGTCCTACCTCGTTCTCTGCTTTGTTCCTGCCTGCCCTGGATATTTGATTCGTTCATTTTCCCAACTGTATTTCCCAACTTGCTCTGTTTTCTTAGACTGCTCTCTTTCCTCATTATCTTTCTAGGTCTAACCCACCACCTTACGAGCTTAACACCTCCCGAGCAGCTTAAGCAAAGCTCCCCATCTGTGTATTAGTCCCCTTCCAATTTAGGTGCAATCTGTCCTTATACAGGTCACTTCTATTCCACAAGAGATTCCAATGATCGAAAAATGTGATTCCTTCACCCCTGAACTAGCTTCTCAATCACCTGTTCATCTGCTCTATCCTCTAATTCCTATCTTCACGAGCTTGTGACACTGGAAGTAACACAGATATTGGGAGTACTTACCCTCTACATCCTCCCTTTTAAATTTCTGCCAACGTCCTATTTTCTCTCCCCAGAATCTTGTCCTTATCTCTTCTGGTGTTATTGGTTCCTATGTGTACAACAACCTCCCACTAGTCCCTCTTGCCTTTGAGAATATTCTGCACCCTCTCCAAGATTTCCTTTATATTGACACCAGGAAGGGCACATACCACTCTACATCTCGCTGTCAGCCACAGAAACATCTGTCCGTGCCTCTGACTACAGCGTTCCCTATCACAATCAACTATTTGGAACCTTGCATATCCCTCATTACATTAGAGGCAGTCTTGGTACCGGAAACTTAGCTGTCAGTACTACATTCCCCTGACAGTCCATTACCCCATACGTTTTCCAAAACAGCATACACATTTGAGATGGAGACAGCCGCAGGATGCACTACCTACCTCTCCCTCCTACTGTTCCTGGAGGTCACCCACCCACCTGACTGTATCTTCACTTTATCTCCTTTGTTGCAACTTCTATCAATCACACCCCCTTAGCTCCTGTAAATTCCTCATTGCCTCTAACTGCTGCTCCAACTGATCCATGTGATCCAAAGTGATTCCCAACCCACTTCCTGCAAACATAATCATCAGTAACAATGGAAGCTTGCTCTAATCTTCCACATCTGACAGGAACAGCACACCACTCTACTAAAGGCCATCTTTAAGCCTTAATCTACAGACCCAGGACACAGCAGTCTTACTGCTCTAAAAACACTGCTCCAAGTTCACTTAATACCTATGCTTTATATTTTCAAAAATGTAATCAAAAACATATCTCAATAAAAACATATAAGCAAAGAGAAGGAACTATACAGAGGAACCTTGATTATCTGCATGTCAATAATCTGAATATCAGATTATCCGCAGAAGTCCCACAAAAACGTTACATCAAAGAGGTAAGTGTATTTGATTTGTACTCAACTGTCCTGAAGAAGAGGTGAAAACGCTTGCAAAAACAAAGAAACACAAGCATCAGTGACTGGATACTTTTTAGGTAAGGGTTGTTACACAGCCCTTTGCAAAAGTATATGTTTTACAGTATTCCTGTCACTTTACCAGGCCATTCATTTGAAAAAAAGTCCGAGAACATAAACACATGCACGAACCCTTCGGTCTTTCTATCTCGAGACTGAGTTCCCAGAAACTGATATTGTAAATAGTCTTGTGATCATAGAAGCTTTTCAGGAGCTTGTTTAACACTGGGATTTCATGGTAAGGGTTTAGTTCTTCTCAGTTTAACCTGCAATTTGCAGATTGCAACAATAGTTTAAATGGCAGACTCATTAAAATTATAGATTTAAACAAATTCTTCAGTAGAGCGCAGCATTAGATCAGTATGGTTCCTCTGTTTAAGCTAAAACGGATTATCCGAATAATCAATTATCCAAACGAAATATTGCCCGCCCATGTTGTTTGGATAATTGAGGTTCCTCTGTACTCAGTGCTGCAGAGTTACAAAACAAAAGTCGCCGCTTAGCTGGTCCCCTGCTATTGTTTCTTCAAGGTCAGCTGTGAATTTCACTTTTTTTTGAGACAAACTCCAATGTCCAGAGGTACTTGAAATCAAACAGCAGAGTGAGTAGCTGTGAAGGTTCACTGCGAGGTCAGACAGCAATGTAGGTTTCTTTCTCCATTGATTCACTTGCCACCATGTGGTAACCGCTTTTGCCTCCCCTCCTTTTTTGACGTGCCATTGTTTTGATTTTTTTCCCCAAATTTCCAAATCAATGCATGAGCTTCTGAAACAGTAAATACAGATCGTGGAATTCGAGGATATCATCTCAAACTGAAAGTATCTCAAAAAGTAGCTGCTATTAAAGCCACAATTTTTTTCCCCATTCTCTGTATTGGATTACTCAGAATCCAGCCAGAGTAGCATGTTGGCTCAGTGGTTAGCACTGCTGCCTCACAGCGCCAGGGACCTGGGTTTGATTCCAGCCTTGAGTGACTGTCTGTGTGGAGTTTGCACATTCTCTCAGTGTCTGTGTGGATTTCCTCTGTGCACTCCCACAGTCCAAAGATGTGCAGATTAGGCAGATTGATAAACTGCCCTGTAGTGTCCAGCATTATGGAGGTTTGGTGGGTTAGCCACAGTAAATGTGAGGTTATGGAGACTGAGGGCTGAGTCTGGATGGGATGTTTGTTGGAGAGTTGTTGCAGACTTGATGGATTGAATGGCCTCTTTCTCCACTGTTTGAATTCTATGACGATGCATGGAGGATATTTTCCTTGGTTGGGAAGTCGAGAGCAAAGGGATATATTCTAAGGATACAGGTTGGGCCATTTGGGAATGAAATAAGGAAAGATTTCTTCACTAAAACTGTAGTGAACCTATGGACTTGTCTACCATAGAAGACTGTGGAGGACAAGTCACTGAATATATTCAAGAAAGAGACAGATAAAATTTCTCAATTTTAAAGGCATGAAGCAGTTATGGCAACAAAGCAGGAATATGGCATTGATATACAGGATCGGTCACGGAGTAGTGAAGCAGGCCCTCATAGTCAAATGATTCATTCATGCTCCTAGTTTCTATGTAAAGATATGGTCTTTCTAATAGACAAGATGATGATTTGGGAACACCTTCCACTGGAAGATAAATAATGATGGTTAATTTGAATCTACACAAAAATAAAAAAATCAGTTTATACAATGCTTTTGAAACAGTTCTTAGAGCAACATGTTCTGGAACCAACCAGAGAGCAGGCTTTATTAGATTTGGTATTATATAATGAGACACAATTAATTAATGATCTCAAATTAAAGGCAACAGTATACAGCAGTGAAACAATTTAATTGAGTTTTGTACCCAGTTAGGAAGTGAAAACAGTGGTTCAAGTCTAGTACTTTAAACTCAAATATGGGCAACTATGTGAGCATCAAAGCTGAGCTTGTTGAAGTTAACTAAGGCGATATATCACAAGAGAGATGGAGTGACATATACTTAAGAAGCTATTTCAAAATAAGTATATTCCTACTATTACAAAGAAAAATTCTTAAGGTAGGACTCACCACGAAGTTAATTAGAGTACCTAAGGAAAGCATTGAGCAGAAACAAAAAGCACATAATTGTGCAAACATGATGGCAGGTTATATGATTACTGTTCTTTATATTCTGACCAAAGAAGGATGAAAATAAATCACAGTTTGAGCTCGCTACCAACATATAAAACAACAGCAAAAGTTTCTAAAAAGGGTCAAAACAAGGGAACAAATAAATAGAGTGTTTGCTCTCTCAAGGCCAAGAACGAGGAGTTAAATGTATATGGCAGTTGGTGAGACCAAACCTGGAGTACTGCGTGCAGTTTTGGTCTTATCTGAGGAAGAATCTTCTGGGTATGGAGGGAGTGCAACAAAGTTCAGCAGGACTGACATATGAAAAGAGACTGGATGAGTTAGAACTATATCCAATGGAATTTAGAAGAATAAAGGGGTATCTCATGCAAACGGATGACATTTTAACAAGACGAGACAGGGTGAACACAGGAAAAATGTTCCCAATGACCAGGGAGACTAGAATAAGCAGTCACACTTTAAAAATACAGGTAGGCCATTTAGGACTGATATGAAGAGAAATGTATGCACCGGAGAGTGGGAGCCTGTGGAATTCTCTGCCACAGAAAGCAGTTCAGGCCAAAACATTGAATATTTTCAAGAAGGAGTTAGATATAGTTCTGAGAGCTAAAGGGATCAAAGGGTCTGGGCAAGGAGACCATCATCATAATAAATATTGGAACAGGCTCAAAAGGGCTGAATAATTTCTTACTGTTCATATTTTCTATTTCTATAACAAGGAACTAGCTCATGACATGAATGAATATCACTTGTCCACACTTAAGAACCATCCTGGTATGGTTATAAATAGTCATTCATAGGTAGGAGGGTTGTATAAATCTAGTACAATTACAATAACCAGGTGCTGGCTGACAAGATGGCTTATAAACCCATTGGTGTTAAATTTGCAAAGTACGTTCAATTCAGTCTAAGTTCCATCAGGCTAGAAAGTAGTAAATACAACCACCCTGTTCAAAAAGGAAGACAAAACACAACAAACCATGAACCAGTTAGCATGACATCTGCCATGGGGAACTGATCGTTAAAGAAGGTTACAGCTGGGCATTGGGAAAACCTGAAGATTCTAGGGAAGAGTCAGCATGTTGTGTGAAACAGAAATCATGTTTAAACTGTTAGTTTAAGTTCTTCCAAGGATCACATCCAGTCTTGTTTTTGGTGGCACTGACATAATATTTTTGGATTTCCAGAAGGCATTTAAAAGGTACCACTTACAGTCAGTCCTGCTACAATGTGTGTTTCTTCAACATAAATTAGTTTTAACGCGATTGAAAATTTAAAACATTATTTGTAGAACGTAAACTTTCCTTACCTGTATTGTCTGGAATGCGATTCTGGGCCCATTAGTTTAAATGACATGACTAATGCACGATTTACTTATAACGCACAATTACACAAAAACAGAACTATTGCATTATATCAAAACAGACTGTGAATTGGTATGATGCAAATTCAAAGTATATGGTCTCAGGAATAACATACTAACACTTTAGGAGATTGTTTTCTGCCAGGCAGCTCGACTATGCAAAAATGGGTCTTCTTCTGATTGGCAAGATTTGATAAATGGGGTTCCATGACGGTCTGTGCTGAAGTCTCTGAATTGAATTTGCAGATGACACATACATGTTTAAGAAAGCATGTTGTGCACAGTAGATTGCAGACTTTGCATGAGAATGCAACAATAAAGAAGATGCAAGTATAATGTGGGAAAATGTGAAATTGTTGACTTTGCAGGAAAAAATTTTAAAAGCAGAGTGACATCTACACTGAGAACAACTGAAGAATTCTGGTGACACATTTTAATGTTCTAGTGCACAAGTCAGTAAAAGTTAGTATTCAGGTACAGCAAGTGATTAAGGCAGCTAATGGAATACTATTATTATTGGAAGAATTGAACATAAAAGTAAGGATATTATGCATCCGTTATATCAGAGACTAGGGAGACCACATCTAAATACTGTGCATAGTTCTGTTCTCCTTATTTAAGGAAAGATGTAAATGTATTGGAAACAGTTCAAAGAAGGATTACTTGATTGATACTTTTAAGAGAAAATTTTCTTAATGAGGAAAATAGTCAGGAGTAATGAGGAGAATAGTCAGCAAGGCTTTGAGAGTGGGAAATCATGACTCACAAACTTGTTAGACTTCTTTTGTGAAGTGATTAGGAAAGTCGACAAGAGCAGGGCAGTAGGCATAGTCTATATGGATTAGTAAGGCCTTTGATAAGGTTCCACATGATAGGCTGCTCTAGAAGGTTAGATCACATGGAATCCAGGACGAGCAAGCTGGACATAAAATTGTCTTGACGGTAGGAGGCAGAGGGTAAGAGTGGAAGGATTCTTGTCAAACTGGAGGCCTGTGACTAGTGGTGTACTTTGGGTTGGTGCTGGGTCCATTACTGTTCATTATTTATATCAATGATTTGGATGAGAGTTGACAAGTAAGTTTGCAAATGACAATAAAATAGGCAGTATCGTGGACAGTGGGTAAGGTTATCTGAAATTGCAGCAGGATCTTGACCAGTTGGGGAAGTCGTCCGAGAAATGGCAAATGGAGTTTAATACAGATAAGTGTGAGGTGTTGCATTTTGGAAAGTCAAATGAAGGTAGGAATCTCATGGTGAATGATACGGCCTTAAGGAGTGTAGTGATACAGAGGGATCTTGGAGTTCAGACATACGGTTCTCTGATAGGGCAATGAAGGACTGGCCTTCATCAGTCAGGGCATGGAGTACAGAAGTTGGGAAGTTATGTTGCAGCCTTACAGGATGTTGGTGAGGACACACTTGGAGTATTGTGGTCAGTGTTGATCACTTTGTTTTGGAAGGTTGTTATTAAACTGGAACGAGTGCAGAAGAAATTTGCAAGGATGTTGCTTGGGTTCAGTGGTCTGAGTTATAGTTTGGAGAAAGTGAGGACTGCAGATGCTAGAGATTAAAGTCAAGAGTAGAGTGGTGCTGGAAAAGCACAGCAGGTCAGACAGCATCCGAGGAGCAGAAAAATCGACGTTTCAGGCAGGAGCCCTTCATCAGGAATGAGTTATATGTTTGACAAGCGAGGACATTTTTCTTTAGAGCCTGAGAGACTGAGGGGGGACCTTTTCAAGATGTATAAGATCACGAGAGGCATGGGTAAGCTGAATGCACTCAATTATTTTCCCAGGGTTGGGAAATCGAGGATTAGATGGCATCAGTTTAAGGTTAGAGTGGCAAGAATATAAGGGAACTTGAGGGGCAACGTTTTTCACACATGGAATGAGCTGCTAATGGAAGTGGTTGAGGTGGATACATGAACATTTAAAAGGCATTTGAACAAATACATGAATAGGCAAGGATTAGAAGGATATGGGCCAAACACAGCGAAATGGGGTTAGCATGGAGGAGAATTTGATGGGCATTAATCAGTTTAGGCCAAAGGGCCTGTCTCCATGCTGTAGGAATCTATGACTCGGTGTTTGGAGAGGTTCCTCAGAAAAGGCAAATAATAAATAGGGGTTATGGACCAATTAAAAACAAATGCAGGCACGATAATAGATAATAAGGAAATGACAGATCCGCGAAGTAATTACTTTGTATTTGTTTTCACACACAGTCTAAGTAGTGCACAATACAGTAGTAAAAGAAGGAAATCAAAAAGATGTCAGTTCAGCTTTGTGAACTTAACCTAAGTAAATATACTGTATTAGAGAAAATAATTAGAATTAAGATAAACAACTCTACAGGCATTCTACAGGTTCCATGGAAGCATTTTGATTTCAAATCATTAAGTCTGCTTTTATTACAGATACTGCCAGACCGACTGAGTTTCTCCAGCGTTTTCTGTTTTACTTCAGATTTATAGCATCCACAGAATTTTGCTTTCATTCCACTGTATAAAGAAACTGCAGAAGTAGTAGCCTTAATTTTCCAAAGCTTTCTCAGATCTAGAATTGTACATTTCAATGAAAAACTACAAATGACAGCTCCATTCAAAGAACAGAGCTTGAGAAACAAGAGAAGTTAAATGTCACTATAACTTCAGTTGCGGGCAAATTATTAGAATCTCAGACAAAGGTGGACTCGGCCTTTGGAAAAGTTTGAGCTGATCAAAGTCAGACGAACAGTCAGGTTGAATTTTACGAGAGGCCCCTGACATGGTGTTTGGGGGAATACCAATGAATTTTATGTGGATTCCTCAAAGCCATTTGATGAAGCTCTATACAAGACCTTACTTGTAAAAGTATCTGGAATTGGAAATAACACTGATATAGCTGTTGTGTATAATACAAGGTAGAAATAAAACTGATATTGCCTAATTAACAGGATATTACATTAGACTAACATAATCTATGTTAATTACTTTATTCAAGGAATAAGCAGTTGTATATTCAAATTTGCGGATTGCCCAAGATTGAAGGCATATGAAGTTGGGGAAATGGGAAGAGGAGAGTCTGAATCACGTACAGATACCACATTAGGAGGCAAAGCTTTGTAGGTGGAGTTCAATGAAGAATTAATTTTTTTAATTAATTAAAAACTCTGATTTTTCTAATGGTGCGGCCTTAGAAGCTACAGGGACATACTTTCCATCAATGTGGCAGCATATAGAGAGTTAGTACACAGGAACAAAAACATACTGAAAAGCTTAACTTCCTTCCACAGGGATGGAAATACAATAATTAAGTAACACTTGAGTTGCGCAGTACTTTGGTCATAGTCTGTCTAGGTACTGTGTCGTGTCAGGTAGAATGGGCTTTGGAAACATTCAATAGAATGACACTAGTTCTTAAAATATTTCAATTAAGAACAGGTTACATAAATTGGTTTGTATTCCCTTGAGTTTGAAAGGCTTTGGAGTGATGTAGCTGAAATGCTTAGAATTATAAAAGGATTTAAGAGAGCAGCCAGGAAGAATCTATATTGATGGAGCACTAACTTAAAATTAGAGCAGCATCTTTCGAGAGTCGATTCAGGAATTCATTTCATAGAAACAGATGGGCAAATCTGGAACTTTTTCCGAAAGGACTGTGGTTCGCTGGATTAATTGAAATATTAAGATTTTTATGACTGGTGGAATCAAGGGACATGAATCGAAGGCTAGTAAAATTGTGTAGCTGTACAGATAAGTCATAATCTGAGTGAACAGTTGAACTGTACCATTTTTATTTTAATTCACTCATAGGATGAGGGTGGCACTGGCTAACCCAGCATTTATTGCCCATCCCTAATTGCCCAGAGGGCTATTAAGAGTCAACCAAGTTGCTGCAGGCCAGACCAGGCAGGATGGCACATTTCCATCCCGAAAAGACTTTAGTGAACCAGGTGGGTTTCTCTGACCATAGGCAATGCTTTCATGGTCATCAGTACACTCCTAATTCTGGATTCTTTTTAGTGAATTCAAATTCCACAGAACATTGCTGGGTCTCTGGATTAACAGTTAAATGATATTACTATTCTGTAAGACAACACCTTTTTTTACTGAAGAAATATAGTTCATAATAATAATTCATTATTTGCTTTAGTTTCCAATGGTGTCAGAATTATGCATGAAGAGTGCTTTATTTTCAAGAAAAGCACAGACTGACAGGCTGATCAAGGCAATTTGCACTATTGCATCACCAAGTTGCAACAACAGCCTCACAACCAGCTTCACTTAGAGGGCCAAGAACTTAATTGTGTGGCAGGCAAATGTTGATAGACAGATTTTCTATTACTAATATGAACTGAAGCTATTATCTAAAAATCAAAGTAGAAATAAAAATTGTGGGCAGGAAATGTAATCCATAATTTTGGATGTAAAAATCTGTATTTGATCATGTGAATGGTCCAAACATGTCAGATGCATAAGATGGAATGAGGGAACTCACAGCGATGTAATTAGTTGTAAAAAAGATATGAGTGATAAGTATAAGCTACAGGAATATAAGTGTAAACAAAACATGATTAGTTAAAAAGAAAGAAACTTGCTTATAGGCACAAGTTGTAATAGTAATAAACTCACCATCTTTCTAAGAACACTAGATTTCAAGTTCAATTCAAACTCCACGACCATGAACATTAACTAACTTGAATAACCAAATCAATAATTAGTATAGAAACATGCCTTTCCGCCCACCTTTGCTGTGTCAACTAACAAACATCAAACTACTCTAATCCCATTTACCTGAACTTGGTCCATAGTCCACCATGCCCTGTGTTAAGATGAGGGTGTACTGTACCTTTAAGAAAGTTAAAAGCTAGCAAAACTACCCGACAACACCAAGTGTTCTGAACAAGATATAATATAACATGTCGTCCAGCAGCTCGTGTAGTTGATTGCCTGAAGACAAAATCAAATTTGAATTAGGCCAATCAGTTTAAATTATACCCCCTAAAAAAACCAAACTCCAATCAAGTTTGAATTTAGTATATTGACAATATTAAAAGCTAATGACACAATCCGATGGTTTGGGGTTATAAGATCAGGTAAAATTGAACAGTTGGGAGAGAACTGCCAAAAGACCAACAGATGTAGGCTGCTAGTCAGAACTCTCAGAGGTACCTGTCAAGAGAAGGAGTTTGCACAGAGATAAACCTCGATATTGACCTCGGCAGCAAATCTACAGAGGAAGATATAAAGATTCGACTGCTGGCTGGTTTTGAAATTTAAATTTTTCAGTAAATCTTAATCGGAGGTTGTATCAGACTAGTACTATAGAAGGGAAATTAAAAGATAGTTTAGAGGAAGGAGTTGTAAATAGTTATTAGTTAATTGGAACGAGCTGCCAGAGGAAGTGGTGGAGGCTGGTACAATGACAGCACTTAAAAGGCTTCTGGATGGGGACATGAATAGGAAGGGTTGAGCGGGATATAGGCTAAGTGATGGCAGATGAACCTAGTTGGACCGAATGGTCTGTTTCCGTGCTGTACATCTCTATAACTCTATTCTGTTATACTTTAAGAAATAAAGTTGTTATTTTTTTTACTTGAAATAGTTCTTAGCCTCTCAAATTTTCACAGATTACTGCACGGGATAAATCTCTTCTGTGCTGCTGGTTGAAATTAAGCAGGAGGGTTTACCCAGTGTCGTAACACCTGGCATTTTAACTACTCCTCCAGATGCTTAAATGTTGCGAGAGTACCTGCCTCCACCACCTTCTCAAACAGCACATTCCATATTTCTACTACCCTGTGGGTGAAAAAAAAGTTTCCTCACATCTCCTCGAAAGCACCTACCCATCAGCTTAAACTTCTGTCCTTGGTTTCAGAAATATCTGCCACAGGGAAAATGTTCTCACAATGTACTCTGTCTATGCCTCTGAAATGTACAAAATTTGAATCAGATTCCTCCTTGTGCCCCAACTCCCCCCCCCCCCCCCCACCCCGCAAACTGCCCCAGCCTCCTCTGCTCCAAGAGAAAAACCCCAGCCTGTATAGTCTCTCCTGATAACAGAGATGTTTTATCCCAGGCAACATCCTGGTGAATCTGCTTTGCACTCTCTCCATTGCAACCTTGTCCTTCTGATACTGTCGAGACCAGAGCTACATGAAGTATACCATCTGTGACCCAACTACTATTTCATAAAGTTGCAACAAAACTTCATTGCTGAAATACTCTATGTCCCAACTAATGAAGGCAACCATTCTGCATGCCTTGTTCATCACCCTGTTACCTGTGCTGATACCTTCAGGGATCAACAGACCTGTTCATCTGATTCCTCAATACTCCTTAGTAACCCATCATTCATTGTATAGATCCTTCCCTTATTAGACCTCCCAAAATGCATCACCTCACATTTATCATCATTATTCTGTTCAATTTTCCAGTTGACTGTCACCAAGGATCATCCTTCTCACTAACACCACCACCAATTTTCATTTCATCTGCAAATTTATTAATTACACCTTCTACATTCATATCTACCTTCTTAATATACTTAACAAACACTGATCCCTGGTTACAGGCTTTCACAAACAAAAACAACCTTCCACCATCAATTCTGAAGAAGATTTATGCCCAAAACGTTGATTCTCCTGCTCCTCGGATGCTGCCTGACCTGCTGTAATTTTCCAGCACTACACTCTTGACTCAATCATCACAGCCAATTTTAGGTCCAGTTTGCCAACTTGCCTTGGATCCATGGGCTCTTACCTTTTGGACCAATCTTTCATATGGAACCTTGTCAAAGGCCTTAGTGAAGTCCATGTAAACCACATCAACTGCACTACCCTCAGCAATATATTTTGTCACCTTTCCAAAAAACTTAATTAAATTAGTTAGACTGGATCGACCTTCAATAAATTTATGTTGACTATCACTGATCAATGGCCAAGTAGTTATTGGAAAACATGCTGTGAGTGGACTTTCAAAGCTGGAAGTTCAAGTGGGGACAAAGTTCCTTTAAAAAAATAAAAAGTAGCCAGCTACAAGGTGGTCTATGCAGCTATGGCCATATTGGTTAGGATAGTCTCCAAGGCCATCCCTGATCAATTTCTGCCTTTACAAGTGTTGTGTAATCCTGTCCCTCGAATGTTTCCAAGAATCATTTACACAGGGAGATTTCATAATCAAAAACCCGAAGTGGGCCAGATCCTGATGATGTTATGCACTACATACAGGCAGTAACTAACTCCACAAGGAAATCTTTAAAAGCATATTACCAGCAGGGTAGGGTTAGCCATTGCCTGGATAAACAAAATAAATGATCAGACGCCAAAGAACTTCACAGTACAAACAAGTGGATAAACGCTCACTCACCAACCAGGTGAGTAAATTCTGCTCTGTTCAAGGAATGGCTTAGTTTGACTATCTATTTCACTCCCTTCCAAAGACTGAACATCAGCAGTCATAATAAATAAGGACTCTTGCTGTGCAACTGACAACTGTGCAAATGTATTCTGAATTGTTCACTGTTCTTCTTAAAAAAAAAGAACAAATTGCTCAGAAAAGTTAATATACACCTCAGGAACAGATGGGATTTCAACCCAAGCCTTCTGGATCAGAGCTAGAATTATTAGCACTGTATCACAACAGCCGAAGGCTTTTCCTGTACTTATATTTGCAAACTGGATTAAGTCCCTCTCCAACCCTCAACATGGGGAGGTTGTACAGGTTGGTGACTCCCATACTTCCCTCTCTTTTAACATTGTGGAGCGCAAGTTTTGCAAGACTGATGTGCCATCTGCACCTCACCTCACTCCCAGAAGTGATCAAAATTCAGCCCAGCTTTCCTTAAATTTTGTATTATTTTACTAAAGCTTAACTAAAGTCACCAGAGTTATTCTCAGAATGCAAATGGGCGAGACAGGGCAAAAGTTGGAATGTGGCAAAAGCAAATTGCCAGCCTATTCTACATTCCTCCCAACTTTAATTTCTGTTACAGCAATTACCCTTTTATACTGTAAAATCCTCACTTTGTTTGAGAAAGGAGGTTTCTTTACCTACTGTGAAACTAGTTTTAAAAGGTGAAGAAGTTGGAATTTTTCACAATTTAGTATAAGTATTCAAATTTTAACTATTTAGTTTACATGATTTTAAAGCCATTCACTATCTTGCATCAAGGCATTCTATTGGTCTAAAATAATCAACTGTGATCCAGATCACCAAAAGCAAAAGTTAGGTGATGGTGCTTATTTTATTGTCAGACTTTGAGGACAAACATAATGAGTTTAGTACACAGCTAAGTTATTTTGTTTTCACACCAAGTCTACCATGTGTAAAGTAATTTGGCAATAAGGTCTCAAACTAACTCGAAGATGAAATAAAAAGAGAATATGTCCCAAAATCAAGCAAAGTCCTGACTCCAAATTCTAATTATATCATAACTTCTGCATTCATGAAAAATTAAAATCACTTTGAACAGAGTATTTGAACCGAAAATGCAGCTATATTCCTCCAGTATCCTGGCCCAAAATAGTCACAAATTTATTCTGTACACTTCAACCTGCACACTGCAATACCTCCGAAAGAATCTTTGCTACAGGTCCCTTCAAGTCTTTGTTCATACCACAATTGGTTGTTGAGGCCCAGGATGCTTGAGCCACAGCTTGTGACCCTCCTGCTGCACCAGAAGATTGGGTTCAAGTGTCTTCTGCTTCAGAGGTATCGCAAAGCATGGTTGAACTGGTTGATTTTCCAGATATTTTTGAAAAGGGGTCTTCACTTGTTCGGCATGAACCTTGTAGTTTTGATACCCTGCGAACAGCAATTCTCACACGGGTTAGCATGCCTCCTCCTCCTTGGAGGATAGGAATAAGAGAACATTTAGCCCATTGAGCCTGCCCTGCCATTAAATGTAATCATAGCTGATCCAACACTTGAATGCCTTTTACCAAGCCCATTCAAACTCCATAACCCTGTAAACAACTGGTCATCAGAAACCCATAAAGTCTCTATCTCAAATATACTCAAAGACTGAGCTTGACTTTGGTAGACAATTCCAAAAGGTTCACAACTGTCTGAAAAAAAAAACAATTCTGCTGATTTCAGATGGAAATGGCATCCCCTTAAATTTTAAGTTGTGCTCTTGGTTCTAGAGTTTGAAGCAAGGAAAACATCTTACCTGTATCTACCACGTCTATTTCTAAATATCTGAATCACCTCTAACTCTTTGAATCACTACCAAATACAGGCCCAACTTGCCCAATCTTTCCTCATGAGACAGCCCTGCTATCCCAAGAACAAGTCTGATGAACCTTCACTGCATTCCCTCTATGGCAAAACTAGCTTTACTGAGATAAGGAGATCAAAATTACAACCAGATGTGACTGAATCAAACTCCTGTATAACTGAAGTAAGACGTCACTTCTTCCTTGCTCAAACTTATTGCAATAAAGGCTAACATTCCATTCACCTGCTGAATAGCTTGCTGCACCTGCAATTGAACTTTCAGTAACTTGTTGACAAGGACTCCCACATCCCCCTTTGTACATCTACACTTTCCAAACTCTATTAAATAAATATTCTGTACATTTGTTTCTCCGAGCAAAGTGGATCACTTCACATTTTTCCACAACATATTCCATCTACTACGTTCTTGCCATTCACACAACTTGTCCCAATCCCTTTCAAGCCATTTTACATATTCCTCACAACATACACTTCCACTTAGCTTTGTATCATCTGCAAATTTGGAAATAATACATTTGTTCCCCATCTCTATTGATGGATCATATCAACAATAATATATCAGTCTGCCAATGGGGAATTACCATTTGGTCCTACTCCCTGATGTCTCTCAGCTGAACAATAATTAAACCATGCCATCATTTTACTTCCCATCCCATGTGCCTCCATTGGGAATATTATCAAAAGACCTCTGGAAATCAAATTCCATACCATATTCATCGTCCCAACCTTGTTCTTTGCATCTTCAAAAATCTCTCAACAAACTCAAACACAATTTCGCATTTGCAAATTGATGTTGACTATGCTCAAATAAATCATCACCAACCAGGTGTTTGTTTATTCCATCCTTTTTCAAAGCATTTTCTCTATGACTGATCTAAGGAACCACAGATGATAACTTGTTATCTCTCTTGCTTCTTTCTTAAATAACGGAGTGATATTTGCTTCCTTCCAATCTGCAGGGATCATTCCACAATCTGTAGAACTGTGGAAGATAATTACTAACACATCAACCGTCTCAATAGCCTCCTCTTTCAACACTCTGGTGACTCTCAAGTCCTGGAGAGGAGTCAACTTTCAACCCAATAGAAATATTGTACTGTAAATATTAATGTTAATTTCCTTCAACTTTCACAGAAGAATCATATCAGATTTGAAACGTCAACTGTTTCTTTTGTCACAGGAAGTTTCCAGATCCGCAATTTTTTTATCCAAGACTTGGTTTCTATTTCAGGTTTCTAGCATCAGCAGTGTTTTGTTCCTCATTCTTCCTGGACATATCGATCACTTAGTTCTGAGAATTTTTTGGATCTTGCTCAGTGAAAACAGACACAAAGTATGATTAACTCTCTCTCTGCCATTTCTCTAATGCCCATTATAGATTGTCCTGATGATGTACATTCATTTTAACTAAACATTTCCTTTTTACATAGCTATAGAAACTTTCACAATCTGCCTTTGTGAATAAAATCCAGCAAAAACCATATTCTATTCTACTTTTCCTCATCAATTTCTTAGTTCTCCTTTTTTGCATTCTATAAACCTCCCAATTCTCAGAATGACTGATATTTCTTTATCGGTCTTTCCTTTTCATCTGACACAATCCTGACCTTTATTGACCACAGCTGACTATCCTTTGAGTATTTGCACCTTGATGGAATGTAGAGAGTTGCTTTAAGTCATGGATTCCCACCATTTCTCCTCATCCCCCCACTTCTTCGCCTTCCTTTGTCTCTCCTCCCCCCTCTCCTCTTTCCAAATCCCTCTTTTTCACTCTGGGGTCACTCAAGGTCTGCAGCACTAAAAGAGAGGCACACAAGGAAAATGTTTATTTGGTACCTATTGTAGTGATTATGAGTCAATGATTTCAAAATAACCCTATCCTGCACATCATATTAGAAATAGCAAACTGATTTTCATAGTGCTAGCTATGAAGTGAGATCGAGTAGGTTAGGTTTGTTTCATTAGAAAAAAAGGAGATTGAGGGGGTACATGATTGAGGTTTACAAAATCATGAAGGGTAGACAGGGTGGATAGAGACAAGCTTTTTCCCAGGGTGAAGATTCAATAACGAAAGGTCACACTTTCAAGGTGAGAGGTGGAAAGTTTAAGGGGGATACACGCAGCAAATACTTCACACAGAGGGTGGTGAGCATCTGGAACACATTGCCAGAAGAGGTGGTAGAGGTAGGCACGGTAGATTCATTTAAGATGCATCTGGACAGATGCATGAGTATGTGGGGAGCAGAGGAATACAGATGCTTAGGAAGCGAGCAATAGGTTTAGACAGTGGATTTGGATCGGCTCAGACTTGGAGGGTCAAAGGGCCTGTTCCTGGGCTGTAAATTTTCTTTGTTCTTTGTTTTGTCTCTCCATACAGAAGGTCACCTCCCATAAAGGTTGTTTACTAGCTCTCATGGCCAGGTCACTTGTGCCTAAGATGGCGCCATAATCGGCAAATTATATATTCTTCACTGTACTCATTTGAGTACATGTGACAATAAAGTTAATTCTAATTCACACTTGTGTCCTTATCCAAAGATGATCAGCTTAAAAAACTCATTTATATGGTCAACATTTGTAAATAGAAACAAAAAAGCAAGCATGTAAAGCTATCTTTGTCACTTGCACTAAGGTTTCATTCAATTCTGAACATGTAAGATTGAACAATTATACAGAGTTCAAGTTATGTGGAAACACACAAAGCTGATTTCAAACTACTTGTGACATCATGCAAACCAGATGAGCTTAGATAACTGTGTAGAAATTCTGAATTATTACATACATTGACTTGGGGAACACCAGTAGCATATGAAACATATCCAATTGCTTCAAAAAGTATAATCATACCTGCTTGATCCATCTCTATATATCTGGGAAAGAACACACAATGCAGGAATATAGCAAATACAGTATTGGTCACAGGTGGACCAAAAGCTCATGCTGCTCACAGACAAAACAAATATGGGGCACTTCCTGAAGAAGGGCTCATGCCCGAAACGTTGATTCTCCTGCTCCTTGGATGCTGCCTGACCTGCTGCGCTTTTCCAGCAACACATTTTCAGCTCCGATCTCCAGCATCTGCAGTCCTCACTTTCTCCTCCACTGCTAGTGGTGGCTATTTAATCAGACAGTACCTAATACTTCTGTCTGAAAGAGCGTTTGAAATCTAACACTCACAAGGGTTCTCTGTTCCTTAGAGTTAGTAGAATTGCTGATAAAACTGGGTTAATACAAGGGCCAGCACTTTAAGGTCACTAATGACCTTCTCAGAATATACCAGGGTCAGATGTTCTAACCTTGTACTCCATTTATGTAGTTAATAATGTTGGAATATTGTCTGCAATTCTGATCTCCTTCCTATCAGAAAGATGTTGTGAAACCTGAAAGAGTTCAGAAAAGATTTACAAGAATGTTGCCAGGGTTGGAGGATTTGAGCTACAGGAAGAGGTTGAATCAGCTAGGGCTGTTTTCCCTGGAGCTTCGGAGGCCGAGGGGTGACCTTATAGAGGTTTATAAAATCATGAGGGGCAATGGATAGGATAAGTAGACAAAATCTTTCTCCTGGGGTGGGGAAGTCCAGAACTAGAGGGCATAGGTTTAGGGTGAGAGGGGAAAGATATAAAAGAGACCTAAGGGGCAATCTTTTCACACAGAGGTGGTATGTGTATGGAATGAGCTGTCAGAGGAAGTGGTGGAGGCTAATACAATTGCAACATTTAAAAGGTATCTGGATGGGTATATGAATAGGAAGGGTTTGGAAGGAGATGGGCCAGGTGTTGGCAGTGGGACTAGATTCGTTGGGATATCTGGTCGGCATGGACGAGTTGGACCAAAGGGTCTGTTTCCGTGCTGTGCATCTCCATGACTCTAATAACAACCTTACCAAGCTTAGCGAAAACTTGAATAATGTTTACATAGTTGAGCATGTGAGATCGAGAACACCTCAAAACAGAACACAAAGTGTTTCACTGTAAATAAAGCCTAACAGCATGGGTATGAATAAATCAATTAACAAGCTCCAACAACCATTCAGTTTAATTAATTGTACGCCAGAGTGGTTCCAATTAGTTTTTAAAAGTATACTCATATTCATGACTAAAGGCAAAACAGAGTGAAGACCAAATTGATACAATAACAGATAAAGATCCTGACTGACCTGAAACATTAATTCTCTTTCTCTCCACATATACTAACTGACCAGCTGCAATCTTCCAGCAGTTTGCTTTACATTGCAGATTGCCAGCATCTGCGTAAACATAGTTATTGTGCTCTTTTGGGTACTTTTGACTATCTTGAAGAGGTAGTGTAGTGGACAGCGAAGAAAGTGATATCAGAGTACAATACAATCTTGATCAGATTGGCCAAAGAGTGGCAGATGAAGTTTAATTTATACAAATGTGAGGTGCTGCATTTTGGAAAGGCAAATCTTAGCAGGACTTATACACTTAATGCTAAGGTCCTGGAGAGAGTTGCTGAACAAAGAGATCTTGGAGTGCAAGTTCATAATTCCTTGAAAGTGGAGTTGCAGGAAGACAAGATAGTGAAGAAGGTGTTTGATTTGCTTATCCTTATTGGTCAGCGTATTAAGTATAGGAGTTGGAGATCATGTTGTGGCTGTACAGGACATTGATTCGGCCATTTTTGAAATACTATGTTCAATTCTGGTCTCCCTCCTAAAGGAAGGGTTCAGAAAAGATTTACAAGGATGTTGCCAGAATGGGAGGGTTTGAGCTAGAGGGAGAGGCTGAATAGGCTGGGGATATCTTCCCTGGAGCGCCGGGGTCTGAGGACTGACCTTATTGAGATTTATAAAATGGTGAGGAGCATGGATAGGATAAATAGCCAAAGCCTTTTCCCCAGAGTGGGGAATTCCAAACCTAGAGGGCATAGTTTTAAATTGAAAGGGGAAAGATTTGAAAGGGACCGAAAGGGCAACATTTTCATAGAGAGTGGTGCGTGTATATGGACTAAGCTGCTAAAGGGACAATTACAACATTTAAAAGGTATTTGGATGGGTATATGAATAGGAAGGGTTTAGAGGGATATAGGACAAAGGCTGACAAATAAGCCTAGATTTATTTAGGATATCTGGTAGGCATGGATGGGTTGGACCGAAGGGTCTGTTTCCATGTTGTACATCTCTATGACTATACAATTATGTCCTTCGGTACTGGATTATTCCCCTAAGTGCAAACAGTCTGTCTACATCTACCCAACCAAACCCCCACTATAATTTTAATCCCCCTATTAGGGTCACCCAACAGCCTCTCTTTTCTGTTAAGTGTAGGGTTTCTGGTTTGCGATTAATAATTTGCTGATTTTTAGGTGGTTTGAATCACCCCCAGATTCCTGGTTCTGACACGGAGCTTATTTAAGGAATGTGAAATGAAGAAGACAGGAGAGAGGTGTTTCAGGGCAAAAAAAACTCTTCATTTATTTAAATACATAAAGTATAATGCAAGAAGTCAAAGGCAAATGCAACAAAAACACTGAAATTGACAATTACACACAGGACAGTAAGTTAGTACACTATCAAATTAAACAGAGGTTGAAATAGTATTAGAGGGGGAATCTAAGATGGTGGCGATCTGAGAAGATCACACTGCAGAGCTTTGCATCGCAGCAGGAGCAGGACGGTCCTTTAACCCGCTCAACCCAGGTCATCAGGATTTCTTGGGGCATTGGAAAGATTGTGGAGCCCCAAGAAATATTTTAAAATTGACTTACCTGTATTTTCAGCTGTCCAGAAATGCCTAAAAAGGGAGGAGGAGCATCTGAGGCCGGGCCTGCAGCTCAGTCTGCAGCAGCCTCGGAGCCAGTAACTCTCCAGGACCTGGTGAACCAGCTCTCGAAATCTCGCGAGATGTTGGGGAAACAGATTGAAGAGAAGCTGGCTCCAGTCTCTCTCATGCTGCAGAAGCACGAGCAGCAGCTGGGAGACCTGGAGAACAGGACGGATGAGGTGGAGCAGAGGGTCACAGTGGTGGAAGCTGATGCCAGTTCATTCAAGAGATTCAAGCCCTGAAGACGCAGGTTCGTAATTTGCGTGACCAAGTGGATGATCTTGAAAACAGGGGAAAAAACATTCAGATCATCGGTCTGCCTGAGGGTAAGGAATGGGAACGGCCTGCGGAATTTGTTGAAGATTGGCTTCTGAAATTCCTTGACTTGAGCCTGGCATGAGAGGATTGGAGATAGAGAGGGCTCACCGGATCGCAGCACAGAGGTCAGATCTGGGTCAACGCCCTCGTCCTTTCCTGGTGCGGTTCCATCATTACCGGGATAAGGAGAGAGTCATGGAGTATTCCAGACTCCAGGGTAAGGATCCAAAGGCCATAATTTACAAGGGGTCTAAGATCATGTTTTTTCAGGACTTTTCAGCGGCGGTGATCCAGAAACGAAAATTGTATGATGGTGTCAAGAGAAGATTGAAGGAGCTTGGGATTCAGTACTCCCTGAGATATCCGACAGTGCTTCGGATCACCTTAGATGGATCCATGCATCTCTTTGACATATCGGAGAAGGCAAGAGACTTTGTGGACTAACCTAATTTAAACAATTGTAGTATGTATAAATATTGTTGCTTGGGTATGCGTTTATCATTCTGTAAAAGAAATGGAGGAAATCCGGTTGGAGCTTTGTTTTTCCCCTTTTTTTTCCTCTATTGATAATAATTTGGTTCAAACAATGTCTGGCAGTGGTTAAGATGTACATTTTAAATTTCTAAGTTAGGATATACCAAAGGATGGGTGGGGTATTTATTTCAGTTTTTTTATAAAAGAATTTTTTTTATTCATATTGATATTCTATGGGGTGTTTATTCTTTTTAGCTTGTGCTTGCGATGCAGCTCTAGCTGGGAGAAGTGAAGGTGGTTGAGATGGTTAGATGCCTATTTATGGCATTTCGGGATGGGTAGTTGCCTCCTCCTGGCAGGGGTGAGTTCCCCTACTCAGCGCTATTGGCGCTTTATATGTTGGTTTGTTTTCTGGTTTTTGTTGTTTTTTATTTTTAATAATTTTGTATGTTTGTTAAATGTAGTGGTTTTAGTTTATGTTGTTTTTATATTTGGTGGACCATGCAACACTAAGGCTCAGCAATTTGTGGTTCGGGTTCCTCCTTTCTGGAATTTAAATGTAATTGCAGAAGATTATGGCTAATGATTTAATTAAATGGTGTACTTGGAATATCAAGGGAAGTCACTCACCAATTAAGAGGAAGAAGGTACTCTTGAGTCTTAAAAAGGAGAAGGTGGATATTGCTTTGTTACAGGAGACACATTTGGACGACAAGGAGCATCTGAAATTACAGCAGAATGGCTTTGACCGAGTTTATTTTTCATCATTTAATACCAGAAGTAGGGGAGTGGCTATATTGGTAAGGAAAAATCTCTCATTTAAATTGTTGGAATGTGTTAAAGACACATACGGGAGGTTTGTAATTCTTAAATCCTTGATAAATAGGGAAGAATATGGCATTTTAAATGTTTATTGTCCCCCAGCTCATCCTCTTAAATTCTTGGTAGATGCTTTTTCTAAACTGATAAGTCTCAAGTCTCAGCACATCATTATAGGGGGAGATTTTAACTGCCTCATGGACCCCACAGTAGACAGGTTGCCGAAAGGTCCCTCGATACCCTCTGCACAAACTAAACAGTTATTGGGTTTGTGTGGGGAATTAGGGTTGGTGGACATCTGGAGGTGTCTTCACCCTACATGTAGGGATTTCACATTTTTCTCAAATCTGCATAGATGTCATACGAGGATTGATTTTTTTCTGACCCCTGCGGTAACCCTGGATCTGGTGGCATCCTGTACAATTGGTAATATTGCCATCTCTGATCATGCTCCAGTGTACCTCATGGTTAAAATTAAGGATGTTACAGTGGATTCAAGGTACTAGCGAATGGACCCCTTTATTCTCATGGACAGCAAGTTTGTGGGGTATTTCTCTAGGGAATTTCGGGCATTCCTGGACATCAACATAGGCTCGGTTGATAGCTCATCTGTTCTCTGGGAAACTGCCAAAGCTTATTCCAGAGGGTTAGTTATTTCATATTCCACAAGTAGGAAGCGGCAGAAGAGTGAGCAGCAACGTCTCCTTGAAGCACAGTTGAAGGCAGCCGAGAAGGCCTATTTTGACAGACCCTCGTTGGTCAAACTACAGAGGATTACGGCACTGCGGTCTACACTAAATTCCGTGCTCACGCAGACGGCAAAGAAGAGCTGGCTTTTGCAAAGCAAAGGTTATACGAGCATGGTGACAAGCCAGGCAAATACTTAGCATACCTTGCCAGAAAGAGAAATGCCCCACAAACCATTACAGCGATTAGGGAAGGATCTGGGAACCTAACATGTGATTCTAAAAAGATTAATGTGGTGTTCCAGAGATTCTACTCTAAGTTATATCAGTCTGAGAATTGTGAGGAGGGGCAGGCCAAAATGGAATCCATTTTTTAGAGATCTGAAGCTCCCGGGTGTGACTCCCAAACAACAGTCCTTTCTCAATGCCCCATTATCAGAGCAAGAAATGCAGGAAGCTGTGAGGCAGCTTCAGGGTGGAAAGGCACCCAGTCCTGATGGACTTGCCAGTGAATTCTATAAGAAACTTATAAGTATACTGTCAGGCCCGATGCTGAATATGTTTAATGATTCACACAGTCATGTTTGTCTCCCACCATCTCTGAGAGAGGCCAATATTTCACTTATCCTTAAGAAATGGAAGGATCCGGAAGACTGTGCTTCATACAGGACCATCTCGCTCTTAAATGTGGACTTTAAGATCCTCTCGAAGGCTCTTAAGTTAAGGCTGGAGACTATGTTATCCTCTGTTATTAAAGAGGATCAGAGGGGCTTCATAAAAGGTCGCAGATCCTCCAATAACGTTAGGAGGCTGCTTAACATAATTCAAGCATGCCAACAGCAGTCAATACAGGGATTGTTGATTTCTTTAGATGCAGAGAAGGCATTTGATCGAGTTGAGTGGCCGTACCTTTTCTATATTCTAGACCAGTTTGGTCTGGGCCAAGTTTTCATAAAGATTCTCTACAGTGTACCTCTCAATGCAGTCATTACCAACGGAGTACGATGAAGCAATTTTAATATTTCTAGGGGCAGCCAGCAGAGCTGTCCCCTTTCACCATTACTTTTTACGTTGGTGATTGAACCGTTGGCAGAGGCCATTCGTGGGGATCTCAATATATCAGCTTCAGAAGTGGGGTCAAAATTACATAAGATCTCGCTGTATGCAGATGATGTTCTAATTTTCTTGACAAATCCAGCAGTCTCAGTGCCTTGCCTGATACAATGTATTCACGCGTTTGGCACTTTTTCAGGGTGTAAGATTAATTTTGCTAAATCAGAGGCTATGCCTATGGGTGGTCTTACGAAAGAGCTGGCCCTTGAGAGTGACAATAGATTCCCATTTCGGTGGTCACAGGGGGGTTTTGTGTATTTGGGCATATTCATTACTCCAGTTCTGGATTGGCTGTTCAAAGCCAATTTTACTCAGTTATTTGAAAAAATTAAACAAGATCTCCAAAGATGGGAGGCACTTCCAGTCTCATGGTTGGGTCGGATAGCGCTTATTAAAATGAATATTCTCCCTCGTTTGCTATACCCTATACGGATGCTCCCCCTGATTTTCAATAAACAAACACTCGGGTGACTGAACAGTTGATTCAGCTCCTTTATCTGGCACCGTAAACGGCCCCTCATTAAATTAGCCAAACTGCAGTTGCCTCACAGATTGGGGGGAGTAGACCTTCCGGACATTAAAAATTACCAGTTAAGCTCGCTAGGTAAGTGATTGGGTTTGTGGGGACCCTCTTTCAATATGGCTAAATATCGAAGTCTCCCAGGCAAGGTGCCCCCTTACCAGTTTTCTGTTTTTGGACAAGGTGAGGACAGTTAGGAAATATTGCCATAACCCAATAGTCATCAATACTGTTAAAGCATGGAGGGCAATTCGGCAGAGGGAAGGTGATATTGGTAAAACATCTTTGTTTACACCTTTAGTGGGTATGCCGAGTTTTAAACCAGGTATGATAGATTCAGGATTTAAACGTTGGGCAGCGAGGGGTATATCTTGCATGGGTGATTTATTTAAGGGAGATGTAATGATGTCCTTCGATCAGTTAGTACAGAAGTACGAGTTACCTAATAGAGACCTCTTTTGTTTTTTTCAAATTAGGGATTTTATTCCAAAAAAGACCACACTTTTGACTGATCCCTACAAATCTGACACAGAAAGAGGGGTACTAAGGGCTAAGAGTAGACTCTCTGTCAGTACTCTATATCACCAATTGGGGGGTGCCACCTCAGATGAGTCTGATCGACTCTGCAAGATGTGGGAAAGAGAGCTGAGTGTTGAAGATTCTTCAGAGGCATGGGAGGATATTTGGGAGAATGCAAGGAAGATATCAATAGGACCCATGCTTTACAGTTGAAGATTCTCTATAAGGTCCACTTAGCCCCAGACCGTTTGTCAAAATTTAAACCAGGGGTATCTTCAGCATGTCCCAAGTGCAAGGTCTGTATGGGTACTCTTACCCATTGTCTTTGGTCTTGTGACAGGCTTCAAACATATTGGAGCACTGTGGTGGGTGCAATGGAGAGGATTATAGGTGTAGGGGTGGAGAAGGACCCTATTTCACTCCTTTTGGGCCCACCCAATGTATTTCCTGCAGAATCGCATAAGGAAAAACTTTTCAATATTCTTACATTCTGTGCAAGGAAGAATATCTTGCTAGGTTGGATATCAGAAAAACCCCCCAGGCCTGTCAGGTTGGTGGAAGATTGTTATGGAGCATATTCCCCTGGATTTTCTCACAAATATGGTACACCACAAAACTGAGAATTTTTACAAGACATGGCCACCCTTTTTGAAATACCTGGACACAGATTTATCTGCCACACTAACAAGGGCTTTTATAAAGCTGTAACGATTGTTTCATGAGTCCAATATCCAGGGAGGAGGAACTGTGAATGTATGAGTGTTTTGTTTGGCTGGGCTGAGTTATTACTATTTATTTGTTAGTGGTTAGGTATTTATTTAGTTATTTAAATAGCTAGTTTAGTTTTTTTAAAATTTTATACTTCTCTATATCTGTTTATACATTCATATAGGAGGGTGGGCTGGGGAATTTCTTTTTTATTATTTGGGTTTGGTTTTGTACTATTTTTGTACTGTTTTGAATTGCATTGTTTTGTATTTGTTGTAATATTTAAAAATCTATTTTTTCTTAATAAAAGTATATTATAAAAAAAGTAGTATTAGAAACTAAACACTAGTTTTAATCACAGAAACTTTAATCAGACTTCCTAACTTTGGGGTTCCTGCACTGTCGTTACCAAACTTCCCCCTCCCTATTCACTAGGTTGGAAACTTTGTGTTCTCGGGAATTTAAGGTCACTACTGGGGAGAACTTGTGATTTTGAAGTACAAGTGGTTTTTCCTGCTTGCCGCATCTAAGGCCTTGTCAATCAGATCGATGGTTTTCAGAGGTTGTTGTTTCTCAGGTCTGCTGGTTGTGGTCAGTTGCTGTTGTTTCCCCCAGTTAGGAATAGGATCGGTAGGTTTCTGGAGATAGCGATGAGGAATACCTCTCTGGCTCTAACTCCTTGGGATGCTTATCCTGGTAGTAGCTGCAGAAAGAGCGTTTTCAGGTGAAATTAGAGCCTGCAATGAAACTAATAACAGGTCTGTTATTTTCACGCCAAATCTGCACTAGCCATTCTGTTACTGGTGTTCCCTTTGAGGTGAATTGGTTTCCTGACAGTTAAGAGGATGTGTGAATATATTTTGATTGAGGTTGAATGCCCGATACCTTTGAATGAATATTAATTAAAGTTGAATGCCTTGGTATTTGTACGGCCCCTTAGTGTCTGGGTTGGTGTAGGTTAAAGGGTAACGTTAGTTTCAATCTAGAATGTTAGGTCTGATTGATTGTTCTTTTGGAGTCGGGATATGAATTGGATTTTCCGGCTGAAAATGGTTCCAGGCAATTATCTCAGTGTCTGGTATTTTTCCCAGCCCAGCTGCCTTTTTACCTTTAAAAGTTTTGAAAGGTCCAGAGTTTTGGTCCAGTATTTTCAATGAGAGGGATTTTTGCTCAATCCTACAAAAGCATAACATGTGACGTGAACTAATCACACTTCAAAACATCAGTTAATTCTTTGAAGATTTACTGGTCTTCATAAAGTGGCCTCTTCTTAAATCCCAGGAGCTAGGATTTTTGTGGAATTGGATGACTCACTAACAGAAAACACATGAGCAGTAATATTAAAATTAGTAGAGGTTAAATAGTAAAAAAGGGATCTAGGCCCATATAACCAGAAACATTATCAAAGATCTACCAGTCTTCAGTTTCTTGTATTAAATTCAAAATTACAAAATGTTTTGCATAAACGCCCATATTGGATGATTCCTAAAATGGAGGAATTGTCTTATGAGCAAAGGTTGAAAAGGTGGGAACTCACTGGAATTTTTAAGAAAGAGGCGATCTCATTGAAGCATATAGTATTCTTAAGGCATTCAGCAGAATAAAGTGGCTCACCTCATTGGACAGTACAGAACCAGAAAGCACAGTCTCAGAATTAAGAGGCTTCAATTTAAGGTTGAGATGAGGAGGAATTTATTCTCTCAGAGGGTTAAGTGTCTTACCAGACAGCGATTTGGCCACAGTCCTTGTGTATTTCTAAGGCTGAGATAAGACAGATTCTTGATCAGCCAGGGAATTAAGAGTTATGGGGAAAAAGACAAGAAGATGGATGTAAAGAGTGGCGGATCAGCCATCATACTATTGAATGGCAGATTAAGTTCAAGCAGCCAAATAACCTACTTCTGTTTCCATTTCTTTGGGTCTTATGGTTGCTTGTCTTCCAATGAGCAGTAATCCTGATCCCACCATATCCCCATTACTATATTTCAGTTTTATTTTTTCCTACTACTATCTACGCAACCTATTAAGTGATCTCATGGTTTCTGCTCCAATTACTAACTCAGTAGAACATTCAGCAGCCTATGTAATTAAGTTGCTCCTGCTCTCTGCCCTGAACCTTTTACAGTTAATCTGAAATGTCTCTTTGCTGCAGATCATTTGCTTGGTAGTCTCTTTTAAGTCCTGAAAACTTGAACACCGAATTCCCACTGTTATGCCATAGCATCAAGTCTATTTCAGAATGCTTTTTTTTCAAATCAAACTCTCTCTCACATTTAGTGCTTTCTTTCCAAACTTGGCATCCGTATTTCAATGAGTCTGAAAATGATTCCAAAAAAAGTTAAGAGTGCATGGTTTAGCATGTTTGGATAAAGTCATAATGTCATAGACTCAGAACAGAAACAGGTCCTTCAGCCCAGTTCATCCATGCCAACCAGGTTTCCTGAATTAAACCAGCCCCATTTGCCTGCAATTGGCCCGTATCCTTCTAAAGCTTTGTTATCCAATGCACCTGTCCAAATGTCTTTTTGACTGGGACCACACACATATCTAAGGAAAGGCTCAACAAAGACATGCACAAGAATTTTTAGAGGCGTGGCACTTTAAACAGAATTCCATCAATAAACACAGATTTAGATCTTATCTCCCTTCCCTTGAAAATAAAAACCAGACATGACATCACCCACCTTAAGAAACCAAGACCTATAAATAGAGAGGCGAGACATTCCACCAGCGCTTCACCAGAGACTCTCAACTAATGATGTTACCTAGTATGGTGATGAAACATCTGAAAACAAACCTTCAAGCTCAGTGAGTTAACTTATATACTTGTCATCAAACTGAGCTACAAATCTTCTCAAAAATCACTATCTTTTAAAATGTTGTAATTGTATCCACCTCTACCACTTCCTCTGGCAGATCATCCCCTCAACACACCACCCTGAGAGAAAAAATTGCCCCTTAGATGCCTTTTAAACATTTCTCCTTTCACATTAAACCTGTGCCCTCGAGTTTTGGGCTCTCTCACCCTGAATAAAAGACCTTGACCATTCACCTAATCTATGCCCCTCATGATTGTATAAACTGACTTAAGATCACCCTCAGTCTCTTACATTCCAAGGAAAAAATGTCCAGCCTATCCAGCCCCTACTTACCATCACCCTTTCTAATTTAATAATATCCTTTCTTTAGCAGCGCAACAGGAATTGCGCACAATACTCCAAATGCAATCTTACATTGTCTTCTACAGTCCTAAGATGACCTCCTAACTCCTGTACTCAGTGCTCTGACAGAAGTAAATATGCCACTGCCTCCTTCACCACCTTGTCTACACATGATGACATTTCAAGGAATTATGGATAGGTACTCCTGGGTCTCTATATTTAACAACACTCCTCATGGCCTTACCATTAACTGTGCAAGTCCTGCTCTGGTTTGTTTTATCAAAATGCAGCATCTTGCATGTATTGGAATTTAACTCTATCTGCTATTCCTCAGCCTACAGGCCCAGTTTATCAATATCCTATTGTACATTTAGATAAACTTCTTCCCTATCCAACATGCTACAAATTCTGGTGTCATCCACAAACTTATTAACCAGGTCTCCTATATTCTAATCCAAATCGTTTTATATAAAATGACAACCAACAGTGGACCCAGCACTGATCATAGCAGCACAGCACTGGTCACAGGCCTCCAGTCCGAACAACAACGCTCCATCACTACCTTGTCTTCTCCCATCAAACCAAGTTTGTATCCAATTGGCTAGCTCTCCCTGGATCCCATATGATCTAACCTTAAGAACTAGTCTACCATGCAGAACCTTATCGATGGTCTTGCTAAAGTCCATGTAGAAAATGTCTACCACTCTGCCTTCATGAATCATCTTGATCACCTCTTCAAAAAACTCAACTAAGCTGAGAGATTACTATCCCTAATCAGTTGTTGCCTTTCCAATTGCATGCAGATTCTGTCTCTCAGGATTCTCTCCAACAACTTACCAACAACGAAGGTTAGGCGAATCAGTCTGTAATTTGGTAGCTTTTCCTTGCAGCCTTTTTTAAATAACAGTACAACATGAGCCACTCTTCAGTCTTCGGCACCTCACCCATGGCAGTCGATGATACGCATAGCTCTGCTCGGGGACCCACAATTTCTTGCCGAGTTTCCTGCAATGACCTGAGAAACCCCTGATCAGGTTCCAGGAATTTATCTACCTTTATATATTCTAAGATTCCAGACCTCTTCTTCTGAAATGTGGATTCTTTTCAATGCATCACGTTTTATTTGCAAGTTCCAGAGCTTCCATGTCTTTCTTCATGGTAAATACTGATGAGAAATATTCGTTCAGTATTTCACCCATTTCCTATGGCTTCACACAGATTACCTCATTGACCTTTAAAGGTTACTCTTTAGGTTTTAACATGCTCATAGATGTTCATATCCAAAAAAATACGCATTTTCCATTGAAATGTTGCTTCACAGTAACTTTCCAGCAATATAATTGCCAATAGTGTTAGGTGCATTAGACAGAGGGAGATGGATCTGGGTGGGTTACTCTTTGGAGGGTCAGGGTGGACATGTTGGGCCGAATGGCTCATTTCCACACTGTAGGGAATCTAATCTAAAAAAAACTAAACTCCCTTCTTAATAACAATGCAGCTCTACCTATACAGTACTCCAAATAACTGTAAAAAGGCATCTCACCACCGTATTGAGCACAATTAGGGATGGGCGATAAATGCTAATCTCGCCAGTCATGCACTCATCCCACAACAAGTAAAAAATTCATTGATTCGAAAACAGAAAAAATAAACTGGGAAGTCTAAGACCAATGGCTAACCCAATATCATAGTGGTACAGTATCACCAAAAATTAAAACTGTCCCTAAGCACTATGAAATGCGTTGTGGCAGTCAAAACGTCATGTGACAAAAGTCAATTGATGCAAACAGACAGATATATGATAATTTTATTTCTCTATTATCTGATGTTAATCTGCATTCTTAATAAAGAAACATTTGAATTGATTCCAAATTTACCTATACTGCTTTCACCAAGAAAAGGGAATGATGCAAGAAAATTAGTGTACAGCATGATTAATAATATCATGGGGGATTCAAGATGGCGGTGACCCAGCAAGACTGAGTCTATAGTGCTCCTCCCAAGACTTGGATACAGTGGGTCATCCACCCCCTACCACGCTCACCAAATCATTTATAATAGTTGTGTAATTTAATTAGTTGTGTAATATTACATTTAAACAATTTAATCCTAAGTAAAAATGACTAAAGGGAAGGGAGCCCGCAGCTCTCAGCAAGCAGGAACCCCTTCCCCACCCTCTCCAGCTGCAGCAGAGGCGTCCACAGCCAGCCCGGGGGACTTACCTACAGTAACAAGCCTTGTGGAGATGATCTCCAAGCTGGACTCGAAGATCGATGCCTTTATTGCAGAATCCAGAAATCGTTGGGACTCGCTCTCGGCCACGCTGCAGAAGCACGACCGAGAAATCCAAGAAATTGAACGCCGAGTCGAAGGGGCGGATTAAAGGCCGCGACCTCCGAAAATACCGCTCAATTGGCCGTGGATCAGGTCCGGACTCTCGAGCAGCGAGTCCGGACCTTGGAAAATCATACTGACGACCTCGATAATCGAGGTCGTCGAAAAAATATTCGTTTGTTGGGCCTTCCCGAACGGGAAGAGGAAGGCCAGCTTACAGCGTTCCTGAAGCAGTGGCTGCCACAGCTTTTAAATCTGCAAGCTGGATCAGGCCAGGTAAGGGTGGAATGGGCCTACCGGGTCGCAATACGCGGGCCCGGCTCGAACCAGCGCCCACGCCCGGTCCTGTTCCGGCTGCAGAGCTACAAGGAGAGGCAGATACTCCTAGAAGCCTCTAGAAATCTCGGAAAAGACCCTCAAGCTATGATTTACAAAGGATCCAAGATCATGTTATTCCAGGACTTTTCCCCGGCTCTGGTCCGAAAGAGGAAGGCATTCGACGAGGCGAAGAAGCGTTTAAGGGACTTAAATATTCAGTACTCCTTACACTACCCAGCAACGTTACGCTTTAACCATGAAGGATCCGTATATAATTTTGGATCACCAGAAAAGGCTAAGGAATTCTTGGACTCTCTTAGATAAACTATAAGAGATAATGGATGTTGGTCTGCCTTTCCCCCCGCTTTGGTTTATATCCCCCCCTTTTTTTTTCTCTTACCTTACTGTTTAATATTATCATGGGGCTGGGGAGAGGGATTTGATTTTCTCCCCCCCTTGGGGTTGTTTTTCTGTTATTATTTTATGTATATTAGGGATGTATGTATATGTGTGTGTATATATATGAGCTGGGGGGTTTGGTTAATGTTGGTGGGGGGAGGTGGTTACCTTATTCAATTTTACCTCTGTCTCTAGGAGCGGGGTTGTTTTCCCCTTGTTATTTTGTATTATTATATTTAATTATTATTTGTTGAGGCGATAATTTTATAGTTATATGTTTATATATGGTATTAACATTACCAAATATACCCAGGTGTTGGTATGGGTGGGGGTAGGGTACTCACTGTTAACTCTAGCTTTGTATTATATTTGAATTCTCCTCATTTTATTGAGGAGTGCCTGGGTCAAGGGTGGGGCATTGGTTGGTAGAGGATAGGATGGACGTTTGGAGAGGAAGTGATACCCCCTGGGAACAAGGGGGAAAGTCTCCACTTAGATACGTTTTATATTTTTTTTATTTAGAAATAGTTTTTTATTGTATTGTTGTGGGTGTATTAAAGAGGTTTTATTTTTGTAAATTTTATATGTTCTACGCTCGGGATGTTCTGGATAGGATTCCCCCTCCCGAGGGGTCTCGGATTGGCCCAGAGGATTATGGTTGATCAGTCGGTTAAGTGGTGCACCTGGAATGTCAAGGGGAGTAATTCGCCAGTCAAGAGGAAGAAAATATTATCAAATCTTAAGAAGGAAAGAGTTGAGATAGCTCTCCTACAGGAGACACACCTGTCAGATAAAGAACACTTGAAATTACGACAGGGCGGATTTGATCAGGCCTTTTTTTCTTCTTTTAGCTCAAAAAGCAGGGGAGTTGTTATTCTTGTTCGGAAGAATTTCCCTTTCAAAATCCTAAAGCAGATAAAAGACGAATCTGGACGATATATCTTGATTAAAGCCCTCATAAATGGAGAGGAAGATGGGATTTTAAATTTGTACTGCCCCCCGGCACACCCCTTTAAATTTATAACGGAAGCCTTTTCAAAATTGATGGTTTTTGATGCCCGTCATATAATTATAGGGGGAGACTTTAATTGTATTATGGATCCGGAAATAGATAGGATTCCCAAGAGTACTGCAGGAGTATCTCCCAGATCTAGACAATTGATGGATCTGAACAAAGAATTAGGATTAGTAGATGTATGGAGATGTCTTCATCCACAGGGCAGAGATTTTTCTTTCTACTCTAATCCACATAAATGTTATACCAGAATTGATATGTTTTTTGCCCCCTCGATTTTTTAAAATTCCATATCATCCTGTAAAATAGGTAGTACAACAATTTCCGACCACGCTGCTATATATGTGGAAACTAAGGCGAGGAACAATGGGACATCCCCTCGGCATTGGCGTATGGACCCCTTCCTCATGAAAGATAGTAAATTTGTAAAGTACTTCTTTCAAGAATTTAAAACTTTTCTAGAAATTAATTCAGGTACAGCTAGCAACCCGTCAATGATGTGGGAGACCATCAAAGCTTACACGCGAGGCTTGATGATCTCCTACTCAGCGACCCAGAAGAAATTAAAGGGAGAACAACAGCATCTGCTTGAAACCCGCTTAAAAGCAGCTGAAACAGCATACACTGATAGACTTTCTATTATTAAATTGCAAAGGATTACAGCTCTTAGGACAGCTCTAAACACTACGCTTACTCAAACGGCTAAGAGGGAAATATTATTTGCAAAGCAAAGGTTATATGAATATGGCGACAAACCGGGTAGATACTTAGCATTTCTTGCAAAGAAGAAAAAGGCCCCTCAGACTATTACATCTATCAAGGAAAGTACGGGTATTTTGACTCATGATCATAAAAAGATTAATGCGATCTTTAGAGAATTTTATTCTGAGTTATATAAATCACAGGATTGTGAAGATAGGACGAAGAGGATGCAGTCATTTTTTAAAAATTTGACTTTTCCAGGCCTAACTCCAGAACAAGTATCGGTCCTAAATGCTCCTCTTACACTCCAAGAAATACTTGATGCAATTAGGCAACTTCAGAATGGTAAGGCGCCGGGCCCAGATGGTTTTCAAGCTGAATTCTATAAAGAATTTACAGAAATACTGGCTGGTCCACTTATGGACATGTATAACTATGCATATAGTCAGGGCTGTCTCCCGCCTTCGCTGAAAGAGGCAAATATCTCTCTTATCCTTAAAAAAGGAAAGGACCCAGAAGATTGTACATCATACAGACCAATATCCTTGCTAAATGTAGATTTTAAAATCCTCTCTAAAACATTAGCACTGAGACTAGAAAGGATACTGCCACATATTATAAAGGAGGATCAGACGGGGTTTATTAAGGGCCGTAGATCATCCAATAATATTAGAAGGGCTCTGAATATGATTCAAGCCTGTCATCAGGGAAAGATACCAGGAGTAGTGGTTTCATCAGACGCGGAAAAAGCATTTGATAGGGTCGAATGGTCATATTTGTTTTACATATTGGAGAGGTTTGGCGTTGGACAGGTGTTTACCAAATGGGTCTCAACATTGTATAGTGATCCCAAAGCAGTTGTGGTTACCAATGGATTAGGTTCGGATAGATTTAGTGTGGGTAGGGGCTGCCATCAGGGATGTCCCCTCTCGCCATTGTTATTTACGCTAATAATTGAACCACTAGCAGAAGCTATATGAGCTGATCCTAATATAGTGGCCCCAAGGATTGGTACAGGTAAACATAAAATTACCCTTTATGCAGATGATGTTCTTCTATTCTTCAGTAACCCTCTGATGTCCATACCTCGCCTAATCCAAGTTATCAATACATTTAGTGCATTCTCAGGCTATAAAATTAACTTTTCAAAATCGGAGGCTATGCCAATGGGTGGCCTTGCTATGATACCCCGCTTAACGGACGGATCCCTTTTTCCCTTTCGCTGGTCCCTGGAGGGCTTCTTATATTTAGGCATTTTTATTACTCCAGTATTTGGTCAGTTGGAAAAGGCTAATTTTGTGCATTTACTGGAAAGGATCAGGCAGGACCTCCAGCGATGGGGAGACCTACCAATTTCCTGGTTGGGTAGAATAGCACTAATCAAAATGAATGTCCTGCCCCGTCTCCTATATCCTATGAGAATGCTTCCAGTGATGCTGCCGAGGACGGCTTTACGTAAATTATATGGCTGGCTGGGTTCCTTTATCTAGAATCATAGGCGGCCCCTCATTAAGTTGAAGAAGCTACAGCTTCCACAGGCAAGGGGTGGATTGGACTTCCCAGACTTTAGGAAATATCAGTTAAGTTCCCTATTAAGTTACATAGCTGATTGGGTCTTGTCTGATCCACAATCAATCTGGTTGGACATCGAGGCCTCTCAAGTAAAATACCCACTTATTAACCTTTTATTCTCAGACAAGAGGAAAATCATTACGGATCACTGTAAAAACCCTATAATACTAAATACAATCAAGACTTGGAATATAATGCGGCAAAATGAGGACAATCCACATAAAACATCCCCCTATGCACCGATAGTGGGAGCATGGGGAATTCAACCGGGGTTAACAGATGCCACTTTTAAACTCTGGAGATCCAGGGGTATCTCATGTTTAGGAGATCTATTAAAAGACGGGGTCCTGATGTCTTTTGAACAGCTGCGTCAGAAATTCGGATTACCCAATGGAGACCTCTTTCGATACTTCCAAATTTGAGATTATATACAGAAGAAGACTACGTTATTAGATAGTCTTTATAAATCCGAGAGAGAAAGTAGTGTCCTACGACCAGTGGGGGTATCTTCCGTCAGTACTATTTATCATTTACTACATGATGAAGTATCGGGAGATATGGATAATCTGCTTAAAACATGGGATCAGGATTTGGGACTAGAAATCTCCATAGAAACGTGGAATGATATTTGGGAAAATGCTAGAAGAATTACTATCTGTAACAGAACCCAGGCTATCCAGCTGAAGATACTTCATAGGACCCATATAGCACCGGTTCGATTGGCAAAATTTAAGGCAGGAGCATCTCCAATGTGTCATAAATGCAAAATAGAGGTGGGCACTCTTGTACATTGCTTATGGACCTGTCATAAGATCCGTAGATATTGGACTAAAGTAGCAAGTACCCTGACAGAAATTTTAGGAACGGAAATTAAAGTGGACCCTGTATCTCTCCTCTTGGGCTTTTCGAACTTTCCCTCCCTGGACACGTACGGGAAGAGACTATTTTCTATTCTTTCTTTCTGTGCAAGGAAAAATATTTTGGTGAACAGGGTGGCTGAGGGCCCCCCTGGACTTTCAAATTGGCACAGATTAATTATGGAATGTATTCCCCTTGACTTCCTTACAAATATGGTGCACCGAAAGACCGAATTATTTTATAAAATATGGCAGCCCTTCTTGAATTACATAAATACAGATATTTCGGCTATCCTAACAAGGGCTTTTATTTAATTGAGATCACAAACCTGGCTGGTCCGGGGCCCCTCGGGGGAGGAATCCCGCACAAATACGGGTTTTATTACATCTGATGTTAACACATTCCGAGCATGTGAGAGACTTAAATATACACTCTGGTTAGTTGTAGGTTAGATTAGTAGATAGTTGAGTTTTATTTGTTTTTTTTTCTTTTTTTGTTTTTTTTATTTGTTTTTGTTTTGTTTTTTTTGTTAAATTTTGGCTATTGTATATTTGAACTAATTGTATATCAATGTTTATATGAGAGTTTTGTTTATTTTTGTAAACTTGTAAAAATGTTACATTTCTAATAAAAATATCTATTTAAAAAAAATCATGAATTACAACACAAAAGAAGTGCCCTCACCTATTTGATTTTTACTTAATTCATGTGACGTGGATGTAGCCACCATTTATTACACATTCCCACTTGCTTAAGGTAGTGGGAGGTACAAGACAATCCTTGCAGTATATATTTTTGTTTCTTTGTGGGATCCAGGAGTCACTGGCTCGCCAGTGTTTATTGCCTGTCCCTTGAGAAGGTGCCTTCTTGAACCACTCTCGTCCACCTTCTGTGGGTTGACCCTCAGTGCCGTAACGGAAGGATTGATGTGGAGGAGCCAGTATTGGACGAGGGTGGACAAAGTTAAAAAATCACACAATACCACATTATAGTCCAACAGGTTTACTTGGAAGCACTAGTTATCAGAGCACTGCTCCTTTATCACGTAACTGAGGAGTAGGACCATAAGACAATTTATAGCAAAAGATTACAGTGTCATGCAACTGAACTGATACATTGAACAAACCTCGATTGCTGCTAATTCTTTCATCTTTTAGAATGGGTCGCAGGCTTTGGTTCACTAATATGTAAATCTCACAAACTCTTCCAAGTTAGACTCTTGAGACAACCCAAAGTTCTACAAAAAAAGGTGACATCTTAGCTCAGATAATGTACCCAAAGTGCAAGGTTAGAATCTCGAAACAAACCGATTCCACTTCCAAAATGGAATATATAAAATATTACATGGATTGACTACCTGCACTGACAGCCCGAAGACGGTGTACTTTTTTAGTTAGGGAAGGAATTCATGATTTTGACCCAGCAGCAGTGAAGGAACAGAAATATATTTCCGAATCAAGATGGTGAATGGCTTGGAAGGGAACTTGAAGGTGTTGGTGTTCCCATGTATCTGCTGCCTTTGTCCTTCAAGATGAAGTGTTCATGGGTTTGGAAGGGTTTATCAACTCAACTCAACTCAAACAATGTATTTTAGGCACCTTGTCTGTCTCAGGGCAGCGATTTGAAAAAAAATCTGAGATTTGCACATCAATCAATCATAACCTACAGCTCCATGCTAATTGATTAAAGATTTAAGAAGCATTGGACTATAACCTTATGTTGTGCGATTTTTGACTTTGTCTCAACTAATCCAACACCAGCACCTCCACATCACTATTATTAAAGCAGCAGAGATGGCATTCAGTGGAGCAGTATGCTCTTTCATTGGAAGTGGGAAATCGGGAGCAGTCGACTGTCCCTGACAGCTCGATCTGTAGCAAGTTTGTCTGGATGCAGCTCCTCTCAGACCATATGGATCAGTTGAAGTGGCAGTTAAAGGTACTAAGGAACATGAAGGAGGCAGAGTATGATTGACAGGGTATGATAAACTATTGGCAGGGATACCCTCTTAGGGGAAAATCACAGCACCAGCCAGGTCTTCGGCACCACAACTACCTCTGTTAAAAAAAAAGTACAGAACATGGAACTGTACAGCACAGGAACAGGCCTTGGGCCCACGATGTTGTGCCAAACATGACGTCAAATTAAACAACACCCTTCTGGCCTGCCCTTGGTCCAGATCCCTTCGTTCCTTGCATATTCGTGCGCTTATCCACAAGTCCCTTAAACACCCCTGTTGTATTTGCCTCCACCGCCACTTGTGGCAGCACATTCTTGACTCTTTTCACTGTGTAAAACAAAATTGCCCATCACATCTCTTTTTAACTTTCCCCTCTCACTTGAGTATTAGAAATGTCAACTGTGGAAACAAGATTCTTGCAGTCAACCTTATCTATGCATCTCATTACTCTATAGACTCCAATCAAGTCTCAGCTGCTCCAAACAACAAGTTTTTCAAGCCTCTCATTGTAGCTCATCCCCTGTAATCCAGGCAGGATCCTGGTAAACCTCTTCCACACTCTCCAAAGCTTCCATGTTCTTTTTCTAATATGATGACCAGAATTTGAGTGCAATAATCTAAGTATGGCCTAACAAAAGTCTTATAAAGCTGCAAAAACAGAAGTTGCTGGAAAACCTGAGCAGGTCTGGCAGCATCTGTGAAGAAGAATCAGAGTCAACATTTCAAGTCTGGTAACCCTTCCTCTCAAAGCTACAACATGACATCCTGACTCTTGTCCTCAATGTCTCGGCCAATAAAGGCATGCATATCAGATGTTTTCTTTGTCAACCTATCCAAATGTGTGGACTTGGACCACAAAGTCCCAATGTTCATAAGTGTTGTTCAAGGTCCTGCCATTAACGATATACTTGTCCTCAACATTTAATCTCCCAAAGTGCAGCACATCACACTTGCCCACATTAAACTCCATTTGCCATTTCTCTTCCCATATCTGGAAGAGACCAATAGCTTGCTGTATCCTTTGGCAACCACAAGACCATAAGACCATAAGACAAAGGAGTGGAAGTAAGGCCATTCGGCCCATCGAGTCCACTCCGCCATTCAATCATGGCTGATGCGCATTTCAGCTCCACTTACCAGCGTTCTCCCCGTAGCCCTTAATTCCTCGAGACAACAAGAATCTATCAATCTCGGCCTTGAAGACATTTAGCGTCCCGGCTTCCACTGCACTCCGTGGCAATGAATTCCACAGGCCCACCACTCTCTGGCTGAAGAAATGTCTCCGCATTTCTGTTCTGAAATGACCCCCTCTAATTCTAAGGCTGTGTCCACGGGTCCTAGTCTCCTCGTTTAACTGAAACAATTTCCTAGCATCCACCTTTTCCAAGCCATGTATTATTTTGTACGTCTCTATTAAGTCTCCCCTTAATTTTCTAAACTCCAACGAATACAATCCCAGTATCCTCAGCCATTCCTCATATGTTAGACCTGTCATTCCAGGGATCATCCGTGTGAATCTCTGCTGGACACGTTCCAGTGCCAGTATGTCCTTCCTGAGATGTGGGGACCAAAACTGGACACAGTACTCCAAATGGGGCCTAACCAGAGCTTTTTAAAGTCTTAGTAGTACATCTCTGCTTTTATATTCCAACCCGCTTTCTTAATCACGGACTCAACCTGCATGTTTACCTTTAGAGAATTCTCGACTAGCACTCCCAGATCCCTTTGTGCTTTGGCTTTATTAATTTTCGAACCATTTAGAAAGTAGTCTATGCTTTTATTCTTTTTGCCAAAGTGCAAGACCTCGCACTTGCTCACGTTAAATTCCATCAGCCATTTCCTGGACCACTCTCCCAACCTGTCAAGATCCTTCTGTAGCCTCCCCACTTCCTCAGTACTACCTGCCTGTCCACCTAACTTCGTATCATCGGCAAACTTCGCTAGAATGCCCCCGGTTCCCTCATCCAAATCGTTAATATATAATGCGAACAGCTATGGCCCCAGCACCGAACCCTGCGGGACACCGCTCGTCACCGGCTGCCATTCTGAAAAAGAACCTTTTATCCCAACTCTCTGCCTTCTGTTAGACAGCCAATCCTCAATCCATCCCAGCAGCTCACCTCGAACACCATGGGCCCTCACCTTGCTCAGCAGCCTCCCGTGTGGCACCTTATCAAAGGCCTTTGGAAAGTCTAGATAGACCACATCCACTGGTTTTCCTGGTCTAACCTACTTGTTACCTCTTCAAAAAATTCCAACAGGTTTCTCAGGCATGACCTCCCTTTACTAAATCCATGTTGACTTGTTCTAATCAGACTCTGCTCTTCCAAGAATTTAGAAACCTCATCCTTAATGATGGATTCTAGAATTGTACCAACAACCGAGGTTAAGCTGATTGGCCTATAATTTTCCATCTTTTGCCTTGATCCTTTCTTGAACAAGGGGGTTACAACAGCCATCTTCCAATCATCTGGGACCTTTCCTGACTCCAGTGACTCGTGAAAGATCTCAACCAATGCCTCTGCTATTTCCTCAGCCACCTCTCTCAGAACTCTAGGGTGTATCCCATCGGGGCCAGGAGATTTGTCAATTTTAAGACTTTTTAACTTTTCTAGCACTATCTCTTTCGTAATGGCAACCATACTCAACTCAGCCCCGTGACACCCTTTAATTTTTGGGATATTGCTCATGTCTTCCACTGTGAAGACTGACGCAAAGTACTTGTTAAGTTCTCCTGCTATTTCCTTAACTCCCATCACTAGGCTTCCTGCATCAGTTTGAAGTGGCCCAATGTCTACTTTTGCCTGTCGTTTGTTTCTTATGTACTGAAAGAAACTTTTACTATTATTTCTAATATTACTGGCTAGCCTACCTTCATATTTGAGCCTCTCCTTTCTTATTACACTCTTTGTTATCCTCTGTTTGCTTTTGTATCCTTCCCAATCTTCTGATTTCCCACTGTTCTTAGCCACTTTATAGGATCTCTCTTTTTCTTTAATACATTTCCTGACTTCCTTTGTCAGCCAAGGTTGTCTAATCCCTCCCCGGTTAATCTTTCTTTTCTTGGGAATGAACCTCTGTACAGTGTCCTCAATTATACCTACAAACTCCTGCCATTTTTGCTCTACTGTCTTCCCGGTTAGCCTCTGCTTCCAGTCTATTTTAGTCAGTTCCTCTCTCATGCCCTCATAATTACCTTTATTCAACTGTAACACCATTACATCCGATTTTGCCTTCTCCCTTTCAAACTCCAGACTGAACTCTACCATATTATAGTCGCTACTTCCTAAGGGTTCCCTTACTTTAAGATCTTTTATAGAGTCTGGTTCATTGCAAAGCACGAGGTCCAGAATAGCCTGCTCTCTTGTGGGTCCCATGGCAAGCTGTTCCAAAAAGCCATCCTGTAAGCATTCCATGAATTCCCTTTCTTTAGATCCACTAGCAACATTATTTACCCAGTCCATCTGCATATTGAAGTCTCCCATGATCAATGTAACCTTGCCTTTCTGACATGCCTTCTCTATTTCCCAGTACATGTTGCGTCCCTGGTCCTGACCACTGTTAGGAGGTCTATACACAACTCCAATTATGTTTTTTTTGCCTTTGTGGTTCCTCAATTCCACCCACACAGACTCCACATCATCCGACGCTATGTCATTCAATACCATAGATTTAATTTTGTTCTTAACTAACAAGGCAACCCCACCCCCTCTGCCCACCTCTCTGTCTTTTCGATAAGTTGAAAAACCATGGAGGTTTAACTGCCAGTCCTGACCCCCCCCTGTAACCAAGTCTCTGTGATGCCTACTACATCATAATCATTCACTATTATCTGTGCCATTAGTTCATCGGCTTTGTTATGAATGCTACGAGCATTCAGGTAAAGTGCCTTAATGCTAACTTCCTTATCATTAGAGATGTTGGAAGTCATATGTCCTAAGTTATCCTTGCTTTTTACTGCATTCTCAGTCTGCCTCAATTTTAAATCCGCCTGGAAACATGCTATCCTGCTGCTTATCTTGCCATTTACCTCCATACTCCCTGTCGCTTTCACTTTCCCTTCCCCCCAACTCAGAAGTTTAAAGTCCTACTGACCACCCTATTTATCCTCTTCGCTAGAACATTGGTACCTGATCGGTTCAGGTGGAGACCGTCCCAACGGTACAGATCCCCCCTGTTCCAAAACTGATGCCAATGCCCCATGAAGTGGAATCCCTCTTTCCCACACCAATCCCTTAGCCACGTGTTTACTTGCCTAATTTTCTTGTCCCTATGCCAATTGGCACGTGGCTCGGGCAGTAATCCGGAGATTATGACCCTTGAGGACCTGTGCTTCAATTTCCTGCCTAGTGCTTCATAATGCCCAAACAGGTCCTCCAACCTTCCACACTATCCACTCCAGACAGAAAAATACCCTTCTACTACTATCCTCTGCCTCCTATTAGCAAGTCAATAAGGCAAGAGAGAAGTTTGGAGCTTGTACAGAATTCTAGAGACCAAATTAAATATACAAGGCAGGCAAGAATACAGCAGAGATAGCCTCAGCCCTTGACCTTATCCAACAGGAATGAGATTTTTGTTCCCTGTATGGATGATGAAAAGGGCTATGGACATGATGAGCCAGCTGACCATGGCACCATGAAAGAGAAGGCCTCTCAAGAGGGGAGAGCAAAAAGAAAAGTATTGAAAAGGGGATTCTATAATTGGGGGATATTAAGGTTCATTAATGATGAGTTTTCTAAATACTTAGAAATGCAGGGTCAGATTAGAGCAAGTCAGCATGGATTTAGTAGGGGAGGTCATGCCTGACAAACCTATTAAAATCCTTTGGAGAGATAACAAGTAGGTTAGACCAGGGAAACCCAGTAAATGTTATCTATAACAACTTCCAAAAGACTTTTGATAAAGTGCCTCATGGGAAGCTGCTGAGTAAGGTGAGGGCCCATGCTGTTCAAGGTGAGCTACTGGCATGGATTGAGGATTGGCTGTCTGACAGAAGGCAGAGAGTTGGGATAAAAGGTTCTTTTTCAGAATGGCAGCCGGTGACAAGTTGTGGCTCACAGGGTTCAATGTTGGGGCTGCAGCTGTTCACTTTATATATTAATGATCTAGATGGAGGGACAGGAGGCATTCTGACGAAGTATTCCGATGATACGAGGTTAGGTGGACAGGCACGGTAGTACTGAGGTGGTGGGGAAGCTGCAGAAAGATTTAGACAGATGGAAGTCAATGTGAGCAAATGTGAGGTTTAGCACTTTGGAAAAAAGAATACAGGCATGGACTATTTTCCAAACGGTGAGAAAATTCGTAAAGCCCAGGCACAAAGGGATCTGGAAGTGCTAGTCCAGGATTCTCTAAAGGTTGACTTGCAGGTTGAGTCCGTGATTAAGAAAGCGAATGTAATGTCGTCATTTATCTCAAGAATATAAAAGCAGCAATGTGCTTCTTTGACTTTATAAAGCTCTCGTTAGGCCCCATTTAAAATGCGGTGTCCAATTTTGGGTCCCATAGCTCATGAATGGCATACTGGCACTGCAGTGTGTCCAGCTGAGATGCACACAGATGATCCCTGGAACAGTTGGCCTAACATACAATGAATGGCTGAAGATCCTGGGATTGTATTAATTTGTCACAAAGCTAGTCCCTTCTTTCCTAAAAGCTGTTCCTTGCTCAAGGAGACTCTGTCCTTGATTTTTTTCACAGGGGCAATAAACTGGGCTGGGCTCTGATCAGCCTGGTTTGGTGCAGCGGATGACAAGGATATTGAGAGGCCTTTTGTTTACATGTAAACAGATGAGACTTCAGGCCAAACTGGTCATGTTTCAGAAGTGACCTGTATATTAAAGGGGAATGGTCAGCTCTTTAGCTGAGTTGAGCAGTTTTAGGTCAGTCTTGAATTGGGAATTTCAACAGGGAGCTATGTGGAAACTGTTTTCTGCCCTTCAACTTCAACCTGTAAGCACGTGTTGCATTGAGACTGGGTTTTAAAGGGAGTTTGTTAATTGAGACTGTTGTGTATATTCAGAACAGCAGAATTAAGTCTAGTTGGATAGGTTGAGTTCTGTAGGGGTTCTTTATTCTGTTCTTTGTGTTTCATTGTGTAATGTTGTGAATAAATTTTTATCTGTTTTAAAATCTAGTAGTCAACCTAGCTAACTTAATCTGGGTAATTTTCTCTGCACATTTACCAAAAGAAATTGCAAAGTTATGGTCTGGAGCTGCCTGCATAAGAATGTTTTGAGTGGACTGGCTTAGTCCATAACAGTTAGAAGTTGAGGGGAGATCTAATAGAAACTTACAAGATAATGCATTGGTTAGAAAGGGTGGACGATGGGAAGTTGTTTCCATTAGGCAGGGAGACTAGGACCAGTGGGCACAGCCTTAGAATTAGAAGGGGTCAATTTGGAATGGAAATGAGAAGACTTTTCTTCAGCCAGAGAGAGGTGGAATCCATTGTCACGGAGTGCAGTGGAGGCCGGGATGTTAAATGTCTTCAAGACAGAGATTGATAGATTCTTGATCTCGCAAGGAATTAACGGCTATGGGGTGAGTGCAGGTAAGTGGAGCTGAAATGTCCATTCAGCCACAATTAAATGGTGTAGTGGACCTGATGGGCTGAATGGCCTTACTTCCACTCCTATGTGGTATGATCTAAGGCATGGTTGGTAAGTTTGCAAATTACCACCAAAATTGGTAGTGTATTAGACAATGAAGAAAGTAATCTAAGATTACAAAGCGATCTTGATCAGTTGGGTCAAAGTGCTGAAGCATGGCAGATGGAGCATAACTTGGATAAATGCAAGGTATTGCATTTTAGTAAAACAAACAAGGGCAGGACTTATACAATTAATGGTAGTGCCCTAGTAGTATTGTAGAACAGAGAGATCTAAGGATTCCACACATAATTCTTTGAAGTTTGCATCACATATAGATAGGGTGGTTAAGAAGGCGTTTAACACAATTGCCTTCATTGCTTAGTCTTTGAGTATAGAAGTTGGGACATTATGTTGAGTTGTACAAGATATTGGTGAGGCCTTTTCGAGAGGATTGTGTCCAGTTCTGGTCGCTGTGTTGTAGGAAGGATATTATTAAGCTGGAGAGAGTTCAAAAGAGATTTATCAAGATGTTGCTGGGAATAGAGGGTTTGAGATAATGACAGAGGACTGGGACAGCATGTTCCTGTCAGTGTGAAGAGCAAGGCTGGTCGGAATAGGGCACACTGGATAACTAAAGATATTGAGGCTCTGGTCAAGAAAAAGGGAGGAGACATGTGTCAGGTATGGATGGCTAAGATCAAGTGAAACTCTTTAGCAATATATTGAGAGTCGGAGTACACAGGGGGAAATCGGGAGGGAAAAATGGGGACATGAAGTAGTTTTGGCAGATAAGGTTAAGGGGAATCCAAAGAGATTCTCTAAATACATTATGCATGAGGCAGTAACTAGTGAGAGAATATGGCCCCTTAAAGATCAATGAGGCCACCGATATGCCGAGCAAGAGGAGATGGGTGAAATCCTAAATGATATTTCCATCAGTATTTAGTGTGGACAAAAGCATGGATGTTAGGGAACTCAGTAAATAAATATTTTGGGGGAAAAAAAGTCCACATTCCAGAAAATGAGAGGTGGAGGTCTTCAAATACCAAAATACATTGCCAGTACTTCATTAAGTGTTTCCTAGGACACATGGGAAACACAGGAAGACATTTGAAGGCCCCTCATAGTGATATTTATTTCATCAGCAATCATGAGTCAGGTGCTAGAAAACTGGAGGGGTTTCATGTTGTGCTATTATTTAAGAAATGCAGCAAGGAAAAGACAGGGTACTACAGACGGTGAGCCTGATGTCAGTGGTGGGTCAGGATTCTGAGACACAGGATCTGCATGCATTTGGAAAGGAAAGGACTGTTCAGGGATACGAAGTATAGTTTTGTGTATGGAAAGTAGTATCTCAGTAACTTGATTAAGTCTTTTGAAGAGGTGACCAAGAAGATACATGAGTGGTAGACATTTTCTACATGGACTTTAGCAAGGCCTTTGACATGGTTCGGCATGGTAGACTAGTTCATAAGATGAGATTACATGAGATCCAGGGACAGCGAGACTATTGGACAATTGGATACAAAATTGGATTGACAGGAGACAACAGAGTGGTGATGGATGGTTGTTGTTCAGACTGGAGGCCTATGACCAGCAGTGTGCCACAAGGATCAGTTGGTCTAATGTTGCTAGTCATTTATATAAATGATTTGGATTAGAATATAGGAGGACAAAGTGAGGACTGCAGATGCTGGAGGTCAGAGCTGAAAAATGTGTTGCTGGAAAAGCACGCAGGTCAGGCAGCATCCAAGGAGCAGGAGAATCGACGTTTCTGTTAGAAGGGCTTATGCCCGAAACGTCGATTCTCCTGTTCCTTGGACGCTGCCTGACCTGCTGCGCTTTTCCAGCAACACATTTTTCAGCTTAGAATATAGGAGGCCTGGTTACTACATTTGCGGATGAGATCAGAATTGGTGGTATAGTGGATATTGAAGAAATTTATCTAAGAGGAACAGCAGATGGACTTGAAATTTAAATAAATGCGATGTCTTGCATTTTGAAGAGACAAATCAGGGCAGGACTTAGACAGTTAATGGTAGGGCCCTATGGAGTGTTGTTGAATAAAGAGACCTCGGGGGATAGAAACATAGTAGCATCAGGTAGACATGGTGGTAAAGGAGGTGTTTGACATGCTTGATTTGGAGATGCCGGTGTTGGACTGGGGTGTACAAAGTTAAAAATCACAACACCAGGTTATAGTCCAAAAGGTTTATTTGGAAGCATTAGCTTCCAGAGTGCTGCTCCTTCATCAAGTGGTTGTCAACTAAATTTATTTCCTGGATTGTAGGAGGCCGAGGAGTAACTAAATAGCGGTTTATAAAGTAATGCGGGCCATAAAGAAAGGGAATTGCTAACATTTTTTGCCCCTCGGGTCGGAAAGTCCAAAACAAGAGGACATAGATTTAAGGGGAGAGGGCAAAGGTTTAAAAGGGATTCTAAGTTGCTGAGTCAAATGGTTTCCTCAACTGTACTTCTGTTATGCTGTGTCCAAACTCTGTTCAGTTTGAGCAATCTTTCACATATTTTGCTAAATTCATATTTCATTGACATTTAAATAACACAATCCAATCCTAAATTTTACCCCAAAAAGCTAAGGATGGTTCTCCCTCTTGCTCTCTTACTCTTTCCAAGAATGCATAAACCGACATTGGTATTCTAACTTATTTCAGCCAAATTAATGTCTCAAAATCCAAACTCAAGTTCCAATCTTTCCCAGATCATCTGGCGAAAGTACTCAATAGACAAGGTCAAGCAATGTTTTGGGCCACTAGCTATTCCAGGCTGATGGTTAAAACTAACATAGGATTATTCCCAACATGTCATGAGGAACCTTCATTAATTATAAAAAAAGCACTCAATGTTCACTGCAACACAACAAATTCAAACCTATGTATAATTATGATCCATATAGCTGGCCTGCTCAATCTGTATTTCATAAATATTTAATGGTTGTTTTCTCAAGATGCATGGCAGAATTTCCATTTTTTTCTTGCTTTCATGGATTGAAATATAGAGTTATTGTCAAGTACTCAAGAAAGCATGATGAAATAAATAAAGTAATTCTGCTACACTGGAATGCACACTTATTTTTTCTAAGACTAATAAGATTGCCATCACAGAATGCAGAATGGATACTCAAAGTTAACAATCATTTGCTGTTGCAGTACTTTATACCATCATTCAAGCATTTGTAAATGCAGGAAACACTTTCAGATAATAGAGCAGTGAGTTCCACTAAGTGGTGAAGGAAAATAAATCATTTAGATGAACAACTTTTCTCGACCAATTTCCAATCTCTAAGTTATTACCACATCCGTAAATGTGTAATGTGTCAGTAAAATCTGAACGTAATAATTTTATTTCTTCATTCTGCTGTTTTTTTTTTAAAAACACTTTTTTTGCATTCCCTAACCCAAATCTCAGAAAATATATGTTTCAGGTTACAGTTTCAAGTGAATTTCTAGTCGTGCCGATGAATTAATGCCATTAGATCCAACATCCCCAGCATGAATGGAGTCACTCAGTCATGGTGAAAGTGTGGTAAAGTTAATTAACCACTAGACTAATATTGTAAAATATCATGTCCTGGACTGAGACAATGGGCCATTTAACTACAAGTTTTCAAATGCTAGTCAGTTCAGCTCGATCAGTGGCAGCATCAAGAAAAAGGTCCCAAATCACGAAAAGCAACAGAAGGCTCCCCCCACCGAAAAAAAAAATCCAATTTCTGTGATATTGATTATCTTTAGAAATTGGAGAGCAAAAAAGAAACCATACAACATCACTAGCCCCATCCTCCCCTTTCAATCAGTTCAGCCACTATTCCCATTTTTCATTTGATACTGAGCAGTCATACTAAGTTAATTTAAATTTCATCCATTTTCCTTCACAGAATCTTTGGAATCTTTGACTTATATCTATCACCTCTCAATTTAAAGCTATGTCCCCTCGTGCTAGCCATTGCCATCACCATCCGGGGAAAAAGGCTCTAACTGTCCAGCCCATCTAATCCTCTGATTATTTTATATATCTCAATAAAGTTGCCTCTCATCCAATCTTCTCAGTAACGAAAATAGCTTCAAGTCCCTCAGCCTTTCCTCGTAAGACCTTCCCTCCATAGCAGGCAACATCCTAGTAAATCTCCTCTGACCTCTATCCAAAGCTTCCACATCCTTCCTATAATGCGGTGAACAGAACTGTATGCAATACTCCATTTGTGGCCACCAGAGTTTTGTACAGCTACAGCATGATCTCACGGTTCTGAAACTCAATCCCTCTACCAATAAATATGTACCTGGACACAGATCTCTCTGCTCATCTACATACCAAGAATCTTGCCATTAGCCCAAAGCTCTGCATTCCTGGTACTCCTTCCAAAGTGAATCACCTCACTTTTTCATATTAAACTCCATTTTCCACCTTTCAGCCCACTCTGCAGCTTATCTATGTCTCTCTGTAACCTACAACATCCTTCGTCATTATTCACAACTCGACTGACCTTAGTGTCACCCGCAAATTTACTCACCCATCCTTCAATGCCCTCATCCAGGTCATTTGTGTAAATGGCAAACAATGGACCCAAAACATATCCTTGTGGTACTCCGCTAGTAACTGTCTTGCAAGACACAAGTCAAGAGTGTGATGGAATACCCCCAGTGCTCCTGGATGAGTGTAGCCACAACAATACTTAATGAGCTTCACACCGTCCAGGAAAGAGCAGCCTGATTGATTGGCACCACATCCACAAACATCTACTCCCTCCTCCATCAGTACAAGCACAGTGTACCATCAACAAGATGCACTCCAGAAATCAAAGGCTCCTTGCATAGTGCCTTCTAACCCATGACAATTGCTGCCCAGAAGGTGTAGGGGAGCAGATACATGGGAACACCACCATGCAAGTTCCCCTCCAAGCCACTCACAATCCTGAGTTGGATATATGTCACCTTTCCATCAGTAATTCCCTTAATAATAACCTTGGAATCTACCTACACTAGTTGCATTGCTTTGGTTCAAAAAGGAGCTCACCACCTCTTTACCAGAGCAACCCAAGGGCAAGAAATGCTTGCCAAGCCAACAAAGTCCACATTTGTTAAATGAATAAAAACCTTTATAACGTACAGATTTGCTGGAAGGAGGTTCTACAAAAGCGTAAGAAAGTGATGACCTGAAAAGCTGAAGAAACAGAGGGACCTAATTGTAGATCACAGGACACAAGTAGGAAATAGTAGACGATGCTGCATGCTTCCTGGCAACATCTCCAATCTCAACTTCTACTGGTACATAGATAGACGATGAGAATGGGCAGACAATTAGCACATGAAAGGATGAAGTGTGTAGTGTTGCGATGCGGCATAAGGAGTCTTCATGGTACATTTCTAAAGTGTGTGCGTGTCAGGCGACTGACTGTGTGGAGTTTGCACGTTCTCCCTGTGTCTGTGTGGGTTTCCTCCGGGTGCTCCGGTTTCCTCCCACAGTCCAAAAATGTGCAGGTTAGGTGAACTGACCATGCTAAATTGCCATTAGTGTTAGGTGCAGGGGTAAAGGTAGGGGAATGGGTCTGGTTGGGGTTGGGTCGGTGTGGACTTGTGGGGCTGAAGGGCCTGTTTCCACACTAAGTAATCTAAAATAAAAAATGAACTCAGGCTTTGCAGCAATTAAAGCAATTTTTTTTTCAAGTTATCTCAACTGATGTCAAACAGCTTCAATTGATTAGCATTTAATGAGGGAGAGTGATAAAGTGTTTGGACAAACAGAAACTGATCAACAGAGCCAGACGTAAATCATTGTGTAAATCATGTTGAAGTTTCTGAGAAAGGAACCAACCCAGAAAATAAGAGTATGTTCATGTTGATATGCATTATTAAAATAACTTACAGAAAATAACAATGCACACTGAAAGTAGTCAAAGCTAGAATTGGAGGCAACAAAGGAGTCGGTTTAGGAGGGAGGATACAGAGGAAAATGGCAAAATGTGATTAATGATGTCCCCCGAGAATACATCAGGAGTCCCTGTTCTTTTACAATATTTATAAATAACTTGGATGAAGGAATAGAAAGCCATATACCGAAGTTTGCTGCAAGTATTAAGTTAGTTGATACAGTAAATAGTACAAAGAGGTTCATACCATTGGAAGACAGTGATAGATTACAATACTGGCATCAACCCAAAATGGAAAATTGCCCAAGTACATCCTAACCACAAAAAGCAATACAAATTCAATCCAGTAAATTACAATCCAATCTATTCTAAATCATTAGCAAACTGATAGAATGTGTCATTGACAATGCTATTCCACAGCACCTACTCACCAATAACCAGCTCACTGTTGCTCCGTTTCGCCAGAACTGCTCCACTCCTAACTCATTATCTGCTTGGTCGAAACATGCATAGAAAAACTGAATTCTATGGTTGAGGATGAGTGTGGTTAACCTGATCATAAAAAGAGCCCTTGAAGAAGTGTGGCATTAATGAATCGAAATAAAACTAAAGTCAGTTGGAATCACAGAAAGGCTGAAGTGATATTGAGAACATGGAACACAATTTTGATTGTTGGAGGCAAATCACGCCTGTCCAAGGAATTCACTGCAGGTGCTCTAAACAAAGCTCAAGGTAGAGTCCTTAGTCTAACCATCTTCAGCTGCTGGCGAAACACAAACGTAGAGAATTCTGATTCTAAATTCAAAACACGTAGCCTCTGGTCTATTAGCTCTGGATGTCATAAGATTTCGACTTGGCAAACAATCCATCAAATTAACTCTCAGCATCCTACAGGGGATTTAACTGAAGTTCTGGATTAGTGGTGCTGGAAGAGCACAGCAGTTCAGGCAGCATCCAAGGAGCTTCGAAATCGACTTTTCGGGCAAAAGCCCTTCATCGGGAATAAAGGCAATGAGTTGAAGCATGGAGAGATAAGCTAGAGGAAGGTGGGGGGTGGGGGAAAGGAACATAGAGTACAATGGGTGAGTGGGGGAGGGGATGAAGGTGATAGGTCAGGGAGGAGAGGGTGGAGTGGATAGGTGGAAAAGGAGATAGGCAGGTAGAACAAGTCCGGACAAGTCATGGGGACAGTGCTGAGCTGGAAGTTTGGAACCAGGGTGAGGTGGGGGAAGGGGAAATGAGGAAACTGTTAAAGTCCACATTGATGCCCTGAGGTTGAAGTGTTCCGAGGCGGAAGATGAGGCGTTCTTCCTCCAGGCGTCTGGTGGTGAGCGAGCGGCGGTGAAGGAGGCCCAGGACCTCCATGTCCTCGGCAGAGTGGGAGGGGGAGTTGAAATGTTGGGCCACGAAGCGATGTGGTTGATTGGTGCGGGTGTTCCGGAGATGTTCCCTAAAGCGCTCTGCTAGGAGGCGCCCAGTCTCCCCAATGCTTCCTCAGTGCCTGCCTCCGTAACTAACTCATCCCGCACAGACTCCGGACCACCTTTAAACAAGCAGAATTCAGACCCGAACATCACAAACAGTGCAGACCAGATTCAAAAACACCAGCAACAGTTCTCCTCCAAGATCCTCTGCTCTTGGCTTGCGGCAATGCGCCGGCACCTAACCTCTCTACAGTCAGCCCTGCCTCAGCTGAGGGCCACACTCTCTCAGAATTGCAAAGGACCCACTCTGAACTACATCCTCAGGAGTATTCTCAACAAACAGTATTTCAATTCCATCTCAAACATCAAAAACTGTAAGTACAACAAACTTTTATCCACCCACCTCCATAACCAGCGCTCCTCAAACATTCCAGAAGATTCCCCTGGCCTTGGAATCTATTCCGCCATTAGCCATGCGCCTGATGCAGCTGCCACCCCCACGCTGATTGATGATGTCACTTCCGCCCCCATCATGGCCTCTCCCACAACCACTTCCACCCCTCACAATTCCTCATGCATCACACGTGACATCACTTCCGCCCTTCACATCATCGCTGATGCCACATGCTCAGTGAATTCCGCCACCCCTACTGCCGTGGTCACCACCACTTCCGCCCCCACCAGCGCCACTCACCTGCATTCTGCTGACATGCCTCCCACAGACTCCACTGTCACTATCCCCACACCCCAGAACCCCAAAGGGAACACTACCCCTGCTCATAACTCCACCCTCATTCCCCCAACCATCACAGCCATTCCAGTTACAGGTTCCACCCCCACTCCCAGCTCTACACCCACACCAGATCCCAGCCCTGCCGAGTATTCACCATCCCCCCAGACCTCCCCCTCACTGAGGACGAACGATCAGTCCTCAGCAAAGGACTCACCTTCATCCGTCCACGCATCAATGAATTTAATACACGCCGTGACGTCGAACAATTCTTCCGTCGCCTCCGCCTCCGCCTCCGAGCTTACTTTCACAATCAGGACTCCCGCCCACCTTCCAAGGACCCCTTTGCCCACCTCCAACACACTGCATCCACCTGGACACCCCGCGCTGGCCTATTATCTGCCCTCGACCTCATTTCCAACTGCCGCTGGGACATTAACCGCCTCAACCTGTCTACCTCCCTCCCCCACTCCAACCTCTCACCCTCACAATGCGCAGCCCTCCAATCCCTCTGCTCCAATCCCAACCTCACCATCAAGCCAGCGGATAAAGGGGGCGCAGTGGTAGTCTGGCGCACTGACCTCTACACCACTGAAGCCAAACGTCAACTCGAGGACACCTCTTCCTACTGCCCCCTCGACCATGACCCCACCCCCCATCACCAAACCATCATCTCCCAGCCCATACAGAACCTCATCACCTCAGGAGATCTCCCACCCACAGCTTCCAACCTCAGTCCGGGTTCTACCTCCTTCCCAAGATCCACAAGCCTGACCACCCTGGCCGATCCATTGTCTCAGCCTGCTCCTGCCCCACTGAACTCATCTCTACCTACCTCGACACTGTCCTATCCCCCCTAGTCCTGGAACTCCCCACATACGTTCGGGACACCACCCACACCCTCCACCTCCTCCAAAACTTCCGTTTCCCCGGCCCCCAACGCCTCATCTTCACCATGGATATCTAATCCCTCTACACCTCCATCCGCCATGACCAGGGCCTCCAAGCCCTCCGTTTTTTTCTTCTCCAGACATCCCCAACAGTACCCTTCCACCAACACTCTCATTCGTTTGGCCGAACTGGTCCTCACCCTTAACAATTTCTTCTTTGAATCCTCCCACTTCCTCCAGACCAAACGGGTAGCCATGGGCACACGTATGGGCCCCAGCTATGCCTGTCTCTTTGTTGGCTATGTAGAGCAGTTGATCTTCCGTAATTACACCGGCACCACTCCCCATCTCTTCCTCCGCTACATTGATGACTGCATTGGCGCCACCTCGTGCTCCCGCGAGGAGGTTGAGCAATTCATCAACTTCACCAACACATTCCACCCTGACCTTAAATTTACCTGGACCATCTCTGACACCTCCCTCCCCTTCCTGGACCTCTCCATCTCCATTAATGACGACCGACTTGACACTGACATTTTTTACAAACCCACCGACTCCCACAGCTACCTGGATTACACACCTCTTCCCACCCTACCTCTTGTAAAAATGCCATCCCGTATTCCCACTTCCTCCGCCTCCCCCAGATCTGCTCCCAGGAGGACCAGTTCCACCACAGAACACACCAGATGGCCTCCTTCTTTAGAGACCGCAATTTCCCTTCCCATGTGGTTAAAGATGCCCTCCAACACGACATCGTCTACATCCCGGACCTCTGCCCTCAGACCCCACCCCTCCAACCGTAACAAGGACAGAACGCCCCTGGTGCTCACCTTCCACCCTACCAACCTTCGCATAAACCAAATCATACGCCGACATTTCCGCCACCTCCAAACAGACCCCACCACCAGGGATATATTTCCCTCCCCACCCCTTTCCGCCTTCCGCAAAGACCGTTCCATCCGTGACTACCTGGTCAGGTCCACGCCCCCCTACAACCCACCCTCCCATCCTGGCACTTTCCCCTGCCACCGCAGGAACTGTAAAACCTGTGCCCACACCTCCTCCCTCACCTCCATCCAAGGCCCCTTCCACATCCATCAAAGCTTTACTTGCACATCCACTAATATCATTTATTGTATCCGTTGTTCCTGATGCGGTCTCCTCTGCATTGAGGAGACTGGGCGCCTCCTAGCAGAGCGCTTTAGTGAACATCTCCGTACCAATCAATCACACCGCCCCGTGGCCCAACATTTCAACTCCCCCTCTCACTCTGCCGAGGACATGGAGGTCCTGGGTCTCCTTCACCGCCGCTCCCTCACCACCAGACGCCTGGAGGAAGAACGCCTCATCTTCCGCCTAGGAACACTTCAACCCCAGGGCATCAATGTGGACTTCAAGAGTTTCCTCATTTCCCCTTCCCTCACCTCACTCTAGTTCCAAACTTCCAGCTCAGCACTGTCCCCATGACTTGTCCGGACTTGTTCTACCTGCCTATCTCCTTTTCCACCTATCCACTCCACCCTCTCCTCCCTGACCTATCACCTTCATTCCCCTCCCCCACTCACCCATTGTACTCTATGCTACTTTCTCCCCACCCCCACCTTCCTCTAGCTTATCTCTCCACGCTTCAGGCTCACTGCCTTTATTCCTGATGAAGGGCTTTTGCCCGAAACGTCGATTTCGAAGCTCCTTGGATGCTGCCTGAACTGCTGTGCTCTTCCAGCACCACTAATCCAGAATCTGGTTTCCAGCATCTGCAGTCATTGTTTTTACCCTATTTAATTGAAGTTGCATACTTTTGAGGAAGTATCTTTAGTTCACTGTTCCAAATTACTTTCACACCTCAAAAATAAAAACATTTACCTTCTCAGAACTGAAACCACGACTATTTTACCTTAACATTAAAATGCAAATTTCCAAATAATAATAAATTATGCACCTTAGTCATACAACAGAGATCGTAATAACTACGACATAGAAAGTGAACTAATGAATAAAAGTAAAAACCCCACAGAACATGAGGCCACATTTTCAACAAATATGGATCCTGGTGCATTAAGTACAACTTCCTCCTAGCTATTCAATAAGAAGTCTTCCCCCCGCCCCCACCAATCACAACCACTACCAACAGTCTGTAAAATTCTTTCTTTCTTCCAACCACGGACATATTATTACACCAATATCCAGCAACAAGGCACCCTCCGGTCACTCCTTGGTCTTTCAGTTTATATTGTACATCTCTTCAAACAGGGTACATTCTGCTTGATCTTTAACATAAAAACAAATCTTTTCTTCTGTTTGCAGCCATTTTCAGTCTTCCTCGCCATTGTTTTTTGTCCAAAGTCTGGTTTTCTCAAAACTAGCTGACTCTCCTTTCTGCCAACGTGTAAAAACTGGCATTTCAATGTATCCTGTTGCAACATGGGCCTATAATTCCATGTCAATCATACTACTTTGGCCTGTCTGATCATGATCACAATCCCTAAACCAGCACAACCTCCTTTAACTTAAGATAAAGGAGATTGCTTTAAGAACATAACTACCTTATAATGGCTTGTTTTCATAACAGTAGTCTGTTCTTGTTTGACAAAAGGATAATAGAGTACACAATAAAACCTAAATATAATTTGATTCTTAATCTGTTAACTGGACTTGTAGATTTTCCCAGGTTTTGATTTTAATATCAGAGTCAGAGTTACATAGAAACATGACCTTTGGCCCACCATGTCTGTGCCGAACAAGAAATACCAAACCACACTAATCCCAATTACATAGCTGACTATGCCCTGGCATTTAAATCCTCGTCCAGGTGCTGCTTAAATGTTTCATAAGCAACTACCCTCCACTACTCTCTCAGGCAGCACATTCCATATTTCCATCACTCTCTCAGTAAAGCAAAGTTTTCTCAGAACTAGCCTCAACCACTTTCTCCTCACTTGAAATGCATGCCATCTGGTCATCAAATCGTAAGTAAAGTTCCTCACAAGTAAATACTGAGTGAAAATGCCTAAATAACAAATATGCACTCGTATTTTAATCCCAATCTCTCGCATTCTCTTGGATTCAATAGGAGTACTATTTGTGCTATAAATCTGTGCTTTGTAGACAATCCAAACTGTTTTAAAAGCTTGTTCATGAAATGCTGGCATTGTGTGCCTTTGTTGTACTTCAGTAATCCTCTGAAAATGCTGCAGTACTTGGTGTATCGGGATAACACAATGCTGTTAGAAAGGGAGTTTCATTGTCATTTCCCATGTAGCGGTTGACGTCAGGTGGTCCATCCTAGTTCTTTGCATTCTGGTACTTTGTGGTAGTTTGATGTGACTGAATAGCTTGCTAGGCCATTTCAGAGGGCAATTCTAAAGTTGACCACACTACTGTGCATCTGGAGTCACATGTAAGCCAGACCTGGTAAGAATGGCAGAGTTCCTTCCAAAAACGGCACTAATGATCAAGGTGTGCTTTATGGCAATTGGTGATAGTCTTACTACTGGTAGAAAGTGACTACTGCAGATGCTGGAGATCAGAGTCAAAAGTGTGGTCCTGGAAAAGCACAGCAGGTCAGGCAGCATCCGAGGAGGAGAATCAACTTTTCGGCATCAGCCCTTAATCAGGAATTCCTGATCAACGGTTTATGCCCGAAGCATCAATTCTCCTGCTCCTCGGATGTTGCGTGACCTGCTGTGCTTTTCCAGGACCATGCTCTCGACTGTAGTCTTTAAATTCCAATTTTACTGACTTCAAATTTCATCATCTGCCATGGTGGTGAATCCATGTCCCCAAAACATTAGCATAGTGTTCTGAATTACTACTCCACAGATGCTACCACGAAACCACTGCCTCCCTTAAAAGGAGGAGAAGAAGTAGAACAACTGCTCTATTCTCCACATAAGCAGCATTCCAGGAACAGTATTTATTTCTTGCTAATGCTCGCAGCAGATCTGAATTCCCATTCTCTTTTCAGACCATCCCATGAGCCACTGTGTGTTATTTGTCTCACCTCAAACCTACTCTACTATTCAATAAGATTTGCTTATGTTTTGAATTCTAAAGTCCCATTTACTTCCTTAACACCCCCCAATTCCCCTGTCCAACACGCATCTACTTTTGTCTGAAAAATATCAATGAGCCTCCGTCCACTATTTTCTGAGGCACATTCATCCTTGTTCTGCTGATAGAAATAGTCAGTGTCAAGAGCCGCACATGCATTAATCATATTCATCCTTAATATCAAACAGCACCATCCCCTACTTCCTTGGTGGTCATTGGTCTCACTCGCGGGGAAGAGAAACCAGTTGGATGCTTTCTCACAGCTTCCCTCACACACGAAGTGAAAATGTTGATCAATCACTAAATATTGGTGTACTTTACAAGAAAAAAATAGAAATTAAATCTTCCAAGAAAATGAAGAGTTTTCAAAAACAATTTGTAAGTCTTCAAAAGTAGAAAAGTCAATTCATCCAGATGCGATATATCCAAAGTAGCTGAAGACTGAAAGCATGTCTTTCCTCATTACGTTTTCCAGAATGCATTATTTTATTTTTCTCTGTTACAAATAGAATCTGCTTATTTGGCCTTCTGTGACTTGCTTAAGATTTTTGTGAGCCTCCAAACTGTTTCTTATTTATCTAATTTCATGCCAGCCGCAGCAATGAATTAAACTGATTATAAAATTTAAGAGGAAAATTTTGCAGGTCAAAGGAGTAAAATCATGGAAATAATGTTAATTGGAGCGCCCTTTCAAAAAAACGAGAGCAAAGGTAAATGAGCTAGTTTATACTTGCAATATTTTGTGGATTAAATTCGAAGGATAGTGAATGCAAAGTGTGTGCAGTGGAGTATATTTGATCTTATGGTTCAAACTAAAAAGTAGATTAAGTTACTGCCAAATGACTTCTGCAAACTTAACAAAAAGATCACTCATTTAGAAAACATAATACATTGAGGTAATTTGAAGCCATTTTGGACAAAGTCAGGACAACTAATTGACTAAATCATCCAGGATGTATGGAAATTAATTGACATCAGCAGATGCATAATAATTACAGCATATCCACATAGTGTGAAATATAAGATTGATGCAGTTCTTACATCTGTCCAATTTAGAACTGATATAATAAGACAATTATAATATGAAAACCGTGAGCTAAATTCTTCCATGTTTTAACTAAGCGTCAATTTTGGGGGTTTCTTGGAGAATTGCAGAAGGTGCAGAAGAGCTTCCAGTTCCAGGACCATCATGCCACAGACACCATTGTTGACATTTTAAACACTGCAAGCCAGAAACTGCCCTCTGTGTTGCTGTGTCATTCCAAACGGAAAGACTAAGGGGGTGCAAGTTTGCATCCAATTTACTGGAATCTAAAAAGGTCCTTGTGCCCAAGATGGTGTAAAGGAGGGTTGGCCTCATTATCTCGAATTGCCAGAGTAGACCACAACATTCCTAAAAATTACTTTAATGCTAAGCACAGTTCCAAGCAATCTGCTGTGTCAAATAGCAAGTCAAGACATCCAATGTTGCAGAACCTCATTGGAATACAGTAGTTTTAAAAGAAATTCAAGAATATAGGTTCTGTCCTTACACTCAAACTTCACTCACTACAGAAATCAAAATCCAGCAAAGTGAATCATGTACACGAGAGTTTCTTTTCTAAATGGAGACTCTTCCTTTGTCTTCATTTATTTAGTACTTCCTGGCTAATTGAGCAAAATCTGAATTTCACTTCTGCAAATTTTTCAATTCTCCTATTTTCAAGGTATGAACCCTTTTTTATATATATTTATATTTTCACAATGATTCACTACAGAATGGAATTCTTTACAAGGTTGCCAGAATGTTATTCCCTTAGGAGAGGAAAAATTGTCTACTCTCAGCTATAGTCTTGCCCAACATCCAACACTAATTATACAGCAATCACGAAATACCTACAGCACAAAAAGGACCAGTCAAGTTGATCAATGCCAGATCTCTGAAGAGTTATTTTCCCAGCGCTACTCCTCCAACTTCTCCTCATAGCATATTCTTCCTTTCGAGATAATGATCTAGTTCCCTCTGATTTAATTTGCTTCCACCACAAACTCAGAACCACTGTGCGAAAACATTTTGCCTCCTGCCTTCATTTCTTTTTCGCCAATAACCTAAAATCTGTGCCATCTTATTCTCTACCTTCTCACCAGTAGAAAATGTTTCTCTCTAATTTGTCCACCCTCCCTCATTATTTTAAATACCTGATAAATTTCCTCTCACTTTTCTTCTCTCCAAAAGAACATGTACATAGATCCCTGAAAGTTGCCACCCAGGTTGATCAGATTGTTAAGCGGCATATGGTGTGTTAGCTTTTGTTGATGGAGAAATTGAGTTTTGGAGCCAAGGTGTCATGCTACAGCTCTACAAAACTCTGGTGCAGCCACACTTGAAGTATTGCATATAGTTGTGGTTACCGTATTATAGGAAGGATGTAGAAGCTTTGCAAAGGGTTCAGAGGAGATTTACCAGGATGTTGCCTAGTATGGAGTGAAGGTCTTATGGGGAAAGCTGAGGGACTTGAAGCTGTTTTCATTACAGAGAAGAAGAAGTTTGAGAGGTGACTTCATTGAGACATATAAGATATTCAGAGGGTTAGATAGGGTGGAGAGTCAGAGCCTTTTTCCTTGGATAGTGATGGTGAGCACGAGGGGATATAAAACTTTAAATTGAGGGGTGATAGGCATAGGACAGATGTCAAAGATTATTTATTTACTTGAGAGTAATAGGGGTGTGGAACACACTGCCTGCAACAGTAGCAGACTCACCAACTTTAAGGACATTTAAATGATCATTGGATAGACATATGGATGAAAATAGAATAGTGTTGGTTAGATGGGCTTCAGATTGTATCTACAGGTTGGCGCAACATCGAGGGCCAAAGAGCCTGTACTGCGCTGTAATGCTTCATGTTCTAACAGTCCTAATATGTCCACATTATGAAATTCCTTTTCTCTGGAATCACTCATGAATATTTAATATCTTCATAAAGTGTGGAGCCCAGCACTGGATACCATTGTCCAAGATAGGCCAAACAGTTGCTTTCTACAAATTTTAACATAACTTTTTTTCTTAGTTGTACATGGGATCTGGGCATGGTGGGCAAGGCAAGCAATATATACGTAGATTCCCAACAGTGTGGAAGCTGACTATTCAGCCCATTGAATCCACAATGACCCATTTCCCCAACCCTGTGATCCCATCCAGACCCATTTACCCCACCCTGTCTCTGTAAAACTGCATTTCTCATGGCTAATCCACCTAGTCCAAACATTCCTGGACATTGGGGGTAATTCAACATGGCCAATCCACCTAATCTACACATCTGAACTGTGGGAGAAAACCAGAGGGTAAGGAGAATGTGCCAATCCCACACAATCACCCAAGGGAGGAATCAAATCCAGGTTCCTGGTGCTGTGAGGCAGTAATGCTAACCACTGTGCTACCCAATTATAGCCCACCCTTAACTTCCCTGGAAATATCCATGATGATCTGCGTTCATGAACCATTGCATTCATTCGGACATAAGGATAACAATAAAGCTATTAAGGAATTCCAGGATTTTGACCAATGACAATGAAGGAACAGCGGTATAGTTCCATGTTGGGATGGTGAATGACTTGGAGGGGAAATTTCAAGTGATCATGGAAATACAGGAATAAAAGTTAGCCATTAACCTGTGGAAACTGCTTCGCTTTTTAATATGATCATGGCAAATTGAACACTTCAATTCCTTTTATCGACATTAGCCCGTAACCCCTGACACCATTGTTAACTCAAAAATTATAGACCTCCATTTGAAATATGCATGGAGTGAGCTTCCAATGCCCTTGGGGGCAGAGAATTACAAACATTCATCAACCCAAGTCTAAACATTTCTTGTCACCTCCACGCTAAATGTAATCATGCTTAACTTTATATTGTGTCCCCTTGTGCTAGACTCCCCAAATGGAGAAACAGCTTACCTGCAGCTTACCTTGTCTATCCCTTTAAGTATTTTATAAATTACAATCATATCACTTCTCTTTTTTTTAAAACTGTGCAGAGCATTGGCCCAGTTTGCCCACTGTCTCTTCACAGGACAGCCCTACTGTCCTGGGACCATATCTAGTAAACTTTCCTTGTACTCCCTCTATCGAAGTATTGTTTATCCTGAGATAAAGAGACCAAAACTGCATCCAATGCTCTGGGTATGGTCTATTCAACCATCTACAGAATTAAAGGAAGACTTCACTACTCATATACTCAGATCTATTACAATAAAGGCCAATGTTACAACTTTTCGAAAGGCTGCATGTCAGTTTTCAGCAACTTCTTGACAAGGACACTTTGAGGATGCTGTGACTTTAATAAGGTTATTTTGTCCTTGGGTTTTCTTTTAAGAGACATCATAAAGGCAGAGGAGACAAAATGTCTGGGAAAACCCCAGTTGAACAACAGCAGAGGAGTGACCAGGTCTCCCAATTCTGCTTTTTCTTTCCAGTTTGATTTAGTTTTAGCCGGCAGTCAGAAGCTGCTGCAGTGGACAAGTGTTCCAAGATTCAACAGCTGATTCCTGACTGGCTTTCTCTCCCAAATCTCTCCTGCTCTAAGAACTTGTGTTTGAATTAACCTTTCACCAAAGGGTGTGTTAGGGATTGTTGCAGGAATTGGGACAGCTCCTTAGTTAAGTTGCGGTAATGAGTCAGTTGAGTTTTCAAATAAAGTTTTCTAAATTCTATTTTCTTTCTATTGTGTTTCAACTGTAGTGTTCACGTAAATTCTGTTTTGCTTAAAGCTGAGTGATTTGACCAGCTGCATCACACTTGGAATGTCCAATTCACATCTACTTTTAAAGTAAGAAATGTTAGGGTCTGGATTACCTTCTTAAAATATTCTGAGGGGTGCTGGCCTGGTCCATAACAGACTAGGGCTCTTGTCAGGATTGATTTGGTCATTCCAATGTGGGATTAGGGTTGTTGGGCTCAAAGGCGTTAGTGTCTTTTGTTCCAAGTGTTGAATTTGGTTGGTTGAAACAGTGCTCAGGGTAGTAATGGCTCTTTCAGTCACTGAGAGTTTTCTAGGGGTGGAAGTAGTAACTCTGGGGGCTTTACAATAGATGAGCACAGCAAAACTGCTGGAATTGGCAGACAAGCTGGAGTTGGAGTTGCCTTCATCCATGAGAAATTGAGAGATAATTACAGTAGTAGTTCAGCATTTAAGTTTGCTGGAAAGGCAATTAAAGTCTTTGAAAATGGCAAAAATTCAATTGAAAATGATATCGCTTCAGTTAGAGGTGAAAGACAAAGAGAAAATGAAATGAAACAGTGTAAATTACTGTTAAAAGCAGAGGAAAGAGAAAAAGAACGAATCACCTCAGAAGAACAAAAAGTGAAAAAAGAGAGTTTGAACTTCAGAAATTAGCTTTTAGACAGGAAAGTCAGCTTAAAAGGATGGAAGTGAAGGTAGAAGGTCGGTTTAGTGAGGAAGATATTAAGGATGAGCAAATCCAATGTAGCCTGGTGGGGATCTGTTTAAATATATCCAAGCATTGCCTAAATTTGATGAGAAGAACGTAGAAGCCTTTTTCATCTCATTTGAGAAGGTGGCTTAACAAATGAAATGACCAGTGACCATGTAGGTTTTGTTGATCCAAACAAAGCTAGTAGTTAGAGGTAGAGAGGTATTTGCATCACTATCAGAGGAGGTATCTGGGGAGTATGAGGAGGTGAAGATAGCCATCTTAAGTGTATATAAGCTTGGGCCAGAAGCTTACAATGTTCCAGGAATCTAAGGAGGGATCCTGGTAAAACCTACATGAAGTATGAAAGGGTCAAACAAAGTAATTTTGAGAGGTGGATAAGGACATTAAAAATAGAGCAAAGCTATGATGCTCTTAAAGGTACAATTGTTTTGGAGGAGTTCAAAATTCACTTTGAGGTAATGAGAATTCATGTGGAGGAGCAGAGAGTGAAAACAGCAAGAGTAACAGTTGAAATGGTTGATGATTAGGAGTTGGTCCATAAATCAAAGTTTGGCTTCCAACATCAATTTCAATCCATGAGGGAAAGAAATTGGGGAAAAGAGAAATCCTCATGTACTAAGGAGAAATTGATCTTAGTGAAGATCATAAAGGTAGCTTACCACAGGATTAAAAAGGAAACCCTTGAAGGGGAAAGAGAAGGAAAATAGCTCCAGTGTTTTCACTGCAATAAAATAGGCCATGTGAAACAAGTGTTGGTGGGTTCAAAAAAGCACTGGGAAGACAGATTTAGGAAAACAGGAAACACCAGTGAATTTTGTTGAACTAATAAAGGAAATCATAGTGGAGGCTAAAAAACTGCACCAGAATGTACAACCTGGTTGGAGGATAGTTAAGGAGGAAGTGCCAGATCTTCTTAAATCATTTACTTGCGAAGCTAGGGTTAATTCACATAGGCCAATAGCAGCAGGCAAAGAGATTATTAAGAGATATGGGATCATATCAATCTTTCATGTAGAGAGATGAGGTGATATGTAACTCAAAAGGACTACTGCCAGAAAAAGTGCTGGTATGTGGAATTCATGGTGAGACAAGAAGTGCTCAATTATATAGAGTGAGGTTAGAGTGAAAAGTGAAGAAGTGGTAGCAGGAGTACTGGATCCAGGAATACAATTTGTCCTTGCTAATAATATAGCTGGTTCACAAGTAGGAATGCTGCCCACTGTGGTTGAAAAGCCAGTGAAAAATCAGGCAACTGAGGTATGACAGGAAGTATATCCAGGGATCTTTCCTGACTATGGTAACAAGATCACAGTCACCAGTTGAGACAGCAGGAAAATTAAACTAAAATAGACAAACATTTTTACTGGCCTGGACAGCACAAGGATGTAGTTGAATTTTGACAGACATGTCATACATGTCAGGTAATTGGAAAACCGCAAGCAGTAATAAAACCCGAACCTTTAATATCCATTCCTGCATTTGAGGAACCATTTACAAGAATCTTGACTGCATAAGACCCCAACCTAAAACAAAAAGTGGGCATCAGTATTTATTCACAATAATGGATGTGTCCACTAGATCTCCAGAGGCTATTCATTTCCACAATATCAAAGCTAAAAGGATTGTTACTCAAATTTTTCACTAGGTATGGTCTACCCACAGAGATACAATCATATCAGGGTCAAATGTTACATCAAAAGTATTTAACAAAGTCATGGATAGCTTAGCAATAAAACAATTAAAATCCACTGCATACCATCCAGAATCGCAACGAGCGCTACAAAGATGACATCAGACATTAAAGGCTATATTGAGGGTTTATAGTCAAGACAATCCAGATGATTGGACTAAAGAAATACCGTTTGCACGTTTTGCCAGAGATGCATCCAAGTGAATTGACCAAACTCAGTCCATTTGAATTTGTTCTCAGGTATGAAGGCCTGATGAAGGGCTTTTGCCCGAAACGTTGATTTTCCTGCTCCTCGGATGCTGCCTGACCAGGAGAATGTGCCAACTCTACACAGACAGACATTCGCCTGAGGTTGGAATCAAACCCAGGACCCTGGCACTGAGAGGCAGCAGTGCTAACCACTGAGCCACCATGGCACCCACATACACATCCTTCAATCCCTGACCATTGACTGAGTTTGAACACAGCATCCAGTTAACTCTTCCCCTTCAATGATGTGTTGCAATGTTTGAAGCTCAGACTCCAGCTCATTAACTCTGAGCCACAATTCCTTAAGCAACCAACACTTAATACTGATGTGGTCATTGTGAACCACAATGGGATACAACAGCTACCATGTCATGCAGGTACATTGCCTGGCCCAGCATCTTTATTTTATTTCCTTAGCTTTTAACTGATTTTTACAGTTGCCTTTTATTTATTTTTTTTGTTTTTTTCTTTTTTTTATTTTTTTTTCCCCAGCACCCATGGTGTGTGTGTGCAGGTGTGAGACACTGTGAGAGTGCACGAATCTTTATTCAATTTCCAACACCAGGAAGCTAGGAAAACACCCGAGTGGCCAGTGACAAACAGTGCCCTTCATAAAAAAGAATACTAAGAATTGATAAAAAGATTTAGACTAGTTATACTTAAGTTGCTAAACCACTCGTATCAGATGAGATGTATAGAAGGCTACATCTAAAGGTGGAAATTATGGAGGCACTCGCATATCTCGTCTAAGTCAAAAGGTGCTCTCAGAAGACTTGAAAATTGCAAATTTTAACACAGTGCTTAAACGTGGTTTAAGTATAAGCTCAGCAACTCCAGGCCAATTAATTTAACCTTGGGAATAAACATTCAGGACAAAATTTAAAATCACAGATTTGTTAAAGGAAAACCATATTTAACCAACTGCCTGGGCTTTATAACAAGGTAACAAAGAAAACTAATGGGGTTAATGGACAGAAACAGCAGGAATACAAGATTTGTCAAGGTATAGGTGACAGTAATAGGCTTGTATTTTAGACTGGTTGAAGATATGAAGTAGGGATTCCCCAGGAGTCAGTGGTAAAACTCGGGGTGCAGGGCAGACTTTCACAACCTCTGGATCACACAAAACTCAAAATACTTCTGTGTTTTAATGTGTAGAGAGAGTTAGACTACAGGAGAACATAGATAGGCTGATAGAGCAAGCAAATATGTTATAGATAAAATTTATCACAATGAACTGTGCCACGATTCCTTTTGGTAGGAAGGATAAGGAGAAAGAATAAAAGGTATGATTTTAAAGGAGGCAGAGGATCAACAGAACCTCGGGTTATGTGCACAAAACAAAGAAGATGGCAGGACATGTTGATTAAGCAAATAATATCCTGTGGGATTTATACATAGGTGAATAAAGTACAAAAGTTATGTTAAGCCTGTTTCAGCCTCAGCTGGACTATTATGTTAAGTTCTGGTTGTCACAGGATTGAGATGAATATATTAAAGGGAGCAGAAAAGATTCACGATAAGTGATTCCAAGGATGAGAGAGATTTCAGTTTTGTAGTTACACTGGAGAAGCAGGAGCTGTTTTCCTTGACAAAGGAAAGGCTAAGAGCAGGTTTGAAAGAAGTGTTCTGTCAACCTTGTGACGAGGTTGAAGAGTTGGAGAAGGTAGAAACAAAGAAGGAACTATTCATGTTGGCAGAAGGATTAAGAACCAGGCAATGGGGTTGGGTTGGGGGTAGGATGCTGTTCAGAAGGTTGGTGTTGATTTGAAGGGCTGAATGGCCTGTATATGCAAATATAGAGATTCTATGATTCTGTAACAACTGAACATTTCTGGCAAAATAAGCAATGGAGACATGAGGTAAAACTTGTTTTTTAAAAAGTGAAAGGAAATTGGATAATTATCTGAAAAGAAAAACATAAGGACTACAGGGAAAAGACAAGGGAGTGAGACTGTTGAATTTTTCAGCCAGATTACTGGCCAGGACACACTAGGATGATGGTCACAGCATAGAAGGATTCCATTCTATGATTCCACAAATCAGCAAGCAACGCCAGATGGATATCACTACACAATCACTCACTGGACTCCACACGTTTTTTTCTGCTGCAACTACATTATTAACCATGAATGATAAAAAAAATTCTGCAATTACTACATTCTATTTATTTTTAATTATATTTTAATTTTGAGATTGATTAATACTCTGACAATTTTTTAAAATAGAAATTTCTTGACTGCTGTTCTGAAGTTGACGACTGTAAATGCCTTGGGCAGAAGATATTAGAACATGGAACATAGAACAATACAGCGCAGAACAGGCCCTTCAGCCCTCGATGTTGCGCCGACCTGTGAACTATTCTCAGCTCATCCCCCGACACTATCCCAAAATCACCCATGTGCTTATCGGAGGATTGTTTAAATCTCCCTAAAGTGGCTGGGTTGACTACATTAGCAGGTAGGGCATTCCACGCTCTTACCACTCTCTGCATAAAGAACCTGCCTCTGACATCTGTCTTAAATCTATCACCCCTCAATTTGTAGTTATGTATTCAACATGGCATTCTTCATGGTTGCATACTGTGAATTAGAAATCAAAATTTGCCTGCATGATCCATTACACAGAAAGGGACAGGATCACCAATGACAATTCCCTTAATTGAAGTAGAGTGTGTAGTGCTGGAAAAGGACAAGTCAGGCAGCATCTGAGGAGCAGAAAAATCAGCGTTTCGGGCAAAAGCCCTTCATCAGGAATTACTTTTGCCCGAAATGTCGATTGTCCTGCTTCTTGAATGCTGCCTGACCTGCTGTGCTTTTCCAGCACCACACTCTCGACTCTAATGTCCAGCATCTGTAGTCCTCACTTTCGCCCAATTCTTCTAATTACGTGGTTACAGATTGTGAATGATTTGGCAATAATTTCTTAACTAGAGATGATGAAGGAAAAGTAAGTTGTTTTTAAAAACAGCAAATTAAAATACTAAGTCTTTGAAATATTCCTGTGGGAATATGAAAAACCAAAGACAAATTCAATTTGCAACTTCTGCGATAAACAGCATTTTCAAAATTAGTGCAGCTAATATTTTTCCCCATTATTTTATGCACTGTGCAAAAGCACAAAGCTCACATTAGCTAGTTTCTCCAGAGAAATACTTTTGCAATACTTCAATTACTTAGTTAAACATAAATAATCGATCATATATTTTCACATTTCCTGCACTTCTTTCAAGATGCAGATGCAATTTTAGGATTTTTGCAGTTTGGTGTTCCTTGAACAAATGTTTCATGTTTGCCAATAATTCAACTCATACTGAAGTACACTAGGGATACTAATTACCTTTGTTAAAAATGGTGGGAACACCTGGAATATTATTATTCACTACTTAGAAGGGGTTTAATGTACCAGGTTTCTGTATTCACTCAAGGAACACTTCTCCGTTGACTATACCTGGAAATGTCTTAAAATCTTTACAGGTTTTCAAGTACACACATTACTTTGGGGCATCTGATCCAAGGCAACATTCGCTATAGAGGGTCTGTCCTTATATAGGCACACAGGGCTAAGATCAGAAACTAAAGCATGAGTGTGAAAATACCAGTCAGCATGTCAGTTTCAGGTTGTCATTCTCAGTTCCAGCAATAGCCAAAGCAGGGAGAAGGTAGGCACCAATCCTGCTCACTGTGTGAGGCCAATTAAAGCCATCAAAGATCTGTTGAGAACATGGAGTGGGGGAGGGCTAAATCATACAATCCCTACAGCATGAAAGCAGCCCATTTGGCCTATCGAGCCTCCAAAGAGCATCCCACCCAGAGAACAATAGTTACAAATAACAACAACAGAATCAATGTTGTTAATCATACATGATAAAGTGCACACTGGCCATAAAGTGGTCTTTATATGCATACACAATAAAGTTCGAGTTCCACCCGAACATTGAAAATTAGCAGTTTGTAGAATTGGCTGCAACATCCACTTTGTTGGCAAAGATATCACAGCACATTTACAGAATGCCAAGGAGATCAGATTTCTGTATCTTTTCACTCTGCCTTTTTTTGCCACAGTGAAATTACATAATAAAAAGTGCAATTTTTTCACACTAATGTTTTCCAAGTTAAATTGCGATCAGTTGTGTCTACCTGAACACTGGTGTTGGTAGAAATTTGAGTGTGCACTAAAGATGGCAAATTAACTTCATCTTAAGTTTCCATTAGGTTTGAAACAGATTCAAACATAATGGAAACTCAAACATGTTTTTGTAAATTTTAAATGGGTAGTAACAACAACTAAGCCATTCCTCGAACTTGAAGTATCTATTGTATACTTTGCATTGGAAGAAGAGATTAATAGTTTTTAAATCATGATGCAAACTATGTGGATGCTCGAGGCCTAAAATAAAAACAGAAAATTCTCAAAATTGCCAGCTGGTCAGGCTGCATCTTCAGAAACTGTGGTCTACACTTCAAATGGCCCCCAACCATCCTTTTTCCATTACTCCTTTCCATGCAAATACTGGAGCTGTAAACACTGCATCTTTACTTCCTCTCACTTCAGAATCCACGACTCAAAGGTGAAGCAGTAATTTACATTTTGATGGAAATACATTTTTACATTTAACAACACAAAATTGGAATATAGAATTGCTTGCACATATTGGTTTCGTAAAATTTAAACGGAACATACAATTTCAAGGATTAGTTCAACCCTAATATGAGCTCCAACTTATCTAATTATTGAATAGTAATTTTGGTACGGAGATAAGCAAAGCTCATATAATCAGGGTGGGAGGCATCTTTGATAATGTGGCTACTTTTCCACAGCAATGCGAAGTATAGATGGAGTCAATGGATTGGAAGTTGGCTTGCACGATGGACAGAGAGATTGCCATACCAATGTTTATGGCTATCTTTGCTGGACAAACTTGGTTTGGATGCAGTGGAGCTTATGTCCTGTAGTCTGCTCAGCAAAAGAGTTGGTTCTCATTTTCTGGGATACCGGAGTGTGTCAGTAAAGAGAGAAAAACTCTAAAGTAGGCTGGGCAGTAACAGATCTCTCTCTCTCTCTCTCCTGAAAACAAAGGATACTTTACAGCTGGATAAGCTGCACAAATATCTTTGTGAAGTATTTTTGTAACCCGAGAAAGGTCCAATATATTTGAATTTCTAACTCCCTCACAAATGTTGAAAACTGAACTTCTACTTCTATTTAAGTACCTCAGTCGAATTCAATTTTCTTGTAAACCGAAGCCTGGTCTGAAGATTCTTCATCATTCCAAAGTAGTCAGCATTTTTATCTCTGACAACAAACTCAGTCATCCAAGTTCACGATTCAAGACTGGGCTCTTGGCACAAATGATTCATTTTTAGCCTTTGGCCTTTTTTTCCAAAAATTCATTCAACTTAGACAGAGTTGCAATTTTTGTTTGTCATGTGCATGTGTTCAAGATTGGAATGGAGCTATATCCCTTTAAGCTCAAACATTCGCGTAAAACTTGTTAACTAGTTTTGACAATTTAAAGAACAAGCTTTGTTGATTAGAATAGCTGATTAAAGAAGCCAAGTGAAAATTTTGTGTTCTCGATAACAATAATAACAGGAAACAATATGGCCACTTTAGTGACTGTATCAATATACTTACATAACAGATACAGCTCATGAATAGGTAATTTACTTCTATCGACTGAGTGTACTGTATTTGCTGGTCACAGTGAGCTCCCCTTCATTAGCCAAATACAGGTTAGTTACTAATCTAAAAATCACCTCCGATTTGATTATTATTGTCACATGTACCTTATTACAATGAAAACTTGTTTTATCAGGCAAATCATAATGTACCACGACATACAGATCATAGGTGACTGAACAGAGTGAGGCACACAAAGTTGCAGCTGCATAGAAGTTGCACAAAAAGCCAGATCAACATCAGATTTGAAAATTTGATTGGTCCATTCAGCAGTCTGATAACAGCAGCGATAAAACTGATCTTGAACCTGTTGCTTCATGTGTTTTAAGCTTTTCATCTCTGCCTGCCAGAAGAAGGTGGAACATATTATAATCTGAGTGGGAGGGATCCTTGATAATGTTGGCTGCCTTTCTACAGCAACGAGAATTGTAGATGGAATCAATGGTTCGGAAGTTGGCTTGTATGATGGACTGGGCTGTGTTCACAATTTTCTCTAAGCTTCTTATGGTCCTCAACAGAGAGATTGCCAAACCAAGCTGTGATAGATAGAATGCTTTCTATGGTGCATCTATAAAAAATGTTAGTGAGACTCCTTCTGGACATAACACATTTCCATCAACCCCTGAGGAAGAAGAGGCATTGTTGCGCCTTTATGACCATTGCATCAACATGGGTGGTCCAGGACAAATTGTTGGCTGTCACCAATCCTCGGAACTGGATGCTCTTGACCATTTCCACCCAGCTCCACTAATGTAGAAAGGATTGTGTCCTCCTCCTCACTTCCTGAACTCTTTAGCTCATTAATTTTGCTAACACTAGGGGAGAGATTGTTATCTATGCGCAGCACCCAGCATTCTGTCTGATCATTGTTTGATATCCGGCTGACAATGGTGGTATTGTCAGCGAACTTGTACATGGAGTTCAAATGAAATTTGACCACAGGCATGAGTGTCCTGGGAGTACAATAGGGGGCTGATTACACATCCCTGTGGAGCGCCCCGATGTTGAGGATTATCATGCTATTGTCTGTCTGCACTGATTGTGGTCAATGGGTCAGGAAGTTGAGGATCCAGTTGCAGGGGGTCTCTGGTATATTCACAAGCATGACCATGAATTCCTGGTAAGCTGTCATATTATTTCTTCACCTTGTTCTCATGCTTGTAACTGTGACTTTGGCCTGCTGCAGTATTCCAGTGGAATGCAAAACAAGCTGAAGAAGTTGTAAGTTTCTTTTTGGGTAAGTACTGGATTCAACACAGTTCAACAATTTCAGACTATAAACTCTGCACCCACCTAGCACTACACCTGTTCCTATATTCTATGCTTGTATTGCAATTTTGATCTTGGTAATGTACGATCATGGTACAAAGTTTACAGATACTATATATTTGACGCATCACATCCCTGCTTTCGCAGAATTGTATAATTATTCCTATTCACTTATTCTCTCTCTATAATCATGAGATTTTTTTTCTGCCAGTTTTTAGATAATTTCTTTCTGAATCTTGCTCATGAATTGTTTCCACCATTTTTCCAGGTAATGCATTCTCGATCCCAACAACTTGCTGTGGACAAAGGTTTTTTTGCGTCACCCCATCACCCTACATAAATGCTGTCTGAAAACTGACTGTCCTGCCATTGGAAACAGTTTCTACTTATTCAAAGTTATCTGAATTGTTCATGATTTTGAACAGCTGGATCAAATCTCTGCTGAAGATGCTATTTCTTGCAAAAATCATGTCAGATTCGAGTATGTTCCAAAAATATTGTATAATTCAAATGTTTAAAGTTATGTTTTACACTGCATGTATTTAATAAACTTATATTTCTGAAGTTACAAATGATGTATTTTGTTCAATTCAGTTTTTTCAAAGCAGTTTCATAATGTTTGGAAAATAATTGCAACTTCCATTTGTAAAGAAATAAACAGCTAATCAGTAAAGTACAAGGTTCTGTGTGCTGGTATTTGTTATTACATACAAAACTACAATTTCATAATTCAATAGGTTAACAATTTGCACATAAAACCATAAGTCTGAGTATGTATTAGATTTTATTTTAATCAAAAAAATTAATTTCTTAAAACTCAAGTGATCCCATTTCCTTCACAAAATTACTTTTGCCCTTCATATGCTATATTTCACTTGGGTAAGGCAGTCGGGCAATTAATGTATACGTCATATCAGAACGTTCATCAGATAAATCAAAAAGGTGTAAATTAAAAAGGCAAGGTATGAAATGTCAATTTCCATTCACATGACATCTTACATTCTATACATAAGAAGATTCCAAAATATTCCTGCTTAATCTGATCAATTCGGCATGCAATCCTGGAACTCAGCTAGAAAATTATTGGTTTGGCAATTTTTTTGAGCCAGTTAATTTATTTCATCAGATCATGTTAAATTTAAGACAGAGCGAGATTGTGAAAAATGCTACTTAAACGCATTTTTTTTGTTTCAGTTCTCACTGGTTTTTCACATTTGTACAAGGATCCATTTTCAGGTTAAGAGTATGAATCATTAATTAATTCCATACAATGTAGTTTGTAATCTGAAAATTCATTTATTTTTAATTAAACTCTGAAGCTGTCAGAAACTTGTGGAGATTAAGTCCTGCCTTCACACAGAGAATACTTTCTATCATGTGGTGTGGCAATATCACCACGCTAAATGGGACAGGCTTCAAGCAGATCTAGCGACTCAAGACTGGGCATCCGTGAGTTGCTGTGGGCCATTAACACCGAAGTGGTCACTGGTCCCAAATTGCTCGCCCACTGTCACCTCCATCAATAGTACTGCCCTATTTCCCATGAGTTGGTCGGGTTTTGCCCCTTCCTAATTAGGACCCTGTATATACGGCTTGAGGAAACTTTACTGAACGCACTTAACAAATTCCACCCCATCTAAGCCTTTCATGTTGTGGTAGTTCCAGCCTATGTTAGGAAAATTAAAATCCCCTCCTATGACAACTCGATGTCCCCAATCTACCTGCATATTTGTTTCTCCAATTCCCATTGACTATTTGGAGGCCTATAGTACAACCCCAATAATGTCAGCATCCCCCTCTTATTTCTTAGCTCCACCGACAAAGCCTCACTGGATGGTTCTTCAGTTATTTCATCTCTGACTACATGATAATACTCACCTTAATCAAAAATGCAACCCACGCCCCTTCCCACTTTCCACCACTTGTCCACCTAAAACATCTGCACTCTGGCACATTAAGTCCTGTCCTTCCCTTAGCCATGTTTCTGTAATGGCTACAATATCCCAGTCCCACATACCTATCCATGTCCTGAGTTCATCGACTTATTTGTTACCCCTCTTGTATTTATATACATGGAATTTAATCCAACAGGCATTCCTCACTCCCTGTCATGTTCCAGCCTGACTTGTCTTTTCAACTTGCTATTTCTGATTACTGTATCTCCTTGCAGCATCATACTTGCCTCCCTGCTGTTCAGAATCCAACCCTTCTGCCAACCTAGTTTAATCCCTCCCTTAGAGCACTAGCAAACCTGACTGCCAAGATATTGACCCCCCTCTAGTTCAGGTCATCTCTGCCCCAGAAAAGATCCCAATGATCTAAAAATCTGAAATCGTTGGCCCCTGCATCAATTATTTAGCCATCCTGTTCTTACCCTCATTTGCACATGGCACTGGAAATACAGGAAGTTCTGGGATATTTGGCAGCGCCATTTGGCTATAACGTCACTGAAGAATTAGGGAATGGTATTTTGGAGAATACTTCCCTTCATTGGCAATTCCAGTGGGGATAGGGTTGTCCTCTCTCTCTCTGAACATTACATTAATGTCAAAAGAGTTAAACTGTACTGTCTTTCTCCAGAAACTGAACATTCTGGAAGTGGGTGGAGAAGACATTCATGCATGAATGTGGGTGACTCACACTTCATTTGGCAAATATTACTATTCTACTGCTACTATCAAATTAAACTCTCATTCAGTTCCTTCCACTCAGAAATACCTTCATAGCCAACCCCAGCCAATCAAATTAATTTGCGAGATCATTCCCGATACTATAGTATATCACACCTACTTTGTCTTTGGGGAATCACTGGGTCAGCAAATAGTTTGCATAACAATTCCCCAGGATTAGTGCATTTACATTATCTCTGAATGACGTCAGACTACCATTGTACCTGGGGTAACATGTGGTTATTGGGGGTGGGGGTTGGGGAGGAGTGGCTGGAGGGCTTTTGCCCGAAATGTCGATTTCGAAGCTCCTTGGATGCTGCCTGAACTGCTGTGCTCTTCCAGCACCACTCATCCAGAATCCTGGAGTACATGTGAGCATTACCAACTGACCTTTATAAAGGGGATGTGTTTTCTTTGTTCGGGGCCTTTGACTCGACTTCACATGCCTGCGAAAAGGGTCAAAGGGGTCACCTAGCTTGTACAAGCTTTAATAAACTTTCAACTGTTTGCAGAAGTTGGTTTGTGCAAAATGCATATTGTGTGTGACACCTTTGGAAAAGAATCTAACGGTTGCTGAAGAATTAGGGAAAGGTATTTTGGAGAATGCTTACCTCCTTTGGCAACAGCGCAATTCCAGAGTGCTTGCACTTTTGTGCATGCACTGAACTTTCCGTGCCTTTCTGCATATGTGCTGGCGTTCTTGACGTTCTGTGCATGCACTGGTGCCAACGCATGCACCATGTTGGCGCTGGCCTTCATGCCGTTCTGCGCATGCATGATGTTCCAGTCTTCTGCACACATACCAACGTGAGCTGCCGATACAGCAGCTTTCTATGAAAGGTACTGTACACAGAGCAGCTTTCTTACATTTACATTCTTTAAATATACTGTATCAAATTGACTTTTGTTTTGCTAATAAATGATTTCAGCCTCCCTTCAGGCTGTGCTATACTTTGAATTATAATTTTAGATGATTTTTGAGCGATTGGGAGTGATATTTTTTGCTGGTCTGCCCCAAACCAACTTTTCCCATCAGCCCCAATGTTTCTATTAAGTGATTTTCTATTAAGCTACGTTTCGGTGGAATGCAACTACGGTGTTTTAGGAGAACTCCCTGTAATCTAAAGATTATCACCTTAGAGGTCCTCATTTTTAACTTTTTTCCCAGCTCTCTATAATCACTCCACAGGACCTCATCCCTAATTCTACCTGTGTCTTGCGCCAACATGCACAATGACTTCTGGCTGCTCACCTTCCCCCTTGCAGCCGCTCACCTTCTGCAGCCGCTCTGAGATATCCTGTACCCTGGTACCTGGGAGACAACACCATCCTGGATTCCATTTGTGACCACAGAATCTCCTGTTTGTCCCCCTAACTATTGAGTCTCCTATCACTAGGGTCCTGTTTACCTTTACTCTTTCCCGTTGTGCCCCAGAGCCAGTCGTAGCACCACCAACCTGGCTGCTGCTTCTTTGCCCTCAACAGTCATCCCTCCCAACAGTATCCAAAATGGTATCCTTGTTTGAGGGGAAATGACCATAGGGGATTCCTGCACTCTTTGCCTATTCCCTTTGCTTTTCCTGGTGGTTACCCAACCACTCTCTGCCTGCATCTAAGTGAGATGGTCACACGAAAACTCTTATCTACGATGTGCTCAGCATCTTGGATGATCCTGACTGCATCCACCTTTAGCCTCCAAACATGATCTCCCAGGAGCTGTTGCTGAGTGTACTTTCCGCAGACGTCATCATCAAAGATGCTGGAATTCTCCCTGAGCTCCGACATACAGAAGGAATATGTTGAGAAAGTTTATAGCCTGAAAACTTGTCCTTAAACATTTAGACTAAATGCAATTTTGCATTATAGAACGACATTTGCTGCACACTAGAAAACAGACAGGCAGGGAGGGTAAGACAATTAAGAACGATTCAGAGATGCTGGTGATGGACTGGGGTGTACAAAGTTAAAAATCACACAACACCAGGTTATGGTCCAACAGGTTTAATTGGAAGCACACTAGCTTTCGGAGCGACGCTCCTTCATCAGGTGATAGTGGAGAGCACCTGATGAAGGAGCGTCGCTCCGAAAGGTAGTGTGCTTCCAATTAAACCTGTTGGACTATAACCTGATGTGTGATTTTTAACAATTAAGAACATTTGCCTTAACATCAGTGAATCTGTTTAAACAGGACACCAAATGATAACATTCACAGCTGTTCCTTTGTGAAATTAATAACAATGTCTGATTCTGACCTCAAATCGAAACTCCGTATCAATTAACTTCTCTCCCGAATTATTGTCCTTCACTGTTATCTGTCTAGGTCAGAACATGCAGTGCATTTGTTAACTTTTTGTGTTTGTGACAGCACAGCTTTTGTAAACTTATGTATAAAAGGTAGTCTGTTTGTGATAGTACAACAGAGTAGCCGGCCAGGGCTCTTGAAGGAAGAGCGATGTCCTACTCTCCTCAGTTATTAGAATCCAGTTCACTTGACTTAAAAGGTATTAGTGTTATGTTGTAACAGTGATGTTATTAGTAAATGAAGGGGATAATTAAAATTAAACTAAACTGTCGGTAATTCCAGACTACCAAAGGTACAATCTCTGTATTGAATCAAGACAGGCTTACAGGTTGAGTTCATAAGAAATTCCCTGGACTGTCTCAAATCTGTACTTGATCAATGTGACTGTCCGAATTGCCATCTCAACTGCTCTCAGACTAAAGAGAAAATTTAAAAGAACTTTATCTGACCTTACCTGTACTTTTTGCTAAGCCACTGTTCACCTCAGACTCTTGCTCCAAAGCCTTACCCTGCCACCAATTTTTCAAACCAGACTTTGAAGGGTTAATGATTCAGATTTAAATGAAGTAAAGTGGAAAGTACATGAAAAAGACGACTAGACAACCACATGACACTGAATTGTCTGTGAGAACTATGCTGTTGTGCAGTCATATGGGGCTACTTGGACTTGTTTCCAACTTTCAAACCTGCAGTCATTACAAATAGAGATTCAGCACATAATTTAGATTCAGAATAGTATTAACATCAAGGACTTTGCCTCAAACAGATTTTCCCCATTGGGCACCTTATTGGGATTGTATTATAAACCTCCTCATAGTCAGAGGGAAATTGAGAAACAAATTTATAAGGCTGTCTGTAAGAATAATAGGGTGATTATGGTAGGGGATTTTAACTTTCCAAACATAGACCGGGACTGCCATAGTGTTAAGGGTTTAGATGGAGAGGAATTTGTTCAGTGTGTACAAGAAAATTTTCTGATTCAGTATGTGGATGTATCAACTAAAAAAGGTGCAAAACTTGACCTACTCTTGGGAAATAAGGCAGGGCAGGTGACTGAGGTGTCAGTGGGGGAGCACTTTGGGGCCAGCGACCATAATACTATTAGTTTTAAAATAGTGATGGAAAAGGATAGACCAGACCTAAAAGTTGAAGTTCTAAATTGGAGAAAGGCCAATTTTGACGGTATTAGGCAAGAACGTTCAAAAGCTGATTGGGAACAGGTGTACACAGGTAAAGGGATAGCTGGAAATTGGGAAGCCTACAGAAATGAGATAACGAGAATCCAGAGAAAGTATATTCCTGTTAGGGTGAAAGGAAAGGCTGGTAGGTGTAGGGAATGCTGGATGACTAAATAAATTCAGGGGTTTGGTTAAGAAAGAGAAGGAAGCATAAGTAAGGTATGGACAGGATAGATCGAGTGAATCCTTAGAAGAGTATAAAGAAAGTAGGAGTATACTTAAAAGGGAAATCAGGAGGGCAAAAAGGGGACATGAGATAGCTTTGGCAAATAGAATTAAGGAGAATCCAAAGGGTTTTTACAAATACGTTAAGGACAAAAGGGTAACTAGGGAGAAAATATGGCCCCTCAAAGATCAGCAAGGCAGCCTTTGTGTGGAGCTGCAGAAAATGGGGGAGATACTAATGGGGTTGGAGGATTTGAGCTATAAGGAGAGGCTGAACAGGCTGGGGCTGTTCTCCCTGGAGCCTGAGGGGTGACCTTATAGAGATTTACAAAATTATGAGGGGCATGGATAGGGTAAATAGACAAAGTCTTTTCCCTGAGGTTGGGGAGTCCAGAACTAGAGGGCATAGGTTTAGTGTGAGAGGGGAAAGATATAAAAGAGACCTAAGGGGCAACTTATTCACACAGATGGTGGTACGTGTATGGAATGAGCTGCCAGAGGAAGTGGTGGAGGCTGGTACAATTGCAACATTTAAGAGGCATTTGGATGGGTACATAGGAGGGGTTTGGAAGGATATGGCAGGTGGGACTAGGTTGGGTTGGGATATCTGGTTGGCATGGACAGGTTGGACCGAAGGGTCTGTTTCCATGCTGTACATCTCTATGACTCGATGATTATATGACTGGATTCATGAGACCAGTACCACTGAATCAGAGATAAAACTCAGAGTACCCTCATGACTAAGGTTTCCAACAGATATGTTTGTATATTATTTAATTAAAGCCAACAGACTCATTCCATAGTTTGCATATATCTCTAATACACAGTCAGTTGTGTATAATATGTCTTTTCAATTGGAATTGGCTTCAATGCGATTGAAGAATTTAGACAGTTATTTGTAGATCGCAAACTTTCCTTGCCTGTATTGACGACAACGTGATTCCAGCCCCATTAGTTTAAATGGCACAGCTATTGTGAGATTTTCTGATAACACAAGATCACACAAGAATGGGAATATTGAATTATATCAGAACCGATTGCATATATGTTCAGTAGATTAAGCTAATAAATTTTTTATGCATCCAAGTGCACAGATCTTGATTTTGATCGAACCTTAAAATGAACCCGTTAGGTATTTTCAACCGAACAATACAATACAATGACGCAGCCTCAATACCTCCCGCAATGAAAAATTCACAAATTCTCAACCCTCAGAGACAAGATGCCTCCTCATCTTGGTCTCAAATCAACAATCCTTTATTCTGAGATTATGAACTCTGGTACTAGGCTCTTCCACAAAGGAAAGCAACCTTGATGAGGGGCCCTAAGAATCTGATATTTCAATAAAGAAACATGGACAATAGAAGCAAGAATTAGCTATTCAGCTCTTCAAGCTTGTTCCACCATTTTAGATGATCATGGCTGATCATTCAATTCTGTACCCTGTTCTCATTTTCTCCTCCTACCCTTTGAACCCTGTAGTTGTAAGAACTATATCTACTTTGCTCTTGAAAACACTGACTGCTTTAGCCTCAACCAATTTTGTGGCAGAGAATTCCACAGGCTCACGACTCAATGGGTGAAGAGTTCTCTTTTCATTTCAGTCCTAAATTGCCTACTCCATTTACTTCGACTGTGACCCCAGTGCTCGACTCCTCAGTCATTAGTAACTTCTTTTCTGTGTTTACCCTGTCTAGTCCTGTTAAAATTTTATAGGTTTGCTCGAGATCCCCCACTTTTTATTCTAACTCCAATGAACATATTCCGAACTAATCCAGTCTCTTTTCATATGTCAGTTCTTCCATCTTAGGAATCAACCTGGCAAAATTTCATTGCACTCCCTCCATATCCTTAGACACCCTTCCTCAAATAATGAGACCAAAACTGCACACAACACTCCAGGATAGTCTCACTGAAGTCCTGTACAATTGCAGAAGACATCCCTGTTCCTTTGCTAAAATCCTCTCGCTATAAAGGCCAACAAACCATTTGCCTTCTTCACAGCTTGCTACACCTGAATGCTTGCTTTCAAATGACTGGTGTACTATGACACCAGGTCATGTTCCGTCTCATCCTTTGCCAATAAAATCAAATGTTCAGATAATACTTTCCCTACCTGTTTCTGCCGATAAAAGTGTGGCGCTGGAAACAGCACAGCCGGTTCAGCAAGATCTGATTAGTAAGATAGTCAACGTTTCGGAGCCTTATGCCTGAAGTGTCGACTCTCTTGGTCCTCAGAGGCTGCCTGACCAACTGTGCTTTTCCCAGTTTATCAACTCTGACATATCCAGCATCTGCATCCTCACAATCTCCTTGTTTTTAACCACAAACAAGGATAACCTCACATGTATCCACACCATACATCATCTGGCATGCATTTTCCCACTCATTCAACTTGTTGAAATTACACTGAAGCATCTCCGCATCCTCTGCATAGGTCACCCTTCCACCCACCACTGTGTCATGTAAAAACTTAGGGAACACCTTGTTCCCTCATCCAGATCATTAGCATATATTGTGAATAACTGGGATCCAAGCACTGATCTCCAAGGTTATTGTTAGTCACAGATTGTCACTTGTAAAAATATCTTCTTCCTTTGCTTCTCGTCTGCCAACCAGTTCTCTATCTGTGTCAGTACACCACGTGCAATCCCATACGCTTGAACTTTATATGCTATTTTCTTACGCAAGACTTTATCTAAAGCCTTCAGCAAATAATATCTCCTAGCTCCCCCTCATCAACTCTAGTTGTTACATCCTCAAACAATTCTAATCGATTTGTCAAGCAGGATTTTCCTTTTGTAAATACAGGATGACTCTGTCTGATCATGTTACTGTTTTCCAAGTGCCCTATTAGTAAATTTTATGATGGACTCTCGCACTTTCCCTCTTAGCAATGTCATGCTGAGTGATCTATAATTCCTTGTTTTCTCTCTACTTTTTTTTTTAAAAATAATGAGTGACATCACCAACCTTCCAATCCATAGGAACTGCTCAAAGTCTATGGATTTCTGAAAGGTGAGCATGTCCACTATTTCTAGGACCAGCTTCTTCAGTACTGTAGGAGTTGGAATTTAGGACCATGGAGATTTAGCTCTTTTTAATCCCATTAATTCTTTCAACACCACTTCCTTACAAAAACTGATCTTCTTAAATTCCACCCCCTCACTAGACCCTGTGTTCCTTCACATTTTTGGGACATTTGTGTCGTCCTTTGTGAAGGCAGAATCAAAGTATGTATTTGGTTGATCGGCAATCTCTTTGTTGCCCATTATAACTTCCCTTGCTTCTGACTGTACAGGATCTACATTTGTCTTCACTGAACCTTTTCTTTTCACAGGAGAAAAGGAGGACTGCAGATGCTGGAGATCAGAATCGAAAACTATGGCGCTGGAAAAGCATAGGTAAGGCAGCAACCAAGATCAGGAGAATCAACGTTTCGGGCAAGAGTACTTCATCAGCAATGTTGGGGGGGGGGGGGGGGGGGGGGGGAGTGGGGGGGCACAGAGATAAATCAGAGGGTGAGGTGGGGCTTGGGGGTGAGGTAGCTAGGAAGGCAATAGGTAGAAACAGATGGAGGGTAATGGTGATAGGTCGATGAGGAGGGTGGATAGGTGGGAAGGATGATGGATGGATAGGACATTTCAAGTGGACAGTGTTGAGTTGGAGGTTGGATCTGGGATGAGGTGGGGGAGAAGGGAGATGAAGAAATTGGTGAAATGAACACTGATGCCATCATCAACCTACTGCCTTCCCAGCTACCTTCCCCTCTTCCTTCCCAGCCCCATTCCATCCTCCTATTTATCTCAGCCCCCTTCCCCCACCTATATTCCTGGTAGAGGGCTCATGTCTGAAATCTCGAATCTCCTGCTCCTCGGTTGATGCCTGACCTGCTGTACTTTTCCAGCACCTTGCTTTTCAACTCTTTTTCTCTTCATAGACCTACTGAAGCTCTTGCAATCAGTTATACCTTTCCCCCAAGCTTACTTTCATACTTGTACTCTAGATTTCAGTAAAGGAGGATCAAAGAGATTGATTAAGAGGGAAAAATAAACTGCTCCCAATCCATCAATGTCCCTTCCTTGGATCTAACACTATCCCAAATTTCACTTGTTAATTACGGTTGGGCCACCTTTCTATTTTATTTTTGTTGAGACTGTGGTGCTGCAAAAGTACAGCAGGTCAGGCAGCATCCAAGGAGCAGGATAATCGATGTTTCGGGCAACACCATTTATCAGTAATGAGGCTTGTGAGCGGAGTGGGTGGAGAGATAAATGGGAGGGAGGTGGAGCTGGTGGGGGGTGGGTGGGGACTGCGATAGGTAGCTGGAAGGTGGGAGTAATGGTGATAGGTCGGAGAGGAGGGTGGAGTGGATTGGTGGGAATGAAGATGAACAGGTAAGACAAGTCATTAGGGTGGTGCCGAGTTAGAAGGTTGGAACTGGGATCAGGTGGAGGGAGCGGAAATGAGAAAACTGGTGAAGACCATATTGATGCCGTGTGGTTGGAGGGTCCAAAGGCAAAGAATGAACCATTGTTGCAGTTCATCTAACTGCTATTTAAATGCTGTTGCACAGTTCGACTGCCAATTATTCCTTTTTCAGTACACAATATCTGGTGTCGGATGGCCTTTTCTCAAATTGGTTTCTCAATGTCTTGATCCAGAAAAACATCCCATAACATTCCAGGAATTTCTCCTCTACAGTTACTGATTTGAATTGCCCAATTAAAGTCACTTAAAATTACAGCTGTACCTTTATTGCTTGCATCTATAATTTCCTGTTTAATGCCTTCCCCAACATTACCACAACAATTTAGGGGTCTACATATAAACTCTATCGTTTTCTATCCATTCGTATTTCGAAGCTGTAAACACCCAGGTTATACTTCACCTGAGCTAATATGCTCACTATGATATTAACTTCTCTTTAACCAGCAATGCTGCCCTCATTTTCATCTTTGACTGCTCTTTATAAAACGTGAGTAACTCTGCATATTCAGTTCCTATCTGTGGCCACCTTATAACCACGTCACCAAATTCCCAACTGTGTCACACCCATTTACAAGTATATGCATGGCTAATTCACCCACTACACTGTGAATGCTCTACGCATTTGAAGTAAACCCTCAGACTGCTCTTAAAATAAAATAACATTAATTGCTATAGTTGAAAAATCAAAAGAACCAAAAATCTGAAAAAAATACAGCAATTGGCGGAATATCTCAGTAGGTCTGTGGAGAGAAATCAGAGTTAACATTTTGGGTCCAGTTACCTTCTCCAGAACAGGCCAGACCTCCTTACTGTAGTCTTCTTCTTTGGACCTCTACCAATTATAAACCCGAAATAAAGACCTCTCATACCCTAAGTGACAAAAATGGGATAAACGTTTTCTTCATTCACAGGATTTCACTGGTGAGGCCAGCATTTATTGCCCATTCCAAATTGTGAAGAGTCAACCACACTGCTGTTGACCACGTAGACTAGACCAGATAAGGGTGACAGATTTCCTTCCCTGTAGGATGTTAATAAACCACAAAAAGATAGATGGAATTTTCATGACAAATCAGCCATGGTTTCATGGTCAGCCTGAGACTCTTATTTCCAGTTATCTTTTTCAAAATTTAATTCAAACTCCTCCATCTGCCATGACAGGATTTTGGGCGGCACGGTGGCATAGTGGTTAGCACTGCTGCCTCACAGCGCCAGAGACCCAGGTTCAATTCCCACCTCAGGCGACTGTGTGGAGTTTGCACTTTCTCCCAGTGTCTGCGTGGGTTTCCTCCAGGTGCTCTGGTTTCCTCCCAGAGTCCAAAAATGTGCAGGTTAGGTGAATTGGCCATGCTAAATTGCCCATAGTGTTAGGTGAAGGGGTAAATGTAGGGGAATGGGTCTTGGTGGGTTGCGCTTCGGCAGGTCGGTGTGGACTTGTTAGGCCGAAGGGCCTGTTTCCACACTGTAAGTAATCTAATCTAATCAAACCCAGATCCCCAGAACATTACCTGGGTCTCTTGATTAATATCCTGGCAATAAAACCACGAGGCCATTGCCTCCCCAATATTCACTTGATCAGCTACTTTTTCTTGCCTCATGTCACTTTTGAATCCTGATATTACCTCAAGAGCTCCACCTTTGGATTCAGTGAAGGTTTGCTCCTGCTGTTCTCACTGGAAATCGGGTTTTATTGGGATGCCCTGCTACCACCATTCACCCACAGGCTTGCTCCTCTCCCAATCCCCACCATTTGTTCTTCTAAACTCTAATGAGTACAAGCATAACTACCCTATCTTTCTTCAAAAGATAATTCCACCAGACTCAGAATTAACCCAATGAATCTTCTCTAAACTACCTTCAAACCAGAACACATATCCTCACATAAAGGGTCCAAATCTGTGCACATATTCCACCTGTCATGTGGCAAGTGCCCTGCATTGTTTTAGCCAGACCTCCATATTTTTATATTCCAATCCCTTTGAAATAAAAGCAGCAAACCTTCCATTTACCTCCCCCACTACCCGATGGGGTAGAATTTGCGTGATTTATGCACAAGTTCCCTTTCTCTCTCAAATTTCAATACCACTTGTTCTGGGCACCATGCAACAACACAAAAATCTCATCACCCACACGACTGTTTGGCAGGAATCACCAAAATGTCTCATTAAGCAATCGTCACCCATACAGAACAAGGTAGTCTGCATGATCAATGCTCTATTCACCACCCTAGCACAATGATTGCAATATGCAACATCCATAAAATACACTGAAGCAACTTAATAAGGTTCTTTTTCAATCTCACCATCCAAGACTATTATCTCTACCACCCAGAAGGCTAGGACAGCAGGTTTATGGGAACACCACTCGTTCAACTTTCCTCCAAGTCACACACCATCTTAACATTGAAATATGTTACCTTTTTTTCATAGTTGCTTGATGAAAAATTTTGGCACTTTCTGCCTAATAGTCTTGCGAGAGTACTGACATCACAAGGACTATGTTAGTTCAACTACAGGCACACTACCACGTTCGCAAAGACAACTGTGAATTAACAAAAAGACTCTTGCCTTGCCAGGGATGTCCACATCCTAGCAATGAATTTTCAATTACTCAGAATGAAAGTTGCATTTGTACTTGTGCAATATTAATTTTGCACATGAATTGCTAGATGCACCTCATGTTTGAACAATAGTCCTGGCAATTCTTCCAAGATATACACTTACTGAAGATCTTTTGATAACCAGATATCAATTTGATGCAAATTGATTTTATCATATTTATAAGATCTTAAGTGCAAACGCAACTCAATGCTGGTTAAACTAGAGGGCTGTATTTTTAATAACAATGCCAACATATTACCAAAATAAGTATGCAAGGTAAATACCAGCAATTTACTGCCCATTCACGAGTTTAGTGGTTGAAGTTAGATTTACAATTAGTGTTTTGATTCTACTTTTGTGAGGAAATATCCAAGTCATCCTTACAGGAAGACAGAATAGCAAGTTGCAGATGATAATTTAATTTGAATATTTGTTCTGCCAGTTTAATAAAAATTTGATGTAAAAATTATTAACACAAAGCATTCTTCAAAATCAACTTTTTTTACATAACTCAATTTCACATCACCTTCTTTAAAGTCAGCTGAAATTATTCACAGCAGACTGCCTCAGACTATTATTCAGCAGTCATTCGGTTGTACATGCATTTATCAGGAATTATTTACTGATGTCTATTAAATGGTTTTAAAGTAGTGTAGTACGGGCATCTGTATGACAAGCTGTCCTGAAATTTCCATCGAATTTCCACAGCATTCATCACCAATAGTTAAGAATTCAGATTTCACGGACTTTCCTCTGCCTGTTTTATTCCTAAAGCTAACTTTAATTTGTCAACCAGAAAAATCAAAATATAGTCATAATCAGTCAGTATAGTTCTGCCCTAAATTGTGACAATTAGCGGTTTGATTGAAGAACGATCAGACTGAATATGAATAATTGACAAACTGAAGTTTAATTCTATTTATATTAAGAAAATCAATCGGAGGACACTTTCCTTGAAGAAATTGTCTCTTTCACAGATGTCATGAAAAGTATGCAATTGCCAATCGTAGCAATTAGAGTGAAGCATTTGAATTGCAATTTATACATATTATAGATTCATAAGATTTCTAAAGGCTGACACATTGAAACATCGGAGGAAGGTGACCAATAGGTAACCTTTCTAAAAAAGATTGTTCAAAATTAGAGTTAGTTAAGAAGTGTCTGCACATTCTAGTTCAAATCTCCAAGTTAACTTAATCTCAAGTTGGAGTACAGTTCCAAAATGCTAATAGCTCTATGGTACCTCATTTGCAAATATGTGAGTGCCAGTCAATACAGTTTGTCTTGGTATTCTACTTCATATCCTAATGATTTAACCAGAGGTGACGGGCATGGAAACACAGCATTGCTTTAATTGTAACTTCCGTGAGAAAATAGTTATTCGACTAAAACAATTCAGTGCAATTTTAAAAACGTAATATTACAAAACAAACAATATCACAAAGAATTGGACTTAATCAAATATACAAGTCTTACCTGGAGGTCCGCTAAGGCTGGCTTTCTTAACTACAAAGGAAGGGTAAAGAGAAGGAAGAAAAAAAAAGAGAAACATTAGCTCAAAGCAAAAATTATTTTACATCGACATTACTAATGCAGTGAAAAAACAAAGTCGTTGTACAAGAAATTAATCACATTTTGAAATTGGTCTATTGACCTGGCATGTTTAAAGTGTGTTTAAGATTAGGAGAAACATTGATAGGATGCCTAAAAAGCAGCTTAGACAAAGGGTGAAGACGACTAGGGTACAGTATTAAAAGAAGGTTGAGAGGGGGTTTTCAGGAAAAGTCTGGTCACAACCTTTAAGCAGTACTTCTTGGATGAACATTTCAAGTGTCATAACAATCATAACAATCAAAAGTATGGGCCGAGCGCAGGAAGTGAGATGAGTGCAGGTTGTATTTTTGGTGATACAAACTCGATGGGCTAAAGAGTGTCTTCTATGCTGTATGATTCTATGAGCTTCTCCCAAGAAAAGCTGAACAGCTATATGGTCAGAATGAGATTATGTGAAAAGAACAAGTTGATTTGTAATTTGAACATTATCTACGTGGTCCTTTTGGCAGCCAAGCCACAATGTTGTTGTAGTCTGTCAATTGGTAAGGTTCTAGAGAGTGTTGCTGAACAAAGAGATCTTAGAGTGCAGGTTCATAGTTCCTTCAAAGTGGAATCATAGGTATATAGGGTAGTGAAAGTAGGTGTCTGGTATGCTTGCCTTTATTGGTCAGAGTATTGAGTACAGGTGTTGGGAAGTCATGTTGTAGTTGTACAGGACATTGATTTGGTCACTTTTGAAGTACTGTGTAAAATTCTGATCTCGCTCCTATGGGAAGAACGTTGTGAAACTTGAAAAGGGTTTAGAATAGATTTACAAAGATGTTGCCAGGGTTGAAGTCACCTTATTGGGAGTTTTCTATCAACCCACCAATAGCAACACAGACACCGAGCAGATTGGGAGGCAGATTTTGAAAGATGCAGAAGTAACAGGGTTATCATCATGGGTGACTTCAACTTCTCTGATATTGATTGGAACCTCTTTTGTGCAAATTGTTTGGATGGAGTAGGTTTTGTCAGGTGTGTCCAGGAAGGATTCCTGACTCAGAACGTAGATAGACCGACTAGACAGGAGGCCATATTGGATTTGATGCTTGGCAACAAACCAGATCAGGTGTCAGATCTCTCAGTGGGAGAGCATTTCAGCAATAGTGATCACAACTCCCTCACCTTTACTATGGTGGTGGAGAGGGAAGGGACCAGACATTGTGGCAAAGATTTTAATTGGGGGAGGGGTAACTGCAATGCTATTAGGCATGAACTGTGGAGCAAAAACTGGGAACACATGTTCTCAGGGAAATGCACAACAGAAATGTGAAGGTTGTTTAGGGAGCACTTGCGAGTGCTGGATAGGTTTGTCCCACTGAGGCAAGGAAAGGATGGTAGGGCATCCTTGAAGGGTTTGGGCCCTTGAAGACAGAAACAGGGGAATATATTACGGGGAACAAAGAAATGGCAGAGGAATTAAATGGGTACTTCAGATCTGTGTTCACTGGGGAAGACACAAGCAATCTCCCTGAGGTAACAGTGGCTGAAGGACCTGAACTGAAGAGAATTTATATTTGCCAGGATTTGGTGTTGGAGAGACTGTTAGGTCTGAAGGTTGATAAGTCTCCGGGGCCTGATGGTCTGCATCCCAGGGTACTGAAGGAGGTGGCTCGGGAAATCGTGGATGCGTTGGTGATTATTTTCCAGAGTTCGATAGTTTCGGGGTCGGTTCCTGAGGATTGGAGGGTGGCTAATGTTATACCACTTTTTAAGAAAGGTGGGAGAGAGAAAGCAGGAAATTATAGACCAGTTAGTCTGACCTCAGTGGTGGGAAAGATGCTGGAGTCTATTATAAAGGATGAAATTACGGCACATCTGGATAGTAGTAACAGGATAGGACAGAGTCAGCATGGATTTATGAAGGGGAAATCATGCTTGACTAATCTTCTGGAATTTTTTAAGGATGTAACTCTGAAGATGGACGAGGGAGATCCGGTAGATGTAGTGTACCTGGACTTTCAGAAAGTTTTTGATAAAGTCCCACACAGGAGGTTAGTGAGTAAAATTAGGGCGCATGGTATTGGGGGCATAGTACTAGATTGGATTGAAAATTGGTTGGCTGATGGGAAACAAAGGGTAGTGATAAACGGCTCTATTTCGGAATGGCAGGCAGTGACCAGTGGGGTACCGCAGGGATCCGTGCTGGGACCGCACCTTTTTACAATATATGTTAATGATATAGAAGATGGTATCAGCAATAACATTAGCAAATTTGCTGATGATACAAAGCTGGGTGGCAGGGTGAAATTTGATGAGGATGTTAGGAGATTACAGGGTGACCTGGACAAGTTAGGTGAGTGGGCAGATGCAGTTTAATGTGGATAAATGTATGGTTATCCACTTTGGTGGCAAGAACAGGAAGGCAGATTACGACCTCAATGGAATCAATTTAGGTAAAGGGGCAGTACAGAGAGATCTGGGTGTTCCTGTACACCAGTCAATGAAGGCAAGCATGCAGGTACAGCAGGTAGTGAAGAAGGCTCATCGCATGCTGGCCTTCTTAACAAGAGGAATTGAGTATAGAAGCAAAGAGGTTCTTCTGCAGCTGTACAAGGCCCTGGTGAGACCACACCTGGAGTACTGTGTGCAGTTCTGGTCTCCAAATTTGAGAAAAGACATTCTAGCTATTGAGGGAGTGCAGCGTAGGTTCACGAGGTCAATTCCTGGAATGGCAGGATTATCTTACACTGAAAGACTGAAGCGACTGGGCTTGTATACCCTTGTGTTTAGAAAACTGAGAGGGGATCTGATTGAGACATAGAAGATTATGAAAGGATTGGACACCCTGGCAGCAGGAAACATGTTTCCGCTGATGGGTGAGTGCCGAACCAGAGGACATAGCTTAGAAATACGGGGTAGACCATTTAGGACAGAGATGAGGAGAAACATCTTCACCCAGAGAGTGGTGGCTGTGTGGAATGCTCTGCCCCAGAGGGCAGTGGAGGCCCAGTCTCTGGATTCATTTAAGAAAGAGTTGGATAGAGCTCTCAAAGATAGTGGAATCAAGGGTTATAGAGATAAGGCAGGAACAGGATACTGATTAGGAATGATCAGCCATGATCATATTGAATGGCGGTGCAGACTCGAAGGGCTGAATGGCCTACTCCTGCACTTATTGTCTATCGGCAAAGGAACCTTGGAACATCTAGTCAAGAGGAAGAATGGAAGTTTACTTAAGGTTGAGGAAGCAAGGATCAGACAGCGCTCTACAGGGTTACAAGGTAGCCAAGAAGGAACTGAAAAATGGACATAGGAGAGGTGGAAGGGGCATGAAAAAGTCTTGGCGGGTAGAATTAAGGAACATCCCAAGGCGCTCTACACTTATATGAGGAACGAGAGGATGGCCAGATTGAGGGTAGGGCCGATCAGGGTTAGTGAAGGGAACTTGTGCCTGGAGTCTCAGGATGTAGGGGATGTTCTTAATGAATCCTTTGCTTCAGTGTTCACTACTGAGAGGGATCATGTCATTTGGGATTACAGCGTGAAACAGGCTGATACACTCAAAAAGGTTGATATAAAGAAGGAGGATGCGCTGGAAATTTTGAAAAACATGAGGACACCTAAGTCCCCTGGGCCAGACGGGATATACCCAAGGTTACTAAGGGAAGTAAGGGAAGAGATTGCTGTGCCTTTGGCGATGATCTTTGCGTCCTCACTGTCCACTGGAGTACTACCAGATGATTTGAGGTGGCAAATCTTATTTCCTTGTTCAATAAAAGGAATAAGGACAACCCTGGGAATTACATATCAGTCTTACATCTGTGGTGGGAAAATTATGGGAGAGGACTCAGAGACAGGATTTATGATTATTTGGAAAAACATAGTTTGATTAGAGTTAAGTCAGCACGGCTTTGAGGGACAGGTCATGCCTCACAAGCCTCATTGAATTATTTGAGGATGTGATAAATCACAGTGATGAAGGTAAAGAAGTAGATGCGGTGCACATAGATTTCAGCAAGGCATTTGATAAATTTCCCCATGGTTAATCATTCAAAACGTGAGGCGGCACGAGGTATAGGGAAATATAGCTATCTGAATACAGAATTGTCTGGCCCATAGAAGACAGAGGTTGGCAGTAGATAGAAATATTCAGTCTGGAGCTCGGTGATAGTGGTACTCCACAGGGATCTGTTCAGGGACCTCTGCTCTTTGTGATTTCTATAAAAAGACTTGGATGAGGAAGCGGAAGGGTAGGTTGCTAAGTTTTCCAATGACACAAAGGTTGGTGGAGTTGTGGATAGTGTGGATGGCTGTTGTGGGTTACAAAATGACACTGGCAGGATGCAGAGCTGGGCTGAGAAGTGCCAGATGGAGTTCAACCTGGAAAAGTATGAAGTGATTCATTTTGGAAGGTCAAATTTAAATGCTGATTACAGGTTAAAGGCAGGATTTGTGGCAGTTTGGAGGAACAGAGGGATCTTGGGGCCATGTCCAAAGATCCCTCAAAGTTGCTTCCCAAGTTGATAGGGATGTTAAGAAGGCGTTTGATGTGCTGGGGTTTATTAGCATAGGGATTAAGTTTAAGAACTGCATGGTTATGCTGCAGCTCCATAAAGCCCTAGTTAGATCACACTTGAACTATTGTGTTCAGTTTGGGTCGTTTCATGTAAGGAAGAATATGGACGTTTTAGAGAGGTTGCAGAGGAGATTTACAAGGACTAGATAGTATGTCTTATGAAGAAAGACTAAGGAGGCTATAGCTTTCTCATTGGAGCAAAGGAGGACGAAATGTGACTTGATAGAGATGTACAAGATGTTGAGAGGCATAGACAGAGTGAATAGCCAGAGACTTTTTCCCAGGGTGGAAACGGCTATCACAAGGGGGCATAATTTGAAAGTGATTGGAGGAAGGCTTAGGAGAGGTGTCAGAGGTCGGTTCTTGATAGAGTAGTGGGTGCGCGGAATGCACTGCCGACAGTGCTAGTAGAGTCAAATACAATAGAGACATTTAAATGACTCTTAGATAGGCGCATGAAAATAGTGCAATGAAGGGTATGTAGGTTAGTTTGATCTTAGAGTAGGTTAAAAGGTTGGCACAATATCGGGGGCTGAAGGGCCTTTACTATTCTGTTCTACGTTTGTGTTAGAGGGAGAGGCTAAACAGACTGGTGCTATTTTCCCTGACGTGGAGGGTGAGGGGTGATCTTATTGAGGCTTATAAAATCCTGAAGACCATGGGGTGGGGGAGGCTAAACCTAGACAGCATAGGTTTAAAGTGAGAGGGTAAACTTTTAAAAAGGGACCCAAGGGGCAACATTTTCAGGCAGAGGATAGTGCATGTGTGAAATAAACTGCCAGAGGAAGTGGTGAAGACTGGTACAACTACAAGTTTAAAAAGACATCTGGACGGGTACATGAAGAGGAGGTGTTTAGAGGGATGTGGGCCAAATGCTGGCAAATGGGACTAGATTAATTTAGGATATCTGGTCAGCATGGATGATTTGGACCAAAGGGTCTACTTCTGTGCTGTATATCTCTATGACTAGGAGTTAACTGAAATGGTCTTCAAGCCATATCTTCTACTGCCCTCAATTCAACATCACTTATTTAGTTCAATTTGTTAAATCACTTTTCATGTAAACTTTGTTTCAAATTACTAAATAATCTGGTATGAAAAATGACAAAACAATAAAACATCAGATGTGAATTGCATTGCCCTTCAAAGGCTTTACATGTAAAATAAGCGAGTAGAACACAGCTGATTTAGTGGTGCTAGTTAGTAAGACAAAGTGAGGACCATAGATGCTGGGGATGAGAGCCGAAAGGTTTGGTACTGGAACAGATACTGCCTGACCTGCTGTGCTCTTCCAGCGCCACACTTTGACACTGGTGGTAGTTAATAGATGATAAAGACCGCATTGTACATAATAGGTTTTGCTTGTAAATATTTACAAGACTACACAGGTGAGCACTGATGGTGGTTAGTGGTTAAAGGAAAAAATGCAAAAAAGTATTTATGGTGATTTTGGTGACTGAGGAATTGCTCAGCTGTGCGTGATAGCACTTTTAGGTGCAAAGAAAAAAAATGACCAAAAGCCATTCAAATGTGTGATAAGACTTACAGATGGAAAACAAAAAGGTCACCACCAGATGTGGTAGGGCTCCTGTGCACAGTGGTTGTGTCCATATCTCAGAACCAGGAGACCAGTGTTCAAGTTCCACCTGCTCCAGAGGTGTGTCAAAACAATGTGAACAAGTTGCTTAAAAAATCTATTTTTATTTAAAAAACAACAGATTGGGATTTTAACAGTTAAGAATTGCAAAATATATGAATGCTGGGTTCCCCCAAAACTAATCAGTTCTGTTCAAGAAATCATAAAGTAGACTATTCATTTGTGGAAGTCATTATTTCAATTTTTCATTAATAACATTTTACAAGAACTTTAATGATGTATAAATTCAATTATGCTCAAAAGATAGGCACAAGGGGATAGATCTTGCATTCCAGATGCTTATTAATACCATCAGAAGCAATACATATTGTAATAAACAAGCAGCACAAATATGAAATCAGCTCGATGCACCATATTCATTAGACAAATTTGTTTAGTTGGTCTGGTATCAGGCATCTTTCATGACACCTACAGACATACAGCATCTTATAAAGGGGAGATGTACTCTGGCTGCAGTCAACAGAAAACATAAAAAAGCACAGGGTGTAAAACTTGGAGACTGGATCCACACAATCCTCGGATGCAGTCTTGAAGATCCAGATGCAATCATTCAAAGTAGAAGATGCTCTTCTTACCCAAAGAATAATTAACCCTCCAAGCAGAAACTCTACTGCCAATCAGAAGAATTCAGAATTACCTCAGACCAAAAATTTAACTCCAAGGACATGATTGTAAAGCCTCAAATTGTCAGCAGTTTCAATGCTTCAAACAAAGCATACTAGTTGTCATGAGCAGGGCAGCCTCAAGAGCCACTGTGACTGACAGTTACAGGCACTACTAATACTCCGGTGAATGCTTGAGATGTCACTGCAACTTGGTGATCACCTCCTTTGTAAAACAAGGACAACTTACATGTTGATCCAGTGATGCTAAAGTAATGCAATGCATTCACCTGTACTTAGTACCATGAAGTTTCACTGTGGGCTTGGCCTCATATTGTGCCCTTATTCTGCATTTCCCTAATTGTGCAAAAGCCCCTGGTCCTATCTTCTTTCCCGTTAACTTCTAATTCACCTCATACCTTGGGCATACTGAAAAGATCTCTTCACCGGAGCAAAGTAAAATTTAACACTGAGCCACAGAAAGTAATTGTATGGACAGATAAATAAAAGCTTGATTGAAAACGATACATTTAAAGTAGTGTCTAAAGAGGAAAGGAAGAAATGTGATAGAAATCTAAGGAGGAAATTCCAGACCTTAGCAGCTGAAAGTACAGATACCAATGGTGGAACAATTAAAATTGGGGACATTAAAGATGCCAAACTTATCTCAGGTATTGTGGAACTGGTTAACGTTACAGAAGATTGAGACCATGGAAATATCTGAAACAGGGAATGAGGCTTAAATTTAAGACGCTGACTTCTGGTTCAGCAACAAACATGAATAAACTAAAGGGTGATGGGAGAACATTGTTTGATGCAAGTTAATACTAAAATATGCTGTCCATGAATTGTGTTTATATATTGTATTGCATGTTCATGCAGTGTATAATTTGGAAGAGTGATCAGAAAGGTGTTAAAATAAGAATTCTAAGCATACGTGAGTATTTCAGCAATAGATGAGCCAGGACAGGGACGGATCAGGCATTGTTACAGCATAGAAACAACCTCAGTGATGATGGGAATTGACAGGTGTAAACTAATCTCAGGGTCAAGTGCAAGACCAAGATTGTCAACAATCTAGTTCAACTTCAAATACAAGCAGTGGGACAGAGCCTACAGTAGGTAGTCAAAATTGTTGCAGAGACCAAAGTCTCAATGTCCCTTTGGTCTTCCCAATACTTAGTTCAAGAAACCTCTTCACTTTTCCAGTACTACATGTATGGCACACAGTTTGACAATTTAAAGGCAACATATAGATCAAGTGAGGTCATAGTAGAGTTGGTTTTGCTCACTTTCAAATTTCTGCACAAACAAATTTCTCTCAGACCTAGCAGCACGAGTGACACTTACTTGGAAAAGTGCATTCCTGGGACACTGCGCTGAGGCCTCAGAGCTGGGCAAGCTGCTACAAGAGTGATGAGGAAGAAGATGACAAAAAAAGTGCTCTAAGAAGGAACAGATACAGAATTCTCACAGAACAATTCTCCAGTCTGACCTTCCACGAAGGATCAATGTGAGAGACATCTGATTCTTAAGTACACCCTCACTGAAGTCTGGCAGATGATTAGTGGAAGGCAAGTCATCAGCCTTCAAATGCTATATTATAGTTTAATCCTAAAATGTGATTCCAAATTTGACCACTGCTTCCATACTTAAAAGACTGGGCTCCAATCCCTTTACAAAGCCTTATGTCAAAAAATACTGGACATCTCAAAACTCCTTGACACAGACTGTAATTGCTTTGCAGATTTACCAATGCAAAAAGCATTTTTTCAACATGCACTATTCCACCTTCTTCTGTATCATGTGCCAAACTGCTTATCTTAATTCTCTCCAGAAGTGAAGGTGACTTCATCCTCTAGAAATGTCGCACTGATATTATATTCCCATCCCTGCCCTGGCTACAATACACATGCTTATTATTACTGAGTGGAGATTCCATTTCTTGTTTGTCCTCCAAGAAACACAATTTTAGAATCTGAAACAGTGACCTACAGTTTCCCTCCATTGGAAATTTCTTCGTAGTCTTTTTCTGTTGTTTTTCCAGGTTTTGAATGTGGAAACTAAGTGGAAGTGGAAATCCATGGAGAGGGGAGGGAAAAATGTCTTCTTACGCTGTTTCCCTTTTATATCAGGATAGATTGTGGGATGAGGAGAAAGCAATGTGTCAACATATACCTATTTTCTGTTACGACTAAAAGCACCGGTGTAGAGTTCTTCATTTGTGTGACCTTAACCATGAGGAGTATCAGAAGGAGTTACACCCAAAAAATTGATTCTCCTGCCCCTCTGATGCTCCCTAACTTGCTGTGCTTTTCTCCTGCCACACTGACTCCACTTTCTTGTCAGTTCGACTGTTAAGTTATAGAACTGATGTTATTTTGTTTATTTTCACTATATTTTGTAATAAAACAGATATGACAAGTTTTTCTATAGACTTGCCATCTGAAAACATAGGCAAAAACAAAGGCTGCAGATGCTGGAAACCAGATTCAAGATTAAAGTGGTGCTGGAAAAGCACAGCAGTTCAGGCAGCATCAGAGGAGCAGGAAAATCGACGTTTTGGGCAAAAGCCCTTCATCAGGAATAGAGGATCTATTCCTGATGAAGGGCTTTTGCCCAAAACGTCAATTTTCCTGCTCCTCGGATGCTGCCTGAACTGCTGTGCTTTTCCAGCATTACTCTAATTTAGCATCTGAAAACATAGAAAAATAAACCAAAATTTAGAATATAAAAAGACAGAAAAAGAACTGAAGAAAAAGTGTTCAACTTTACAGCCCTTCTTGTTAAGTACTCCACCATGCGTTATTGCACTGCTGTTCCACACCACCTCGCCTCCACCGATGTCCTCGCCACTATGAGTCCTTGCCACCTACAACACCGGTACCGCATTGGCCCAAAGTTGACTCTACTGCCACAAGTCCGCTTCAGGCCCACCCCGCCTTTGCAGCAGCTACCAATCACGCCAGGTCTCATACTGAGCCCAACCCTGCTTCCATGAATCTGCGCTAGAAATAGATTCAACCAGGAACCCAAAGTGTTGGAAAAGATTATAAGAGATAGGATTTATAATTATCTAGAAAGGGATAAGTTGATTGGGTACAGTCAACACGGTTCTGTGAAGGGTAGGTCATGCCTCACAAACCTTATTGAGTTCTTTGAGAAAGTGACCAAACAGGTGGATGAGGGAAAAGCGATTGATGTGTTGTGTATGGATTTCAGTAAGGTATTTGATAAGGTTCCCATGGTAGGCTATTGCACAAAATACAAAGGCATGGAATTGAGGGTGATTTAGCGGTTTGGATCAGAAATTGGCCATCAGAAAGACGACAAAAGGTGGTGGTGGATGGGAAATATTCATCCTGGAGTTCAGCTACGAGTGGTGTACCGCAAAGATGTGTGTTAGATCCACTGTTGTTTGTCATTTTTACAAACAAACTGGATGACTGCATCGAAGGACGGGTTAGTAAATTTGTGGGTGACACTCAGGTCGGTGGAGTTGTGGACAGTGCCGAAGGACGTTGCAGGTTATAGACGGACATAGATAAGCTGCAGAGCTGGGCTGAGAGATGGCAAATGGAGTTTAATGCGGAGAAGTGTGAGGTGATTCACTTTGGGAAGGAGCAACAGGAATAAAAAAAAAAAAGAGTACTGGGCTAATGGTAAGATTCTTGGCAGTGTAGATGAGTAGAGATATCTCAGTGGCCATGTACATGGATCCCTCAAAGTTGCCACCCAGGTTGATAGGGTTGGTAAGAAGGCATATGGTGTGTTAGCTTTTATTGTTAGAGGGATTGAGTTTCGGGGCCACGAGGTCATGCTGCAGCTGTACAAAACTCTGGTGCGGCCACACTTGGAGTACTGCGTACAGTTCTAGTCACCGCATTATTAGGAAGGTGTGGAAGCTTTGGAAAGGGTTCAGAGGCCATTTACTAGGATGTTGCCTGGTATGGAGGGAAGGTGTTATGAGGAAAGGCTGAGGGACTTGAGGCTGTTTTCGTGAGAGAGAAGGTTGAGAGGTGCCTTAATTGAGAAACAAGATAATCAGAGGGTTAAATAGGGGGAACAGCGAGAGCCTCTTTCCTCAGATGGTGATGGCTAGCATAAGGGGATGTAGCTTTAATTTGAGGGGTGATAGATGTATGACAGATGTCAGAGGTAGTTTCTTTACTCAGAGTAGTAGGGGCATGGAACACCCTGCCTGCAACAGTAGTAGACTCTCCAACTTTAAATGCATTTAAACGGTTACTGGATAAACATATAGATGAAAATGGAATAGTGTAGGTTAGATGGGCTTCAGATTGTTCCACAGATCGACGCAAGATCAAGGGCTGAAGGGTTTGTACTGCGCTGTAATGTACTGTGTTCTAAAAGTAAAGTGCTGCAGATGATGGAGATCTAAAACAAAAACAAACTGCTTGAGAAACTTAGCATGCTAAGAACATAACTCATTGAAGCATTTCTCTGTAGTTATGGAATAAGCACAAATTCATCTCACGGAGTTACAACTTTCAGTTGCTGTATAACAAACAAAAAGAAACAAAACGAGGAAAAGAGGAAAATAAGTCAGCAAATTAGGTCCAAGGAGATGGCTTGGAGTCCGAGGAGGAAATGTGGAGAGGGAAGGATGAAAGTATCCATCAAACCAACAATAGATTCCATGAATGAAGGCACAGGTTCTGTTAGCCCCAAAGAAAATAAACTAGAACACAAAACTTGGATCTCTAACTATCAAGAAGCACAACTGTAAATAGCACAAACTGTAAATAATCCTGGGTCACAAAGGAACATGGATGTAGATTTTGTAAGAGGCAAGTCTTCTCAGATCCAGTACTTCGTTCCAGGAATTTCTTGGGGTAAGATTTTATTTTTAAAATCAACCCATTCAGAGGTTTTATTATGCATCTCTGGAGTCAGAGGGACTTGAATCTAGGCCTCCTAGCCCAAAGGTAGGGACACTACCACTGCCCCACAAGAGCTCTTGTCTCGATTGTCTTCGGCTGCTTCATCAATGATCTTCTCTCCATCATAAAAATCAAAAGTGGAAGCTCTGCAACATTCATATCCCCTGACACTGTAGCAGTCAACATCCATATGTAGTAAGACATCAACAACATTCAAGTTTAGGCTTCTAAGTGGCAAGTAAAATTCATGCCACACAAGTACCAAACAGTGACCATCTCCAGCAAGAGAGAATCTAATCACTTCTGTTAATATTCAGTGACAATTTTACTCTCCCTCAATTTACAACGTCCTGGGGGTTACAATTGACTAGAAACTGAACTGGACCAGCCATATAAATATTGTGGCTACAAGAGCTGGTCTGATGCATGATGTTCTGTGTCAAGTAACTCAACTATCTCCCCATTGCCTATTCACCATCTACAAGGTGCAACTCAGGGGGGTGATGGAATATTCTCCATTTGACTGGTTGAATGCAGGTCCAACAACACTCAAACAGCTTGACACCTTTCAGGCAATCAGCCTGCATCATCAATATCCTAGTGACCATACTAACATTCACTCCCAAAGATTAATAGCATTGCAACACCGCACCAAGGCTTCCTCAATAGCATCTTCCAAATACACACCCTCGAGCATTTAGTAGGACAGAGACACATGAGGAAGCACCACCTCTAAGTTCCAAACTATACACTATCTTGACTTAAAAACAGATCACCGCAGCTGAGCTGTCAAAATTATGGCATTCAAGAGGGTGTTCCAACTTGGGTGTACTGACACTCCATCTACAACCTTCTCAAGGTGAAACAATGAACAATAATTGCTTTGTCTACAAATCATTAGACGATTTAAAATAAATATATTAAGTGAAGATATGGAGTAATCATTACGCAAATTGACAGCTGCAACTTCCCAGAACAATAATTGCTTCCACATCATCAAGAGGTAACAACACTAAATAGAAAAACTGCAATCCCCAGTCGTTAGTCACAGGTTTACAATAGTGGTACAAACTGCAATCACAGACATGCAGCAATGTTGAGATTTTTGCATGAATTTTGAAACCAATTCTCTCAGTCTTTGCACATGGACAGTATAGATATTGGATTGGCTGGGGGGGGGGGTGCACGTTTGACAAGAGCTTCAGACCAACAGTAACCATTAATGAAAATTACAGCATTATACATTATTGTTCAATGCAGAACTGACTGGCAGCACTTCATTTAGTCGTAACACTAGGTCACAACACAATTTTGCAACATCCTGTTATAAATCTGAACTGAAGCAACTAATTAGCATTAAATTACCACTAATTTGTTTTCAGTACGATTCCCTAGACTGCCAGAAGTCCCATTCTTACAATTATTTTGGCACAGTGGTTAGCACTGTTGCCTCACAGCACCAGAGACCCGGGTTCAATTCCCACCTCGGGCAACTGTCTGTGTGAAGTTTGCACATTCTCCCCGATGTCTGCGTGGGTTTCCTCCGGGCGCTCCGGTTTCCTCCCACAGTCCAAAGATGTGCAGGTTAGGTGAATTGGCCATGCTAAACTGCCCGTAGTGTTCGGTGAAGGGGTAAATGCAGAGGAATGGGTCTGGATGGGTTGCTCTTCAGAGGGTCGGTGTGGACTTGTTGGACCGAAGGGCCTGTTTCCACACTAAATAATCTAATCTAAACGAAAATATTAGTGTTGATCACTCTCTGGATTCATACCACAATTCCGCATTTCAGCATTGAAACCATTTGGGCCAGTGATGCAAGATTTCTGTGGAGCTATCCAATCAGTCCCATGCTTAATGCTATTCCTACAGCCTGCAAATTTAATTATCCTCAAGTGCCCCTCCAAACTTTAAAATAACCCGCTAAGGCAACTGTTATGCTCTGTCTAAAAAGGTTCTTCCTCATGTACCTTCTGTATCTTTTACCCAAAATCTCCCACCTGTGTATCCTAGTTATTGTAACAAGCAACTAAATAAAAACTTAAAAAAAAACTGCAGACCCTGGAAGTTTGAAACAAAAACAGAAATTGCTGGAAAATCCCAGCAGGTCTGGCAGAACCTGAGAAGAAATTAGAGTTCACGTTTCTGTTCCAATGGCCGTTCTTCAGGACTCCTGAAGTTCATCAGTTCTAATTAGCCAGAACTAAATGGGAGTAGTTTTTCTTTTTCTACCTTATCCAGACCTACAATAATCTTGTACATCTGTGTGGTAACCAGAAATGTATGCAATACTTTATGAAGCTTTGTGAAGATTCAGCTTAAAATCCTGCGTTTGTCATCAATACCTTTATTCACGAAGCCCAGGATCTGATATACTTATGCTAATTATTCTCTCAACTCACCCAATGCAGTCAAAGATCTATTCATTTGGACTTCAGGTTCTTCGAAACCAGTACAGTTCTAAACGGTATACAATTAAATCAATCTTGCTTCTCCCTAACACTAAAATGTTTAACACTAAAATGTATTGCCTCATAGTTCTCTGCACTAAGTTCAATTTACTGCTCGCTAATTTGTGCCCTGTTGCAATCGATTGTTATCATTGTTGCTGTTTGTCACAATTCCAGGTTGGTTAGCACTGGCAAATTTTGAAAATTTCACTGTTCCTGTAGTTGCTATTATATTACAATTAGGGTGGCAGAAAAGCAGAGAACATGATAAACTGTGAGTGAACAGAAGTTAATGGATAGTCAGGTTGACTAGTTAGTTTCAAAATATATTTTTGAACATGACAGTGAGAGCGAGATGTAATATTACAACACAGTAAAACTCAATAAAGATTCTTCACAGAATACCGACAGAATTTGCAGAAGGCCATTTAGTTCCTTCTAGCCCATTCCATCATTCAAGAAACATCATAGTTAATCTTCATTAAATCTACCTACACATACTACTCCCATATCCCTTAGTGTCCAAAAATCTATTGATTTCTGCTTTGAATATGCTCAACCATGTTCTGGAGAAGAACATTATTGTCTCCATAAGAGATTCTAGATTCCCTTTTTAAAATCATACCAGATTGGATTGTTGTAAATATTCAAATAAACCTTGCTATAGTTTCAACTGTGTCAATTTAAATGTTCATAATTTATCTGTAAAAGACCATTTTATTTGATTTTCTCTATTTCTGATTATGTACTGAAACTAAAAAGGACTGCTTTAAAACTAAGAATTGAAGAAGGAATTGATTCACTATTAAAAATGAGTTACTGAAACTCTTTCTTTGTTTTACATTGTTGCTCAAGCAATGGGGAAGGCTGTTCGTAAATGGTTGACACCTGGGTATACATGCAGGAGGGAGGAATTTGGTCAGAAACAAAAATAGCTGATTGGATACAATTAGAGAAACCAGTCACGGCTACCAAAGGTCATCAGCCTGATAACAATTTGTGATTGGTTCCTGGATAGGCTTATCAGTGTTAACAATTTAGTGAGACAGCCTTTCGACCGCTGAAAGGCAGGTGGTCTGATGACTCTCCCGGCAGTAAAAAGAACGAATCGAAGGATGTCAGTTATTTTCTCCAATCAGTTGCTCTAAGCTTGGTATTTAACCAGTTATATATAGATTTTATGGCTGGTGCACCAATCACCCTGCATCTCCTGTACATAAGTGAAGGAACCTAGAGGAATAAAATCAAAAGAAAATAAAGCTCTACCAAGTACAAAACCTCTACACTATACTATTGCACAGAGATTTCCTTTTTTTTATTTTTGTTCCACACACAAAACCTTTTTGTGTCTGTTTATGTCTCAAAGATTTAAAGGGGTTTTAATTTTTACGAGAGCCATATATTCATAGTTCATAGCTATTTACTTGTGTATGAAGAAGGGTTATGCCCGAAACGTCGATTCTCCTGTTCCTTGGATGCTGCCTGACCTGCTGCGCTTTTCCAGCAACACATTTTCAGCTCTGATCTCCTGCATCTGCAGTCCTCACTTTCTCCTCTTTGGAATTTATTTGTTGGCTTTAAGTAGTAATTCTTGTTAAGTACAGAAATCTGGTCAGTGCTTTCTGCTAAGTTCATTCGAACAAACACATAAATTAGGGGACTTTGCATGCTTTGATTAGATCATTAACTTTTATGACTACCTCTGGAGTAGTGGGGCTTGAGAATCAGCACAGTTTCCCGAATAGGTCATAGATTTGTCTTGTTAAACACCTCTATTTTACAATAAAATCAAAGCAACAGATAGGAAATTAATTTTGTAAAAACACCGTACAACATGTATTTGCAAAATAATATCCAAGAATGAAGTGTGTAATAAAACTTCACCAGCAAGTTGTTTGAATTAAAACAGAAAAAGCCCTTTGCAAGATGATTTCCAGTCAAGCATTGTCTTTTCAAAGCTCCTGCGCAATTTTTTGGTTGCTTGGTTTCACTAAAAGCTTCCTTTGCAGACATGTTGAGGCACAAGGATTTTCTAACACAATGGGCAAAATGAATGCTTCCAATTGTGTATGTGAACAAATCAATCATTTAGTCTTGGTAAATAAACAATTTCTGCTTGGCATCTTAATCGCACTGTCTTGATGCCCAATTTGAAAACAAACATCAGTTTTAAAAGTACATCAAAAAAAAACACTCTCCTCAAATCCTCCCTGTGGAATATCCACTAATTCACTAGACACAGCGTTTAGCAATTTTCAAACAAATGAACAATATTGAAGCACAAATGCAATTTGTGCATTGTTGATTTATAGTTTGCAAGAAGTTAGAACTCTGAAGGAAAAACAGAAGATACAAAAACACAAGTGCGAATTTTCCAAATAATTTATCACAACAGCAAACAAAGAACATGATAACATAAGAAATAAGAAAAGTAAACCATATAGCCTCTCAGCATTTTCCATCATTCATGATCATATCTGATCTTCCACCCAAACTCTATTGTTGCCTACTCTCCATATCCCTTGCTTGGCTGAAAAATCTATCAATCACACTCCTAAATGTAAATAATAATGGAGCATCTACATTCTACTGGGGAAAACAACTCCAAAGACTTACAAATATCTGCATGAAGCTATTTCAAGAAGGTGACCAAACAGGTGGATGAAGGTAAAGTGGTTGATGTGGTATATGTGGACCAGTAAGGCGTTTAATAAGGTTCCACATTAGGCTATTGCACAAAACATGGAGTTTCGGGATTGAAAGTGATTTAGCAAGTTGGATCAGAAATTGGCCAGCTGAAAGAAGACAGAGGGTGGTGGTTGATAGGAAATGTTCATCCTGGAACTCCGTTACCAGCGGTGTGCCGCAAGGATCTGTTTTGGGGCCACTGCTGTTTGTCATTTTCATACATGAACTGGATGTGGGCATAGTAGGATGAGTTAGTAAATTTGCAGATGACACGAAGGTCGACAGAGTTGTGGATAGTGCTGAAGGAGTTTTGTGGGTTACAGAGGGACATAGATAAGATACAGAGCTGGGCTGAGAAGAGGCAAATGGAGTTTAATGCAGAAAAGCTGAGGTAGTTCACTTCAGAAGAAATAACAAAAATGAGGAGTACTGGGTTAATGGTTAAATCCTTGGCAGTGTAGACGAACAGGAAGATCTCAGTGTCCAGGTGCATAAATCCCTGAAAGTTGCCACCCAGATTGATAGGGAAGTTAAGAAGGCACATGGTGTGTTGGTGTTTATTGAGAGGGGATTGAGCTTTGGAGCCACGAGGTCATGCTTCAGCTGTACAAGATTTGGTAAGGCCGCACCTGGTGTATTGTGTGCAGTTCTGGTCACTGCATTATAGGAAGGGTATGGAAGCTTTGGAAAGGGTTCAGGGGAGATTTACTAGGATGTTGCCTGGTAGAGAAGGAAGGGCTTACGAGGAAAGGCTGAGGGAACGGAGACTGTTTTCGTTGGAGAGCAGAAGGTTGAGGGGTGACTTAATTGAGACACAAGATAATCTGAGGGTGAGATAGGGAGGACAGTGAGAGTCTTTTTTCTCGGATGGTGAAGATTAACACGAGGGGACATAGCTTTAAATTAAGGGGTGACAGATTTAGGACAGATATCAGGGGTAGTTTCTTCAGTCAGAGTAGTAGGTGGCGTGGAACAGCCTGCCTGCAACAGTAGTCGATTTGCCGACATTACAGGAATTTAAATGGGCATTGGACATAGATATGGATAATAATGGAGCGGTGTAGGTTAGATGGGCATCAGATTAATTTCACAGGTCGGCACAACAGAGAGGGCTGAAGGGCCTGTACTCAGCTGTAACATTCTGTGTTCCATGTTCTACATTTGTCATCTTACTCCAAAATGATCAAGTCCTCAACCTGAAACTGTGCTGTGGACGTGTTCTAGATTGTTTCTCCTGGCTGAGCAATATTAGTGTCCACCATCAGGTCCATTCAGAATCATGTGCATTTCACAAGATCATCTCTTATCCTTCTAAACTCCAGAGGATGAAGGCCAAATTTATACAGTCTTTCATCATAAGGACAACAATCACATCCTAGGATCAAATGTGGTGTGCTTGCATGTATTAGAAGCTCCATATAATACATGGGGCATTGCTCATAGCAGACAGAAAGAACATGTATACACGCTGCGCCTATTTCAACTCAAAGTAGGTGAAAGGCATTCACTAATTGATTTCTCAAGGCAATACCAGAATTGAAGTCAACCTGGCTGATATAAAATTTAAACAAACCTGGCAGTTAACAATCATCATCACGACATTCTCTAATGGCAACACTTTTACCAAACAGTCCATATGCCAACAGATCAGCACTTTCTTATACAGTTAGTTAATGTTAGTTTCCTCAAATTTGTATACTTGCAATTTGCCAAGATTAGTGCAAGACCAAAAATTTCAACAAAATGGGTCTTTTTAAAAAAAAATCAATACTCAACTTCGAAACAACCAAATGGCAATGTACAAGCTATGTGCTTTTTCAAATATTCTCTGCTTTTCTATTCTCAACATCAAATTTGTATAACTTCACACTTCCTCAAATATTCCATCTGTCATCTTGCTAACGACTCAATTAACCTGAAGAACTATTGACTAAAGTCTTTGTCCTGCTTATAGCTGAAATTCCTACCAATCATTGAAGGCAGTGCATTACTGCCAGTCACGAAGTCATAAAATATGGATTAGAACTCTGTAAAGCCTTACCACTGAACACCGCAACATTCTACTAGTTTTAGCCTGGAAAACTGAAAGGGCGCGGTTTATCCTGACTCTCTCCGGCCTAATCGATTAACCAATGCATTGTCCTTGCTAAAATAGGTCCCCCTACTCCGTAAAACCCTTAAAACTTTCCTACTAATCTTCCTATGAAAAATATTCATGATTTTATACTTTCCCTCTCCACAATGTGATTTCAGAGCATATTTGGAAGACTTCCTTAATAGTTTGCAACATTTTGTGGAAATGAACCCACTGTTTCCAGTTTTCTATATTCCTCCTTTCTTGAATTGGTGTGTTATATTTGTAAAGACAAATATAACTTTTACTTTTTTTAAATTGTGGACTGAAATGAGAAAACAGCTGTGTTAAACCAGGGACGGCAAGCATTGCTGCATGGTTTGAAAGCAATTAACTTAATACCCATTGTGAACATTGGTTGCACAGCTGTGGGTTACAGCAGTGATTGCAGATGAACTTGAACCAAAGGGTTGTATACAAATACAGCTTTGGTTGGCAACAAGTAGCAGGTTAGTCACTGGTTACTAGTCCAGAAACCAATTAATAAGGTCTTCTACCTGCCAATAATTAGCAGGTTCTTAGCCTCAAGGGCTTGGGGCTTTGACCAAGATACAAAGAGGTCTTCAGATCATAACCAGCTTAAGAGCTCTCTCTCTCCAGCACAAGAACAATTTCAACAGATCCTGGACATTATTTTCTCAGTATTCCCTTTACCCATGTGTTCCCCAATCCCAGTCCATGTTTGTGTGCATGTTTGTGTTAAAAGGATAATAAGTTGATTAGAGATTTTATTAATGGAATTATATGCCGACATATAATTGTTTTATTGAGGCGAGAGACATATTACTTGCCATAAATAGTAATTTGAATCTGGTCTGCATTAACTTCCAATCTGAAAAAGCCAAGGATTTATTTCCAAATGGAATGGGCATATACCTTCCAAGTTCTTTTTAAAATAAAAGAGCAATAGAATCTGGCTATTTGAACAGGGACCCGTGCACCTATGTCCTGCTTGCTAATTTCCTTCCAAACTCCCAAAGCCTGCCTTCAAGACCTCCTCAGTCTTCTCCCCATGTCATTGGTACCAGCGTGGATCATAACATATGGGCCATAGTCATAGGGGATTCTATTGTGAGGGGAGTAGATAGGCGGTTCTGTGGCCAAAAACGGGATTCTCAGATGGTATGTTGCCTCCCAGGTGCTCGGGTCAGGGATGTCACCGATCGGCTACAGAGCATTCTAAAAGGGAAGGGTGAACAGCCAGTTGTCTTGGTGCATATAGGCACCAATGATATAAGTAGGAAACGAGATGAGGTCCTGAAAGAAGGATTCAGGGAGCGAGGAGAGAAGTTAAAGAGAAGGTCCTCAAAGGTAGTGATGTCGGATTACTACCAGTGCCACATGCTAACCAGCGTCGAAATGAAAAAATAGGCAGGATAAACACGTGGCTTGAGAGATGGTGTAGAAGGGAGGGGTTCAGATTTGCTGGGGATGGTGGGACTATTACAAAATGGACGGTCGAGATCTGAACCAGACCAGAACCAATGTCCTTGGGGGAGCTTTTGCTATTACTGTTGGGGAGTTTTTAAACTAATGTGACAGGTGGCTGGGAACTAGAAGAGAAAACAACTAGGCAATGAGGTGGAGACTGGAGACTGTAAGAATTATGAAGAAAGCATTAATAAAGGAAAGAGTAGGCAGAGAGCAAATGAGCGCAAAAAAAAACGGTGGCATGAAATGCATCTACTTTAAGGCGAGGAGTATAGTGTGTAAGGTAGATGAACTTAGGGTGCCTTGGATTGGTGCCTTGGGAGTATGATGTTATTGCAATCACAGAGACTTGGTTGAAGGAAGGGCATGAAGATTGGCAATTAAATGTTCCAGGATATCGACGCTTCAGACAGGACAAGGAGGGAAGTAAAAGGGAGGGGGGAGGGGTGGAGTTGCATTGCTGGTCAAAGACGATATCACGGCTGTGCTAAAGGAGCACACTATGGAGGTCTTGGGTAGTGAGGCATTATGGGTGGAGCTGAGAAATAAGAAGGTGCAGTCACACTATTGGGGCTGTATTACAGTAAGTGCGAGGTAGAAGAACAAATACGTAAACAGATTATGGGAAGTTGTAGAGGCAATAGGGTAGTGGTGATGGGAGATTTTAATTTTCTTAACGTCAGAGCTCTGGATGGGGCAGAATTTGTAAGAAGCATCCAGGAGAGTTTTCTAGAGCAGTATGTCAATAGTCTGATGAGGGAAGAGGCCATATTGGACCTAGTAGTGGGAAACGAGCCAGGACAGGTGGGAGAAGTTGCGGTGGGGGATTTCTTTGGGAACAGTGACCACAATTCTGTAAGTTTTAGACTACTCGTAGATAAAGAAGAGAGTGGTCCTAAGGGAAGAGTATTAAACTGGGCCAAGGCCAATTATATCAAAATTAGGCAGGAGCTCGGAAATGTGGATTGGACACAGCTATTAGAAGGGAAGTCCACATTTGATATGTGGGAGGCTTTCAAAGATAAGTTAAAAATAGTGCAGGATAGGCAAGTCCTGTTGAAGACAAAGGATAAGAAGGCCAAGATTCGTGAACCGTGGATGAAAGGAGAAATTGTACGACTAGCCAAGAGGAAAAGGGAAGCACACATAAGGTCTAGGCAGCTAAGAACAGAACAGACCCTGGAAGAATATTGGAAGAGTAGGACAAGTCTTAAAAGAGGAATGAAGCAGGCTAAAAGGGGTCATGAAATAGCTTTAGCGAGCAGAATTAAGGAGAATCCCAAAGCATTTTATTCTTTTTTAAGAAGCAAGCGGGTAACTACAGAAAGAATTGGTCCACTAAAGGATAACGAAGGAAGACTGTGTGTCGAACCTGAGAGAATAGAACATAGAACATAGAACAATACAGCACAGAACAGGCCCTTCGGCCCACGTGAGTCGTGAAGTGATGTTGCCGAACATCTGTCCTAGCTTAAGCACCCATCCATGTACCTATCCAATTGCCGCTTAAAGGTCACCAATGATTCTGACTCTACCACTCCCACAGGCAGCGCATTCCATGCCCCCACCACTTTCTGGGTAAAGAACCTACCCCTGACATCCTCCCTATACCTTCCACCCTTCACCTTAAATTTATGTCCCCTTGTAACACTCTGTTGTACCCAGGGAAAAAGTTTCTGACTGTCTACTCTATCTATTCCTCTGATCATCTTATAAACCTCGATCAAGTCACCCCTCATCCTTTGCCGTTCCAATGAGAAAAGGCCGAGCACACTCAACCTATCCTCGTACGACCTATTCTCCATTCCAGGCAACATCCTGGTAAATCTTCTCTGCACCCTCTCCAAAGCTTCCACATCTTTCCTGAAGTGAGGCGACCAGAACTGCACACAGTACTCCAAATGTGGCCTAACCAAAGTCCTGTACAGTTGCAACATCACTTCACGACTCTTGAATTCAATCCCTCTGCTAATGAACGCTAATACACCATAGGCCTTCTTACAAGCTCTATCCACCTGAGTGGCAACTTTCAAAGATCTATGTACATAGACCCCAAGATCCCTCTGTTCCTCCACCACACTAAGAACCCTACCGTTAACCCTGTATTCCGCATTCTTATTTGTCCGTCCAAAATGGACAACCTCACACTTGGCAGGGTTGAACTCTATCTGCCACTCCTCAGCCCAGCTCTGCATCATATCCAAGTCCCTTTGCAGCCGACAAGAGCCCTCCTCACTATCCACAACTCCACCAATCTTCGTATCATCTGTAAATTTACTGACCCACCCTTCGACTCCCTCATCCAAGTCATTAATAAAAATTACGAACAGCAGAGGACCCAGAACTGATCCCTGTGGAACTCCACTTGTAACTAGGCTCCAGGCTGAATATTTACCATCTACCACCACTCTCTGACTACGACCGGTTAGCCAGTTTTCTATCCACTTGGCCAAATTTCCCTCTATCCCATGCCTCCTGACTTTCCGCATAAGCCTACCATGGGGAACCTTATCAAATGCCTTACTAAAATCCATGTATACTATATCCACTGCTCTACCCTCATCCACATGCTTGGTCACCTCCTCAAAGAATTCAATCAGACTTGTAAGGCAAGACCGACCCTTCACAAATTCGTGCTGGCTGTCCCTAATCAAGCAGTGCCTTTCCAGATACTCATAAATCCTATCCCTCAGTACCCTTTCCATTACTTTACCTACCACCGAAGTAAGACTAACTGGCCTGTAATTCCCGGGGTTATCCCTATTCCCTTTTTTGACCAGGGGCACAACATTCGCCACTCTCCAGTCCCCTGGTACCACCCCCCGTTGACAGTGAAGATGAAAAGATCATTGCCAACGGTACTACAATTTCCTCTCTTGTTTCCCACATGATCCTAGGATATATCCCATCAGGCCCGGGGTACTTGTCTATCCTCAAGTTGTTCAAAATGTCCAACACATCTTCCTTCCTAACACTTATCTCCTCTAGCTTACCAGTCCGTTTCACACTCACCTCTTCAACAATACGGTTCCTCTCATTTGTAAATACTGAAGAAAAGTACTCATTCAAGACCTCTCCTATCTCTTCCGACTCAATACACAGTCTCCCACTACTGTCCTTGATTGGACCTACCCTCGTTCTCGTCATTCTCATGTTTCTCACATACGCATAAAATGCCTTTGGGTTATCCTTGTTCTTATCCGCCAAAGATTTTTCATGCCCTCTCTTGGCTCTCCTAATCCCTTTCTTCAGGTCCCTTCTGGCTATCCTGTATCCCTCCACTGCTCTGTCTGAACCCTGTTTCCTCAACCTATGTAAGCCTCCTTCTTCCTCTTTACAAGACATTCAACCTCCCTCGTCAACCAAGGTTCCCTCACACGACCATTTCTTTCCTGTCTGACCGGTACATACATATCAAGGACACGTCGTATCTGTTCCTTGAAAAAGAATGGCTGAGATTCTGAATGATTACTTTGCATCATGGTTCACTGAGGAGAGGAACATGATGAATGTTGAGATTAGAGATAGAAGTTTGATTAGTCTGGATCACGTTGACATAAGTAGGGAAGATGTGTTGGGTAGGCTAGAGGTTATTAAGGTGGACAAATCTCCAGGACTGGATGGGATCTATCCCAGGTTGCTGAGGGAGGCGAGAGAGGAAATAGCTGGGGCCCTGACAGATATCTTTGTGGCATCCTGAAATACAGGTGAGGAGCCAGAGGACTGGAGGGTTGCTCATGTTGTCCCCCTGTACAAGAAGGGTAGTAGGGATAATCCGGATAATTACAGACCAGTGAGCCTGACGTTGGTAGTGGGAAAGTTGCTGGTGAAAGTACAGAGGGATAGGATCTATTTATATTTAGAAAAGAATGGGCTTATTAGTGACAGGCAACATGCTTTTGTGCGGGGGAGATCGTGCCTTACCAACTTAGTGTTCTTTGAGGAAGTGACCAAGTTGATAGATGAAGGAAGGGCTGCTGATGTCGTAAACATGGACTTTAGTAAGGTATCCGATAAGGTTCCCCATGGTAGACTAATGGAGAAAGTGAAGTTACATGGTGTGCAGGGTGTTCTAGCTAGATGGATAAAGAATTGGTTGAGCAAGAGGAGACAGAGAGTAGGAGTTGAAGGGGGTTTCTCGAAATGGAGAAAGGTGACTAGTAGTGTTCCACAGGGGTCAGTGTTGGGGCCACTGTTGTTTGTAATATACATAAATGATCTGGAAGAGGGCACTGTTGGTATGATCAGCAAGTTTGCAGATGACGCGAAGATTGGTGGAATAGCAGAAAGTATAAGGGACTGTCAGAGAATACAGGAGGATATAGATAGACTGGAGTTGGACGGAAAAGTGGCAGATTGATTTCAATCCAGACAAATGTAAGGTGATGCATTTAGGCAAGACTAATTCTAGAGAGAATTATACAATGAACAGAAGAGCCTTGGGAAAAGTTGATGGACAGAGAGATCTGGGATTGCAGGTCCATTGACCCTGAAGGGTGCTGCACAGGTGGATAGAGTGGTCAAGAAGGCATATAGTATGCTTGCCTTCATTGTATGGGGTATTGAGTATAAGAGCTGGCAAGTCATGTTAATACTGTACAAGATGTTCTGGTCGCCACGTTACCGAAAGGATGTGGACGCTTTGGAGAGGGTGCAGAGAAGGTTTACGAGGATTTTGCCTGGTATGGAAGGTGCTAGCTATGAAGAAAGGTTGAGTAGGTTAGGTTTATTTTCATTAGAAAAAAGGAGATTGAGGGGGGAACCAGATTGATGTTTATAAAATCATGAAGGGTATAGAAGGGTGGATAGCGACAAGTTTTTTCTCAGGGTGAAGGATTCAACAACGAGAGGTCACGCTTTCAAGGTGAGAGGTGGAAAGTTTAAGGGGGATACATGCGGCAAGTACTTCACGCAGAGGGTGGTGGGCATTTGGAACGTGTTGCCAGCAGAGGTGGTAGAGGCAGGCATGGTAGATTCATTTAAGATGTGTCTGGATAAATGCATAAGTAGGTGGGGAGTAGAGGGATACAGATGCTTAGGAATTGACCGACAGGTTTAGACAGTACATTTGAATCAGCTGAGGCTTGGAGGGCCGAAGGGCCTGTTCCTGGGCTGTAAATTTTCTTTGTTCTTATATGGCTCCACATTCTTCCTCCAGTATAGCATCCAGCAGCATTCACATGACATCGTTCACCCTAGAAACATGAAGGCAATAACAGCCTAGAGTAATGTCACGAGTACAGACATAGCTGCCTGATCCCTGACTATAGGATCCTCTACCACAATTACTCAAAACTCTTATTACTTCAATTCTTACTCCTGTACAGCACAGTCTCCCATGGTGCTACAAGTATGGCTCTGGATTCACTTCCCTAAGGAGCCATTGCCCTCAATTGTATGCAAAATGGAAAACCAATGAGGAAATAATATAGGCTGAGGGAACTCATTCACTGCCTGCCTACCTCTGAAACACATTAAACCAACACACTAAAACAGCAGCTAATGAACTTGAAAGATCCTACACAGACAACAAGAAAAACTAACGTCATTTACAAGGTACCTTGCAAAAACTGTAACAAACACTACATTGGAAAAACAGGCAGAAAATTGGCCACCAGGATACATGAACATCAACTCGCCACAAAAAGACATGACCCACTCTCACTAGTATCCTTACATACAGATGAGGAAGGACACTACTTTGACTGGGACAACACATGAATCCTAGGTCAAATCAAACAGACACAAGAATTCTGAGAAGCACACTGGCTCCACTCCTCTGCTTTGTTCCGCGAATCGTTAAGGACAAGCTAGAGGCCCTGAACCTAACAAGGCTTCTGCAAACTGAATTTGTCCAATTTACCTGCATTTGGCTCATCTCCCTGTAAACAGTTCCTTTTCATTTACCTGTCCAAATGTCTTCAATGCTGTAAGTGTACTTGCATCTCCCACTTCCTCTGGCTGTTCATTCCACATACAAACCACGTGTGTGAAAATGTTGCTCTTCAGGTTCCTTTAAAGTCTTTCACCTCTCACCTTAAAATTATGCCCTCTATTTTGAGCTCCCCTACGCTGGGGAAAAGACCTTTGCTTCACCTTACCTGTGCCCCTTATTTTATAAGCCTCCTTATGCACCAGTGAAAAAAGTTCCAGCCTTTCCTTATGACTCAAATCCCAGCCAGAACCATTTTGCATCAATCCACAGCAGGTAAGTTGTTGCAAGCAATTCTGACGCACAGAATTTACATGTATTTGGAAAGCAAAGTCTAAATTAGCGATAGTCAATATGGCTTAGCATGTGGGAATTCATGTCACACTAACTTGATTGAGTTTTTTTTAAAAAGAAGTGACAAAGGGGATTGAAGGCGGCACAGCAGTGTCTATACTGACTTCAGCAAGGCATTTGACAAGGTTCCACCTGGTGGACTGGTTATGAAATGTTAAAGGGTTAATTTATTCTGCTGACAGTTAAGAAATTGGATGTCCTGGAGGGATGTGTTTTTCTGTCTTGCAGACAGGATGTGACAATCTAATCAGACACGGCTTTCGTGAATAACCCAATCAGACACAGCTTTAGGGAATAACCCAATCAACTTACATTGTGTCTTGAATGGCATGTGACTGTGGGGGAATGGCAGGGGATTGTCTTGTGGGCATTACTAGTAATGTAAAATCCTCTTTAAAGGAGAACTGTTCCCTTGTTCAGAGATTCTTGTTTGACATGCTCCGCAAGCATTGCGAAGAGTGTTAAGAATCCTCCAGAGCGCTTGTACTTGCTTAATAAATTTTGGCTGTTCACAAAGTTGGCATATTGCAGTTGCATAAGTATCTTAGAATCTCAAGAAAAAGAACCTAGCAGTTAACAAGCTTAGATCACATGGAATACAGGGACAGCTAGCCACTTGGATACAAAATTGGCTTGACGGTAGGAGACAGAGGGTGATGGTGGAAAGTGTTTTTCAAACTGGAAGCCTATGACCAGCGGTGTGCTGCAAGGATCGATGCAGGGTTCACTGCTTTTTGTTATTTTTGTGTAAATGATTTGGATGTGAATCTAGCAAGTGGTGAGGAAGTTTGCAGATGACATTAAAATTGCTCGCCGAGTACATCGCAAACAAGGTTACCTCAGAGTACAACAGGACCTTGATCACATCAGTAAATGCACCAAAGAGTGAAAACTGGAGTTTAAATTAGATAAATGTGAGATTCTCCATTTTAGTCAGGCAAATCACAGCAGGACTTGCACACTTAATGGTCAGCACCTGGAGAGTGTTGCCAAACAAACTCACCTTGGGGTGCTGGTTCATAGTTCCTTTATTTGCAGAGACAAATGGTCGTGAAAGCAGCATTTGGTATGCTTGCGTTTACTGGTCATTGCATTGAGCATAGGATTTGGAAGGTCATGGTACAGCTGTACAGGACAGTGGTTAAGCCATTATTGGAATACTGTTTTCGATTCTGGTCTCCCTACGACAGGAAAGATGTTGTCAAACTTCAAAGCGTTCAGAAAAGATTTAGATGAAGTTTGCTCGCTTAGCTGGAAGGTTTGTTTTCAGACGTTTTGTGACTATACTACATAACATCATCAGTGAGCCTCCAGTGAAGCATTGGTGGTATGCCCCACTTTTCATTTGTGTTTAGGTTTCCTTGGGTTGGTGATGTCATTTCCAATGGTGATGTCATTTCCTGTCCTTTTTCTCAGAGGTTGGTAAATGGGATCCAAGTCATTGTGTTTGTTGATAGAGTTCTGGTTGGAATGCCACGCTTCTGGGAAATCCTCATGCATGTCTCTGTTTGGCTTGTCCTAGGATAGAGGAAATCTTCAAGACCATCAACAATACCTTTACTGGCATAAAATTCACTAAAGGGAAGGAAACAACAACAAATTGCTATTGCTACATATCACAATACAGCAAAGAGTCCATGGGAACGTCAAACCAGCAACGACAAGAAAACAACACATACTGACCAAATACTGAATTACAGAAGCAGTCATCCCAACATCCACAAAACAAAGCTGCATTAGAACATTATTTCAATGAGCCATCACACACTGCACCCACAGATGAACTACGAAGAGCAGAGGAAAATCACCTATTCAGTGTATTCAAAAAGAATGGGTACCCAATTAACCCAGTCCGCTGATTTCTCAGTGACAAACCCAAACAAGCAGACAAAACGTGCCCACAAACCCTAGCCATTCTCCCCTATATCAAAAACATCTAGAAAATGACTGCCAGACTACACAGACCCCTAGGCATCATGACAGACCCCTAGGCATCGTGGCAGCCTACAAACCCACCAACATGCTAAAACAGCAGCTAATGAACTTGTAAGACCCTATAGAGACAAGCTGAACTAACGTCATGTTGTGAAACATGAAAGGGTTCAGAAAAGATTTACAAGGATGTTGCCAGGGTTGGAGGATTTGCGCTATCGGGAGAGGCTGAACAGGCTGGGGCTGTTTTCCCTGAAGCATTGGAGGCTAAGGGGTGACCTTATAAAGGTTTACAAAATTGAGGGGCATGCTTAGGATAAATAGACAAAGTCTTTTCCCTGGGATGGGGGAGTCCAGAATTAGAGGGCATAGATTTAGGGTGAGAGGGGAAAGATATAAAAGAGACCTAAGGGGCAACAGTTTCACACAGAGGGTGGTACGTATATGGAATGTGCTGCAGAGGAAGTGGTGGAATCTAGTACAATTGCAACATTTAAAAGGCATTTGGATGGGTATATGAATAGGAAGGGTTTGGAGAGATATGGATAGGACTAAATTGGGTTGGGATACCTGGTCGACATGGACGGGTTGGACCGAAGGGTCTGTTTCCATGCTATAAAATATCTTGACTGTATAACTCTATGACCACTTCAACTGGGACAACATATTCACCCTAAGATCAGCCGAACAGAGACAAGCATGAGAATTCCTGGAAGCATGGCATTCCAACCGGAACTCTATCAACAAACAATGGACTTGGATCCCATTTACCACCTGAGAAACGGAACATGAAATGGCATCACCACATGAAATGGCATCACCGACCCAAGGAAACCTAAACAAATAAAAAGTGGGCCATACCACCAGTGCTTCACCAGAGGCTCACTGATGACGTTACCTAGTATGGTGAAGAAATTCTGAAAACAAACCTTCCAGCTCAGCGAGCAAACTTACATCCAGAACCTGAACCTGAGCGACAAATTTTCTCAAAACTCACAATTTACAAGGATGTTGCCAGGGTTGCCAGACATTTTATCCCTGGAGCACAGGAGGCTGAGGGGTGACATTATAGAAGGTTATAAAATCATGATGAATAGCCAAGGTCTTTTCGCTAGGGTAGGGAAGACCAAAACTAGAGGGCATAGGTTTAAGGGACCCAAAGGGCAACTTTTTCCACACAGTGATGTATGTATGGAACAAGCTACCAAAGGATGTGGTCGAAGGGAGTAGAATTAGATGTTTGGACAGGTACATGGATATCAAAAGACTCAGATGAGATGAGCCAAATGCAGGCGAGTTCAACTGGGACTAGTTCAGTTTGAGAAACCTGGTCAGCTCGGACAAGTTGGACTGGAGGGTCTGTTTCTGTGCTGTATGACCCTGTCAGCAAAGTGCAGCAAATCTCATTTTCCTCTGTCCTATAAAATGAACTATCAGATAGATTTTCCATATACAGTCATGTAAAAGTCGATATCATATAAAAGTCGACCTTTTATTTTTGGCCTAAAAATCTTGTATTTTTCATATATCTCGTGTAAAAGTCGACCCTACTACATCACATTATAAAATCTCATACCGATGAAACTCCATGTTCCCATTAACCCACTTAAACAAAATCACATTCATTCATACTGGTAACTTTACTCATCGCCCTTTGTTTACTATATTGAGTCTCTTCTCATTCATAATTCTATTTAGCCCATTTGGTTTACTACAGCAGGTTTTGATTCATTCACTCATTCACTCCCGAAGTCTACCAGTACTTATTGCACTTTGTTCACTGTACATTTAAAAGCTTTTATTGTTAAAAAGTTAATAATTTTGATTGTGCCATTATATCTGAATAAAAGTGAGATATACTAGCTCAGTATCTTTAATTCTTTGACAAATTTGAAAATGTTGTTGAGGTTCATAACATACGCAAGTAAATGGGAGGGAAATGGAAGAAGTTCAAGAAGCTTACACATTCAGAATTTAATAAATGTTTCAACCAGGCCACAACGATGTTGAACAGTGTGATTTTGCAGGATTTCCATGAATCTTTGACGTTAAATTTTATTTATACATACTGGAATGAAAATTTATGACTGGTAATTCATTCATATTTCTCTTGCTTTTATTCAGTAATTACCTTTACCGTAATTCATTGTGTTTTTTCTCTTTACCCGGGATTAGTTGAGTGATCAAATGGACTTCTGCTAATCCTAATGGGAATTCAAACTGCAGCGTGAAATTTCAGCTCCTCAAACTAGTGCTCATGTAATCGTCAACCCTGTTAGTTGAACCTTTAAAAATAGTCTAAAAATTTTGACTTTTACACAAGTATATACAGTCGAGTTCAGAAGAGGCCCTTCAGCCCATCAAGACTGTACTACCAAAAGATATAATCCACCATTGTTATTTTTGCTAGAGAGATGTGGATTCATGCCCAATTTCAGCAAGTACAAAACCTAGTAACACCAATGCAGTACTGAGGGATGCTGTTGAAAGTGCCGATTTTGGAAAATGCTGAAATGGAAAGTGCTAAACCTAAGGTGCCACCTTCTCTTTTAAGTCCATATAAACAATTCCAATGCACCACATTAAAGAGCAGTGTGGTCCCTTGACTGGTCACAATTTACTCTTTATCAACATCACAAAAGTAGGTTAGCTGTGTTTGGACTAGACCAAACCCCCTCAAAATATTCAAGGATAGTGTGGATCCTAACTTGTTCTTATTTTAATGGTAAACTTAAGGTGCTGCATTCCAGGTGCAATTCAATTGGTCAAACTACCAGATTGAAAGCAAAGTACACTTTATACATTCAGTATGGTTAAAATGCAACAAAAAAGAAGGAATTGGATGAATTGAACTTTATTGGAAAATTTAACAGAATAATAGATCCAGTAACTACTACGAAATAACTGTTCCAATATTGTAACATCCTCGAAATATACGTTTGGCAAAAGGCAAATTCAGAAAACAGATAATCTCATATGCAACTCCAGTCACAGGAAAAGAACCCCCAACTTTTGGCTCTAACCAAGAGGGGGAAAAAAAAGCTTCCACTTTAAGACCCCAAAGGCAACTGCTGAAAGCTAAAACCAACACTCTTTTTGGGATCTTGACCACAACCACTCAGACTGCCTCTATTGTTCCAACTTTTATTAAAAACCCCAAGGCCTCACAAGCTGTTTACTCTCGTGCCCGAGTAGACTGCTCATCACCTCTTCCTTAAAACCTCTCAACAGAAAAAAGGACACAGTACACCACTTATAGCAACAGTATCATTACATCTGGTAGTTATCACATTGCTATTTCGTACGTTATCATATTTCAGCTGTCCTTCATTAGCTGTAAAGCATTCTGAGATATCCTGACAGTGTAGGAGGCATATCTTCTCTTTACAGCTATATTACACATCTTTTCTGGATGATGTACCTGTTATTAGACCAATTTGAGAGCTTGGACACATGAACAAATAGATTGGAAAATGCATAACTAATTTTAGATACAGTTAGTTGCCAGAGAGTTAGCAGTCAGCCAGTGGTGCTATTTCATTAAACTGGGCTATTTTTGAATCCATGTCCCAAAGGCTTATCAACTTTATATGATATGAAAGACACCTACTATCATGCACATCTAAACACATGCTTTGGGAGTTTTTCTGTTAAAATTGGAACAGTGACATATGCTGATTGCACTTACAATCTCCAGGAGGGGACAGCAGCAGAGCACATGGAGGAGCAATGAGAATGAATACTGAGCACCAAGAAATGTGATGGACACAGCCAATGGTGACTGAGAAAATACAGTATCAGTTTCCATGTATTGCAAAACAATCAACAATGATTATGCAGCTCACGTCTCCAGTTTGAAGCAACAACCCAACTGTATTCACCATCTCTCTAGCCCATTTTGCTATTTCCCCATCCTCACAGCAGTTCAATTCTTGCACCAATGACCCAGTACATTACTCTTCAACACAGCTTTCTCTTGCTATCAATCCATATGTCTTTTGTCAGCAGTCTCCTAAGTCACCATCCATCAAGCTTGTCAAATCATTCTCCACAAACTAAAATATGGTTTCCTCCTTTATTCTCAACATGCAGGTTCAAAGAAAAAGAAAGCCCTCATGCAGGACTACTCAATAACCATCCCATTCCAACTCTTTCAAAATGCCTCCCCATACAAACAAACCATCTTTTCCTTCATTTGTTGCCTCTACCATCATGGACAGATCGCTAACAAAGTACAAGTGAATCATGGAAAGACAAGCTTCAGTCAGAAAAATAAAACATTGACATGTTCAGAACAATGCATGCTTTGGACTTATTCTCCATTCACGTCTCTCCTAGAATGCCAAATTTACACCATGATTTGGAGATGCCGGTGTTGGATTGGGGTGCACAAAGTTAAAAATCACACAATAACAGGTTATAGTCCAACAGGTTTAATTGGAAGCACTAGCTTTCGGAGTGCCACCTGATGAAGGAGCGGCGCTCAAATTTACACCAATATCATTGCATTTAGTGGACACTGTAGCTTTGAACTTGGGAAAACAGAATGACTACTCCTTTTCTTTTTGGAAAGTAGTTTTACAACAGGAAATTTGTATTAATGCAAATATATAACTTCACTGAAAATTATAGTGCACTTTGAGTTTGGGTTTGGTCATCATGAAGTAAGCTTATGTAGATTGAACAATATTGGTGCTTTTTTTTGCCCCGACTCAATTATTCTTTTAAAAAAACTCACTCCAAATTGTTATGATCCCAGCTGATGTTATTAACCGACAAGTTAAATATCAGATGGAAACCTAGCTTGATACATTTTTTCTTCTGTTCTAATGAAATTATGTCTCACTGAAACGTAAACATGCAATGCTGAAGATTTTGTTTTGACAATAAAACAAATTTATTAACAAAATATAAAAAATAACAAATCAAATCATCTACTTATAGTACCAATTCAAAGATTTTTAAACATATAATTCCATTAATCCAAAAATACTCCCTCATAAGAAAACAAAACAGCTTTTGCATGATACTGCAAAATACATTCGTGATACAGTACCCAAAACACTATTCGTACAATACTCACACCACAGTCCCTGATCTACCACCTCAGTACATTCATGTCAATGTGACTTCAGCTTTTAGACTGCAGATATCTTCTTCCTGGATGTATTATGGCCTGCTTAAATGTACTCAGTTGCAGGTAGGGTTTTATCTTTTGGGTTTTATCACAACTTGCCTGGGATTAATAATAACTCCCACTCTCAAATAAACTAGTTCACCATATCAACTTTTAATTTCTTAGGATCACTGGACTACACAATCCTTTTCCAATGACTTTGGAGGACTGCCCAAAACTCAAAGTGAAACATAAAGGAAACATTTCCCTCTCAAAGCCATAAATGTTTCTCTTTTAAAAATTCCAGAAATCTCTAACAAACCTTGCAGCCTCTTTATTTCTCTTGCTGGGTCACAAAACAATCCAAGATAAATAGCAAATCCATTAGTGGTACACATGAGAATATAGAAGGCATGGTTAGTAAATTTGCAGATGAAACCAAAATTGATGGTCTAATGAACAGTGAAGGTGGTTATCTAAGATGACCACAGAGATCTTGTTCACTTGGGTCAATGGGCTGAGGAGTGGCAGATGGGAGTTTAATTTGGATAAATGAAAGGTATTGCATTTTGATAAAACAAAAAAGGGCAGGATTTATACAATTTATGGGAGGATCCTGGGGAACAGAGAGATCTACATGTTCAGATACCTAGTTCTTTGAAGTTTGCATCACATATAGACAAAGTGGTTAAGGTGGCGTTTAGGACACTTGCTTTCACTGCTCAATGCTTTGAGTATCGCGGCTGGGACGTCATGTTGAGGTTGTACAGGAGGTTGGTGAGGCCCCTTCTGGAGTGGGTTGTGCTCTTCTGGTTGCCTGTTATAGAAGGATATTATTGAATTGAACAAGATTCAGAAAAGGTTCACCAAGATGTTGCCAGGAATGGAGGGTTTGAGTTATATGGAGTGTCTGGATAGACTGGGACTTTTTTCAATAGAATTTGAGGCTAAGGAGTGACCTTATAAAAGTTTATAAAATCATGAGGGGCACAGATAAGGTGAATGGCAGGAGTCTGTTCTCTACAGTGGCAGATTTCAAGACTGGGTGGCATATTTTTAAGGTCAGAGGAGAAAGATTTTAAAAAGACCTGATGTGCAATTTTTTTTTAAGAAACACAGTGTTTTGTGTGGCGAATGAACTTCCAATTAAAGTGGTGACTTGGGTAGAGTTACAACATTTAACAGACATTTAGAGGAGTACATGAATAAGGAATATTTGGAGGTATACAGGCCAAGCGCAGGCAGGACTAGTGTAATTTGGTCAGCAAAGGATCTGTTTCCATATTGCATGACTCTATGACAACCCATTCACTCTAAACCCAGGCTGCAAAAACTGCTTTTAAAAGAAATCACATGGAGACAGAAATACGTACAAGGTAATTATTAATTCCATACACATGGAAATCCCAAAAATTAAAAATCAATACTTACAATAAATAATATTAATCCCATATTAGTCTCCCAGCTTACATGACAAAATATTTACTTTTGTTAATTAAGCTGTGATGTTTAAGAACATGCTATAATTAGCAGTCACCTCATTAAATGTTCTCATTAAACCAGAGTAAAAACATTCACAATACAGAAACTGCCACACAAGAGACTGTCAAGCAATAAATATTTCAACCAAAACTATCTCCTCATATTCCATTTCTTGTCCTCTGCTTGTATATTCTTTCTTTTCAAATTCTGATTAAATATCAGTTTATGAGTAAATTGGGCATTTCCTGAGGTGTTTACAAGAATGAGGAACTTGAGCAAGAGGACAGGAATCCGGTTTCTGTCATCCATGTTGGTACTAATAAAGTTGAAAGGAGAAAGTGAAGGCTGCAGATGCTGGAGATCAGAGTCAAAAGGTGCAGTGCTGGCAAAACAGAGCTAGTCAGGCAGCAACCCAGAAGCAAGAGAGTCGATTTTTGAGTGTAAGCTTGAAACGTCAACTCTCCCGCTCCTCGGTGCTGCCTGACAGGCTATGCTTTTCCAGTACCACACTTTTTGACTCTAACAAGGTTGATAGTAGTGGAAAGGATATTCTGCTTAAATATTTTGAACATTGATGAGCTAAACTAAAAAACAGAAACACTAACGTAACAATCACATGATTACTACCTAAACCACAGGCAAACTGATATAGGGTAAATGAAGTAATAGAGTTAAAATGTGTGGTTTAAAGATTCCTATCGGAGGAGTGGATTTCATGAGGCACAAGGATCAGTACTACACAGTCAAAGGGACAGACCTTTGTTCTGGTTGGACAGCCTTCACATGAACCATCCTGGGAATAGTGTCCAGGGACCTACAGAGACAGGCTTTGAGCTAATGAGAGGTGAAGGTAACATTTAGGAGGGTAAAAACATTGGCTTCCATTCCTCCAACTGGCGCTCCTTTCCAACTACAAACTGGATTCATTCTTCTTACTGACCAATCATGTCGTATCCACTACCTGTATTCAACAATCACCACCTCACCACTCCATCCCTCTCCCCACCTTTATCTTTTGCCCCGCGTACCCCAACATCCATTCGTCAATAAAGGTTATACCAGAAATGTTAACTTCTCCACCTCCTGATGCTGGCTTGCTTGCTGTGTTCTTCCAGACTTCTGCTTCTCTACTTTGGATTCCAGCATTCTGTAGATTTTTTGTCTCAAACAAAAAGATATGGCAACATCTTGGCCAAATATTTTGTCAATGATACAAACATTAGGCAAGAATGGGCAGAGTTTACAAGCATTAAAAAAAAAAATGCATAAAGATTATAAGACCGTACAGGCTATCAAGTCTGGGCTGCCATTCAATTATGGCTGATGTATCTTAACCCCATTTTCATACCTTCTCTCCATAACCTTGGATCCCCTTATCAATTACTAATGAGGGAACAAAAATGTAATAACAAAATTAATAGTTCTTTACTTCAATGAATATAGCATTCAGAACAAAATAAATGAACTAATGGTACAAATGAGATTAATGGATTTGCTCTGAAATTCATTACCGACACACAGTTACAAGAAGTCTGAAGCCAAGAACTCTCTGTTCAGGGGTATGTGACTACTTAAAAAGGATAGGCAGCAAAGGGGTGACTGGGTGTACAAGATGGAATTCATACATTAGCAAGAAAAGATCTTGGACAAATCATGTAGAATCCACGTGAATGGAGCTAAGAATCTACAAGGGGAAGATGATACTGGTACAGAGGAACCTTGATTATCCAAACGACACAGGCGGGGAATATTTTGTTGGATAATCGAACGTTCGTATAGCACAGTTTAGCCAAGCATTGGGACCTTGCAATCTTGCCGGAGAACTGGAAATTTGGATAATCAAATGTCAGATAATCAAGGTTCCTCTGTAATTGTTTATAGGCCCCGAACAGATGCTGTTCTGTAGAACAGAGAATAAATCCGGAGAGAATGAAAGCATGAAAAAAAAAAATGCAATGTTAATCACGGATGCTTTCAACCTTCATGAGGATTGGGAAACTAAATTGACATGAGGTAGCTGTGAGAAAGAATTCACAGAGTTTATTTCGGATAATTATTGGAACAGTACATTGTTGATCTAACCAGGAGATAGCTATTTTAGCTCTGCATCTGTAATGAGGCAAGTTTAATAGTCATTGAGTTACACAACACAGAAACAGATCTTTTGGTCCAACTTGTGCATGCCGACCAAGTTTCCTAAACTAAACTAGTCCCCTTGCCTGCATTTGGCCCATATTCCTCTAAATCCTTCCTATTCATCTATGTGTCCAAATATCTTTTGAATGCCGTAACTGTACCTGCATTTACCACTTTCTCTGGCAGTTCATTCCACACACAAACCACCCGGTGTAGAATAGAGAACAACTGCAGAAAGCTACAATGCATATATGCATGAAACACCAAGCTAGCACACAGGTGCAGCAGGTAACCAGGCAAGCTAATGGAAGGTTAGTCTTTCTTTTCAGGGGCTGGAGTAGAAGAGTAGGGAAGCCTTAATGTAACTGTTCAAGGTGGTGCTCCAGATCACATCTGGAGTACTATAAGCAGTTTTGGTTCCCATATTTAAAGGAAGTTATAATTTCACTGGAGGCAGTTCAGAGAAGATTCACTCGAATGATCCCCAGTTTTGAGGGATTCCCTTATGAGCCAAGGATAATGGATTGGGACTCCTCTCATTGTTCTAAATTTCAGTGGGTAGAGACCTCATTGAAACGGATAGGATTCTAATGGGGTTTGACAGAGTACATGCTGAAAGGATACTTCCCCTCATGGCAGAATCTAGGATCAGAGATGTAGTCTCAGAAATAAGGGGCACTAATTTAGGACTAAGATCATGATGAATTTCTTCTCAGAGAACTGAGTGTCTTTGGAACTCCTTGCCACAGAAAGCAGCATTGTCAGAGTCCCTGGATATATTTAAGGCTGAAATTGGGAGATTCTAGATCAATGGGGATATCAAGGGTGACGGGAAAGGGCAGAAAGGTGGACATGAGGTGTGATGCTATACAATAATCCTATTGATTGGCAGAGCCGTCTTGAGGGGTCGAATGGCCTACTTCTACTCCCATTTCTTACCCCAACTCTGTCTCCGAAGATTAGCCAATCCTGTGTCCATGCTAAATGTACTACCTAAAACACAGTCGGAGAGACGTACAGCATGGAAACAGACCCTTCAGTCCAACCAGTCCATGCCAACCAGTAGTCGTACATGCAGTGCCCTTTGAAAATCCAAGTACATTACATACACTGATTTCCCTTCAAAAGATCCTCATTTATACTAAACATAAATATTTCTGAACCCAATCAGCCTGTATAAATTTGAAAATTGTAACACATGTATGTGAGGAATCTAATCTTATTTTATTCATTTTATAATATGACAGAACTTTAAAGTAATCCCCAGTAATCAATCTAATTACATTTTTACATAGAAAAAGATGGAGTGTAATGACCAGCATTGTTGAAATTTTAAAAAATCATGATTTTTGTTCAAGTTCTACCTCAATCTCATTAACAGCAAATTACAAAATCCTATACTGATCAAGATGTCAAAGCTTGCTCTGATTAGATTAGATTAGATTAAATTACCTACAGTATGGAAACAGGCCCTTTGGCCCAACAAGTCCACACCGAACCTCCGAACAGTAACCCACCCTGACCCTACATTTATCCCTGACTAATGCACCTCATCACCTCGGGGGATCTCCCATCCAACGCCTCCAACCTCATAGTCCCACAACCCCCCACCTCCCGCTTCTACCTCCTGCCCAAAATCCACAAACCTGACTGCCCCGGCCGACCCATTGTCTCCGCCTGCTCCTGCCCCACTGAACTCATCTCTGCGTACCTTGACACCGTCCTGTCCCCCTTAGTCCAAGAACTCCACACCTACGTTCGGGACACCACCCATGCCCTCCACCTGCTCCATGATTTTCGCTTCCCCGGTCCCCAACGCCTTATTTTCACCATGGACATCCAGTCCCTGTACACCTCCATCCCCCATCACGAAGGACTCAAAGCCCTCCGCTTCTTTCTTTCCCGCCGTACCGACCAGTACCCTTCCACTGACACCCTCCTTCGACTGACTGAACTGGTCCTCACCCTGAACAACTTCTCTTTCCAATCCTCCCACTTCCTCCAAACGAAAGGAGTAGCCATGGGCACCCGCATGGGCCCCAGCTATGCCTGCCTCTTCGTAGGATATGTGGAACAATCCATCTTCCGCAACTACACTGGCCCCACCCCCAACCTTTTCCTCCGCTACATCGATGACTGTATTCGGCGGCGCCTCGTGCTCCCACGAGGAAGTTGAACAGTTCATCCACTTCACCAACACCTTCCACCCCGACCTCAAATTCACCTGGACAGTCTCAGATTCCTCCCTCTCCTTCCTCGACCTTTCTATTTCTATCTCAGGCGACCGAATCAACACGGACATTTACTACAAACCGACCGACTCCCACAGCTACCTGGACTACACCTGCTCCCATCCTGCCCCCTGTAAAAACGCCATCCCATTCTCCCAATTCCTTCGACTCCACCGCATCTGCTCCCAGGAGGACCAGTTCCAAAAACGCACAACCCAGATGGCCTCCTTCTTCAAGGACCGCAATTTCCCCCCCGACGTGGTCGGCGATGCCCTCCACCGCATCTCTTCCACTTCCCGCTCCTCCACCCTTGAACCCCGCCCCTCCAACCGCCATCAGGACAGAACCCCACTGGTCCTCACCTACCACCCCACCAATCTCCATGTACAGCGCATCATCCGCCGTCATTTCCGCTACCTCCAAACGGACCCCACCACCAAGGATATATTTCCCTCCCCTCCCCTATCAGCATTCCGTAAAGACCACTCCCTCCGTGACTCCTTCGTCAGATCCACACCCCCCACCAACCCAACCTCCACTCCCGGCACCTTCCCCTGCAACCGCAGGAGGTGCAAGACTTGCGCCCACACCTCCACCCAAGGCCCCAAAGGAAACTTCCATATCCGCCACAGATTCACCTGCACCTCCACACATATCATCTATTGCATCCTCTGCACCCGATGTGGCCTCCTCTATACTGGGGAGACAGGCCGGCTACTTGCGGAGCGTTTCAGAGAACACCTCTGGGACACCCGGACCAACCAACCCAACCACCCTGTAGATCAACATTTCAATTCCCCCTCCCACTCCACCAAGGATATGCAGGTCTTTGGACTCCTCCATCGTCAGACCACAACAAAACGACGGTTGGAGGAAGAACGCCTCATCTTCCGGCTAGGAACCCTCCAACCACAAGGGGATGAACTCGGATTTCACCAGTTTCCTCATTTCCCCTCCCCCCACCCTGTCTCAGTCAAATCCATCAAATTCAGCACCGCCTTCCTAACCTGAGATCTTCTTCCCGACCTCTCCGCCCCCACCCCAGTCTGACCTATCACCCTCACCTTGACCTCTTTCCACCTATCACATTTCCGACGCCCCTCCCCCAAGTCCCTCCTCCCTACCTTTTATCTTAGCCTGCTGGACAAACTTTCCTCATTCCTGAAGAAGGGCTTATGCCCGAAACGTCGATTCTCCCGTTCCCTGGATGCTGCCTGACCTGCTGCGCTTTTCCAGCAACACATTTCCAGCTCTGATCTCCAGCATCTGCAGACCTCACTTTCTCCTCCCTAATGCACCTAACACTATGGGCAATTTAGCATGGCCAAATCACCGAACCTGCACATCTTTGGACTGTCGGAGGAAACCGGAACACCCAGAGGAAACCCACACAAACATGGAGAGAATGTGCAAACTCCACACAGACACAGACACAGACAGTCGCCCGACGCCAGAATTGAAACGTGGGTCCCTGGTGCTGTGAGGCAGTAGTGCTAACCACTGAGCCACCATGCTGCCCCTCTGATGTATACCAAATAGAAAAAGCTGCTAAAAAAAGTTCATTTTGAAAATTACTTTTAAACAGAACACCTTAACACTAATAATAACAAAATCAAAAATGATTAACTGGGGGATTCAAGATAGCGGCGACCCAGCAAGTCTGAGTCTGTAGTGCTCTGTCTAAGACTCGGGCAAAGTGGAGCACCCGCCTTCACCTCGCCCTTTAAATAATTTAAGATAGCTTTTGCCCAGCATAGTTAATCATTTTACACCAAACTTGGACAGCTTGGTGTTGTTTTTAAAATGACTAAGGGTAAAAACTCCCGCAGTTTGCAACAGGCAGGGAACCCTCCCCCACCCCCTTCACAGCAGCAGAGACGTCCGCGGCCGCTTCAGGGGACTTACCTGCATAGGTGAGCCTGATCTCTGGGATCAACAAACTTCAAGAGAAGATTGACGCCTTTACTGAAGAGTCCAGGTCCAGGTGGGAGTCGTTCTTGGTCATGCTGCAGAAGCATGACCGAGAAATCTAAAAACTTGAACAGCGCGTCGGAGGGGCGGAGCAACGGGCCACGTCCTCGAAGACTACTGCCGAGTCGTCTGTGGGTCGGGTCCAGGCTCTTGAGCAGCAAATCCGGAGCAGCACATCAACGACCTCAACAATTTGGGCTGTCGAGAAAACATTCGGTTGGTGTGCCTTCCCAAACCGGAAAAGGAAGGTCAGCTTGTCAACTTTCTGAAGCGATGGCTCCCACAAATATTAAAGTTGGAGTCAGGACCAGGCCAGGTGCAGGTGGAGTGGGCCCACCGGGTTGCTGTACACAGGCCCGGACCGGACCAGCGCGCCCACCCGGTTCTAATCCAACTATAAGGCCACGATGCACAAGGGATCCAGGATAATGTCATTTCAGGACTTGTCTCTAGTCGTGGTCCACAAGAGGAGGGCATTTAATGTGGCGAAGAAGCATCTAAGAGACCTAAATATTCAATATTCCATGCGTTACCCAGCAACACTGCGCTTCAGCCACGAAGGATCCCTATAGAACTTTGGATCACCGGAAAAAGCTAAAGAATTCTTGGACTCTCTTAAATAGATTGCGGGACTTAAACCGTATGGATAACAACATGATTTTGCCCCCCTACCCTCCTTTACCCTTTTTTCCTTCTTCATCTCTTTTCCATTATCTTTCCCTGGGGGTAGGGGCGGGCTTGTTCTTTACTCTCTCTTTGGTTTCTTTTTTACAATTCGTGCGGCTTATTCGATTTGTGTGGGAGGGGGCTTGTTTTGTTTTGTCTTTCTTTAAAGCGGGGTTTTCTTTTTTCATTTTACTTAGTTACCTGATACTTGCTGGGATTCTAACTTTGTAGTATAGAATACTTGAATTTGTCTACTCCATTCTATAATGCCTGGGCTGAGGGCAGGGCCCTCGCTAGGAAAGGTTATGGGAGGGTTATTGACAGGTAGCCACGCTCCCTGGGAGCAAGGGGTAAAGTCTCCTTTCAAGTATGTTTTGCATTGTTTTATTTTACTTAGGAATAATTTTTAATGGTGTTGTTGTAAATGTTTTAAAGAATTTTTGCATTTGTGAATTTTCTATGGTCTTTATTCAAGGTATTTTGGGTGGGGTTCTTCCTGAGGCGTCTCGATCATGGCTAGCCGTTCACTTAGGTAGTGCACTTGGAATGTCAAGGGAAGTAATTCACCAATCAAAAGGAAAAAGATATTATCAAGTCTCAAAAAAGAAAGGGTTGACACAGCTCTCCTACAGGAGACACATCTACTTGACAAAGAATACTTAAAGCTACAACAGGGTGGATTTGATCAGGCTTTTTCCTCATCTTTCAGTTCAAAAAGTAGGGGAGTAGTCATTCTCATTCGGAAGAATCTTCCTTTCCAAATGTTAAGCCAGATAAATGATGAGTCTGGACGGTATATACTGATCAAAGCCCTAATATATAAGACCATTAGACCATAAGACATAGGAGTGGAAGTAAGGCCATTCGGCCCATCGAGTCCACTCCGCCATTCAATCATGGCTGATGCGCATTTCAGCTCCACTTACCAGCGTTCTCCCCGTAGCCCTTAATTCCTCTCGACAACAAGATCTATCAATCTCGGCCTTGAAGACATTTAGCGTCCCGGCTTCCACTGCACTCCGTGGCAATGAATTCCATAGGCCCACCACTCTCTGGCTGAAGAAATGTCTCCGCATTTCTGTTCTGAAATGACCCCCTCTAATTCTAAGGCTGTGTCCACGGGTCCTAGTCTCCTCGTCTAACGGAAACAATTTCCTAGCATCCACGTTTTCCAAGCCATGTATTATTTTGTACGTCTCTATTAAGTCTCCCCTTAATCTTCTAAACTCCAACGAATACAATCCCAGTATCCTCAGCCGTTCCTCATATGTTAGACCTGTCATTCCAGGGATCATCCGTGTGAATCTCTGCTGGACACGTTCCAGTGCCAGTATGTCCTTTCTGAGGTGTGGGGACCAAAACTGGACACAGTACTCCAAATGGGGCCTAACCAGAGCTTTATAAAGTCTTAGTAGTACATCTCTGCTTTTATATTCCAACCCTCTTGAGATAAGAGACAACATTGCATTCGCTTTCTTAATCATGGACTCAACCTGCATGTTTACCTTTAGAGAATTCTCGATTAGCACTCCCAGATCCCTTTGTGCTTTGGCTTTATTAATTTTCGAACCATTTAGAAAGTAGTCTATGCTTTTATTCTTTTTGCCAAAGTGCAAGACCTCGCACTTGCTCACGTTAAATTCCATCAGCCATTTCCTGGACCACTCTCCCAACCTGTCTAGATCCTTCTGTAGCCTTCCCACTTCCTCAGTACTACCTGCCTGTCCACCTAACTTCGTATCATCGGCAAACTTCGCTAGAATGCCCCCGGTTCCCTCATCCAAATCGTTAATATATAATGCGAACAGCTGTGGCCCCAGCACCGAACCCTGCGGGACACCGCTCGTCACCGGCTGCCATTCTGAAAAAGAACCTTTTATCCCAACTCTCTGCCTTCTGTTAGACAGCCAATCCTCAATCCATCCCAGCAGCTCACCTCGAACACCATGGGCCCTCACCTTGCTCAGCAGCCTCCCGTGTGGCACCTTATCAAAGGCCTTTTGAAAGTCTAGATAGACCACATCCACTGGTTTTCCTGGTCTAACCTACTTGTTACCTCTTCAAAAAATTCCAACAGGTTTGTCAGGCATGACCTCCCTTTACTAAATCCATGTTGACTTGTTCTAATCAGACTCTGCTCTTCCAAGAATTTAGAAACCTCATCCTTAATGATGGATTCTAGAATTTTAAGCTGATTGGCCTATAATTTTCCATCTTTTGCCTTGATCCTTTCTTAAACAAGGGGGTTACAACAGCCATCTTCCAATCATCCGGGACCTTTCCTGACTCCAGTGACTCGTGAAAGATCTCAACCAATGCCTCTGCTATTTCCTCAGCCACCTCTCTCAGAACTCTAGGGTGTATCCCATCGGGGCCAGGAGATTTATCAATTTTAAGACTTTTTAACTTTTCTAGCACTATCTCTTTCGTAATGGCAACCATACTCAACTCAGCCCCGTGACACCCTTTAATTTTTGGGATATTACTCATGTCTTCCACTGTGAAAACTGACGCAAAGTACTTGTTAAGTTCTCCTGCTATTTCCTTATCTCCCATCACTAGGCTTCCTGCATCAGTTTGAAGTGGCCCAATGTCTACTTTTGCCTGTCGTTTGTTTCTTATGTACTGAAAGAAACTTTTACTATTATTTCTAATATTACTGGCTAGCCTACCTTCATATTTGATCCTCTCATTTCTTATTACACTCTTTGTTATCCTCTGTTTGCTTTTGTATCCTTCCCAATCTTCTGATTTCCCACTGTTCTTAGCCACTTTATAGGATCTCTCTTTTTCTTTAATACATTTCCTGACTTCCTTTGTCAGCCAAGGTTGTCTAATCCCTCCCCGGTTAATCTTTCTTTTCTTGGGAATGAACCTCTGTACAGTGTCCTCAATTATACCTACAAACTCCTGCCATTTTTGCTCTACTGTCTTCCCGGTTAGCTTCTGCTTCCAGTCTATTTTAGTCAGTTCCTCTCTCATGCCCTCATAATTACCTTTATTCAACTGTAACACCATTACATCCGATTTTGCCTTCTCCCTTTCAAACTCCAGACTGAACTCTACCATATTATAGTCGCTACTTCCTAAGGGTTCCCTTACTTTAAGATCTTTTATAGAGTCTGGTTCATTGCAAAGCACGAGGTCCAGAATAGCCTGCTCTCTTGTGGGCTCCATGACAAGCTGTTCCAAAAAGCCATCCTGTAAGCATTCCATGAATTCCCTTTCTTTAGATCCACTAGCAACATTATTTACCCAGTCCACCTGCATATTGAAGTCTCCCATGATCAATGTAACCTTGCCTTTCTGACATGCCTTCTCTATTTCCCGGTACATGTTGCGTCCCTGGTCCTGACCACTGTTAGGAGGTCTATACACAACTCCAATTATGTTTTTTTTGCCTTTGTGGTTCCTCAATTCCACCCACACAGACTCCACATCATCCGACGCTATGTCATTCAATACCATAGATTTAATTTTGTTCTTAACTAACAAGGCAACCCCACCCCCTCTGCCCACCTCTCTGTCTTTTCGATAAGTTGAAAAACCATGGAGGTTTAACTGCCAGTCCTGATCCCCCCTGTAACCAAGTCTCTGTGATGCCTACTACATCATAATCATTCACTATTATCTGTGCCATTAGTTCATCGGCTTTGTTATGAATGCTACGAGCATTCAGGTAAAGTGCCTTAATGCTAACTTCCTTATCATTAGAGATGTTGGAAGTCATATGTCCTAAGTTATCCTTGCTTTTTACTGCATTCTCAGTCTGCCTCAATTTTAAATCCGCCTGGAAACATGCTATCCTGCTGCTTATCTTGCCATTTACCTCCATACTCCCTGTCGCTTTCACTTTCCCTTCCCCCCCAACTCAGAAGTTTAAAGTCCTACTGACCACCCTATTTATCCTCTTCGCTCGAACATTGGTACCTGATCAATGTCCCAACGGTACAGATCCCCCCTGTTCCAAAACTGATGCCAATGCCCCATGAAGTGGAATCCCTCTTTCCCACACCAATCCCTTAGCCACGTGTTTACTTCCCTAATTTTCTTGTCCCTATCCCAATTGGCACGTGGCTCGGGCAGTAATCCGGAGATTATGACCCTTGAGGACCTGTGCTTCAATTTCCTGCCTAGTGCTTCGTAATGCCCAAACAGGTCCTCCACCCTAGTCTTGCCTATGTTGTTGGTACCAACGTGGACCACAACAACTGGATCCTCCCCCTCCCGCTCCAATATCCTTTCAAGACGGTCGGAGATGTCTCGCACCCTGGCACCGGGCAGGCAACACACCATGCGAGACTCCCGATCTGGCTTGCAAAGGATACTATCTGTCCCCCTAATTATAGAATCCCCTATAACCACTACTTGTCTATTAGTTCCTCCCTCTTGAATGGCCTTCTGCACCATGGTGCCTTGGTCAGTTGGCTCATCCTGTCCAGAGCCCTTTTCCTCATCCGAACAGGGAGCAAGAATCTCGTACCTGTTGGACAAGGTCAAGGGCTGAGGCTCCTCCACTCCTGAACTCCGGTTCCCCCTACCTGCCTCACTTACAGTCACACTCTTTTGTGCCTGATCACTAGCTGAATGTGAATTACTTAATCTCCCAGGTGTGACTGCCTCCTGAAACAAAGCATCCAGGTAACTCTCCCCCTCCCAGATGTGCCGCAGTGTTTGAAGCTCAGATTCCAGATCATCAACTCTGATCCGGAGTTCTTCCAGCAACCAACACTTGCTGCAGATGTGGTCACTGCCGTTCACAATGGGATCAGCCAGCTCCCACATCATCCCACATATGGAGAGGAATATGGAATTTTGAATCTTTATTGCACCCCCCCCCCAGCACACCTCTTTAAATTTGTCACGGAAGTGTTCTCTAAGTTGATGGCTTTTGGGGTCCGCCATACAATTATAGGAGGAGATTTTAACTCTATTATGGACCCAGAGACAGATAGGATACCTCAGAGCACTACGGGTATATCTCTTAGATCGAGACAACTGGCGGATCTGAATAAGGAGCTCGGGCTAGAAGATGTGTGGAGGTGCCTTCACCCCAGGGTAGAGACTTCACTTTCTACTCTAACCCACATAAGTGTCATACCAGAATTGATATGTTCTTTGCTCCCTCGACCCTTTTGAATTCCATATTGTCTTGTAAAATAGGTAATGTAGCTATTTCTGATCATGCCGCAGTATATATGGAAATCAAGACGAGGGATGATGGAATGGGCCCCCGACGTATGGATCCCCTCTCATTGAAGGATAGCAAATTTATAAAATGCTTTTCGCAGGAATTCAAAACTTTTTGGGAAATTATTTCAGGTACGGCCAGTAACCCATCAACAATGTGCGAGGTCATTAAGGCACATGCGCGAGGTTTGGTCATCTCATACTCTGCGACCCAGAAAAGACTGCACCTGCATGAGGCTCGCTTGAAGGCAGCTGAGACAGCGTATGTTGACAGACCCTCTATTACTAAGCTACAAAGGATCACAACCCTCAGAGCAGCCTTGAGGGCTGTGATCCTTACCCAAACAGCAATGAGGGAAATATTATTTGCAAAGCAGAGATTATTTGAATATGGGGACAAGCCTGGCAGATATCTAGCGTACCTTGCTCGGAAAAAAAAAGGCTCCTCAAGCTATTGCGTCCATTAGAGAAAGTGCTGGTACCTTGACTTGTGATCGTAAAAAGATTTTAGAAAGTTCTATTTTGAACTGTATAAATCGCAGGACTGCGAGGATAGAACTGAGAAGATGGAGTCATTCTTTAAAACTTTAGCCTTCCCAGGCTTAACCTCGGAGCAGGTGTTGATCTTGAATGCCCCCTTGACAATCCAGGAAGTACTCGACGCAGTTAGGCAGCTTCAAAGTGGCAAAGCACCTGGACCAGACGGATTCCAAGTTGAGTTTTATAAAGAATTTTTGGGGAACTGGCTGGGCCACTCATAAGTATGTATAGTTACTCTCATAGACAGGGCTGCCTCCCACCTTCATCGAGAGAGGCAAATATCTCTCTCATCCTTAAAAAAGGAAAGGCCCCAGAAGATTGCTCATCATATAGACCCATATCCTTGCTAAATGTGGATTTCAAAATTCTTTCTAAAATGTTAGCATTGATTGGAGAGGGTCTTACCATATATCATAAAAGAGGAACAGACGGGGTTTATAAAGGGCTGCAGATCAACTAATAATATTAGAAGGGTCTTAAACATGATACAAGCCTGTCAACAAGGAAGAATACCAGGGTTAGTTGTCTCCTTGGACGCAGAGAAGGCATTTGATCAGGTAGAATGGCCATTTTTTTTTATACACTGGAAAGGTTCAGTATCGGAGAGGTATTTACTAAATGGATCTCAGTATTATATAATGACCCCAAAGCAGCTAGGTTCAGACAGCTTCAGTGTTGGTAGGGGCTGTCGTCAGGGATGTCCTCTCACCATTATTATTCATGCTAGTAATTGAACCACTAGTGGAAGCTATACGAACTGATCCTAACATAACGGCTCAGAAGGTTGGTTCGGGTAAACATAAAATTACTCTCTATGCAAATGGTGTCCTCCTCTTTTTAAGTGACCCTTTGATATCTGTGCCCCGCCTAATTCAAGTGGTCAATCTATGCAGCATATTCTCAGGCTATAAAATCAATTTTATGAAATCAGAGGCCATGCCGTTGGGTGTTCTTGCCAGTATATCCAACCGGACAGATCTTGCTTCCCCTTTCGGTGGTCACCAGAAGGGTTTCTAAACTTAGGTATTTTTAATCACCTCAAAATTTGATCAACTCTATAAAGCCAATTTTGTGCATTTATTAGAGAAAATAAGGCAGACCTTCAATGCTGGGGAGATTTCCCAATTTCCTGGTTAGGCAGAGTAGCCCTGGTTAAAATTAATATTCTACCTCATTTTCTTTCTCCTATGAGAATGCTCCCTCTGATGTTGCCAAGACTCGCGTTGTGTAAGCTTTACGGCTGGCTCGGCTCCTTTATTTGGAATCATAGACAGCCCCTTATCAAACTAGAAAAGCTGCAACTTCCATAGGCAAAGGGAGCACTGGACTTTCCAGACTTTAGGAGGTATCAGTTGAGCTCTTTATAATCTTATGTAACTGATTGGGTCTCTTGTGACCCACAATAAATTTGGTTAGATATTGAGAACTCACAAGCAATCTCTTACTTTTGGACAAGATGAGAGCTATTATGGACTATTGCAAAAACCCTATTGTATCAAATACAATTAAAGCCTGGAGGATAATGCGACAAGATGAGTATAACCTGCAAAAAACCTCCCCTTACACTCCTACAGAGGGAGCATTGGGATTCCCGCCAAGGCTGACAGATGCTACATTTAAAATTTGGAAGTCCAGAGATATCTCCTTCTTGGGAGACCTGTTCAATGGGGAGGTTATGATGTCTTTTGAACAGTTGCACCAGAAGTTTGGACTGCCTAACAGGGACCTTTTTCAGTATTTCCAAACAAGAGACTATATACAAAAGACAACCACACTGATAATTAATCCCTAAAAATCGGATAGAGAGTGCTATGGCCGATGGGGCCGACCTCGGTCAGTACTCTTTATCACTCATTATATAAGATATCGAAGGACATGGAATGGTTATTTAAAATATGGAACCAAGAATTGAATCTCTTCAGAAATGTGAGAGGACATCTGGGAAAATACCAGAAAGATCTCTATTTGTAATAGAACTCAAGCTATTCAATTAAAGCTACTCCACAGGGCTCATATAGCAAAATTTAAGGTAGAAGCATCCCCAATGTGTTCTAAATGCAAAATAGAAGTTGGCACTCTCACACTTGCTGAAAATGTGTTGCTGGAAAAGCGCAGCAGGTCAGGCAGCATCTAAGGAGCAGGAGAATCGACATTTCAGGCATGAGCCCTTCTTCTCTCACACATTGTCAATAAGATTCGCAGGTATTGGGATAGAGTAGCGAATGCCTTGACACAGATCTTGGGTACGGAGATTAGATTGGATCCAGTGTCCCCTCTTCAGATTTTTCCCTCCCTAGATGTGAACGGGAGGAAACTATTTTCCATTCTCTCCTTTTGTGGAAGGAAAAACATTTTAGTGAATTGGGTAGCTGAAGGCCCTTCAGGACTTTCAAACTGGCACAGGTTAGTCATGGAATTTATCCCCCTTGACTTCCTCACAAATATGGTGCATCAAAAAACAGAATTATTCTATAAAATATGGCAGCCCTTTTTGAACTATTTCGGCCATACTGTCCAGGGCTTTTGTCAGGCTGTGGTAATGGTTCTGGCTGGTTTGGGGGCCCCCGGAGGGAGGAATCCCGTATAAATACGGGTTTTATCATGACTTGATGTTAATCTATTTTGAGCATGTATCTGGTTATTTAATTGTTTTGTTGTTTATCGCTAGAAATGTATGATATCCTATTTTATGTTTTGGTTGTTTGTGGGATAGATTAATAGTTAGTTGGGTTTTTTTACCTTTCTTTCAGTTATTATTTATTTCTATTCCTTTTTCTTCTTTATTGAATTTTATATTGTTGATTATAATTGTTTGTATTACTTATGTAATTTTGAAAAAAAACTTTAAAAAATTTTTTCAATTAAAAAAATCTATAAAACTTTTGAAAAGATCTGTACACAATTCATAACCTATTCAATTGAGTGCTTTTATCCCCAATACACAAAACAGAAAATTATGTTTTATATTAAAATTGAATAAAACAATTGTTTGAATCCAATATGCAGGCAGATTAGATTTGTTCAGATCGTAATCGGAAATCTAGCAATGTCACTGTAAAAATAAAAATAAGTTAAACACATACTTGTTCTTTCGTTTTGTGAAGTGACAAAATTAAAGATATATTGAATGAAAGGGAAAACTAAATACAATTGATATTGCACTGTGGTGGTTACTAGCGGAGTAAATTATGGTGTTTGGAAAAAAATTATGGATTTGGAAAAACTGGGATTTCAAAAAGCAAGATCAAAGTTTGAACGCACCTTTTAGGAAACCTGGAAATACAATGCATCAGCCAATTTACAAGTTATGGAAGAGTGCATGCAAAGCTTTCATGACTAGTTGAACTGTTTTGTAGGTACATTGACAGAGGAAAGAATATTGGCTAGGACGCCTGCACGACACCCATGGTCTTCTTCCAAACAGTGCCATGTGATCTCATACTTTCATCTGAGTTGACAGACAAAAATCTCACTTCAATGTTTCATTCAAAAGCTCGCACATCCAACAATACAGTACCAGCTTAGCACTGCACAGGAGAACATCCTGTTCTTCCAGTTTGTGACAGTTCACTTTTCTCAATTTCTTCTCAGTCAAACTGCATGGTTATCAACTTTGATCAAGAGCACAATTCTGATCAGCCATCTCCAACTCAACGCATGACTATTACAACTGGTATAATTCACTGACCTATTAGGCATCCTGATGTACAACAAACACCTGCACAGACAGGTATGATTTGACAGCTTGTTTAAATTATTTTCCTTGTATCTACTGCTGTCCAAAGCAACTGCAAAGTTCAACAAAATATGTTATCACAGAAACCAGAATCCCTACAGTGTGAAAATTGGCCATTTGGCCCAAGTCCACACCAACCCTCCAAAGAATAACCAACCCAGACTCATTCAACTAACCTATTACTCTACATTTCCCCTGACTAGTGCATCTAACATACAAATCCCTGAATACTGTGGGCGATTTAGCATGGCCAATTCACATAACCTGCACATCTTGGGACTGTGGGAGGAAACGCAGACATGGGGAGAATGTGCAAACTCCATACAGACAGACACAGTCACCAGAGGCTGGAATTGAACCTGGGTGTCTGGCGCTTTGAGGCAGCAGTGCTAACCACTGAGCCACCGTGCCTCCCGTGTTGATATCATACCTCCTTAACAAGAAAGCAACATGGGAACTGACTTCCACTATTAAACTTGATGAGATGTAGTTTTCCTGAGTACAGGTATAATCATCATTTGGATTTTGATATTCTTTGATGTCAAAGGGTCATAAAGTCATGTGCTTTGATAAAGCAGTTGTATCAGAGGCCATTATTACTAATACAATGGAAATCATTTTTTATTAATAAACTACTGAAAACAATTATAACAATTGCATTGTTCACTGCAAATTGTATGGAGAGCTGATTTTCATGAAAAGATCTTGCTGAATCCTAAAAATTCAATACAAATTTTGTCAGAAACCAAAGTATCCAAGAAATCAACTGCTCTGATAATTTCTGGTGAAAAAAATGTTGAATTTTTAACTTCAAAACCAAAAGATGAACAAGTAGTCAGTTGGTATTTTAAGGTTAATCTGAAACGCAGAGAGACAAATATTTTACACTGATTAATACAGCCGAGTGCTTCAAAATCCAGTGCTTACTAATAAAAGCATGTGGGAAAACTTTGTCATCAAAAAGAATATCAAAATCCAAAAGATTATTCTCAGGAAAATTATATTTCATCAAGTTGAATAATGGAAATCAATTCCATTGCCATATTTTTAACGAGGTATGATATTAATGAAAAAAAGAGCAATTTTTAAACACAAAACTCTATTGTTCCATCATTGCAACTATGATCAAAATGAAAAGCAATGTCTGGCTTTTCAAACTAGCTTTTTATAGCAATTATTCCATACTTATTCTGATTTACAAGAACACTATTTAGTACAGAGCAACATGTCACTGGGTGACATTTTTCCAAACAGTTTTGTATGGCCAGACTCTGGATTACAAAATCATACCATGTCAAGGGACATTTCCTGATGATTCAGCAGCATGGTACCTTGGTGAGAGAGTATATTTATGAGGAAGGCTTGGGAATGGTTTTCATTGAAGCAGGGGGTGGAAAGAGCAAATTTAGTGCATTACTTTAATTATGTAACTCCAAAGAAAATTTTAAAAAAGGACACTACAAAAAGTGTTCCACCAGTTATTCATGTATAAGATACTTGTAGTGACCCTATGCTTCTACGTAGGAATTCTGGTTTCTACGATAATATACTTTGTTGAACTCTGCAGTTGCCTTGGACAGTAATAGATTTGAGGAAAATAACTTTAAAAAGCTGTCAAATCAGAAGTGTGTGTGCAAGTGTTTGTTGTACATCAGAATGCCTAATAGGTGAGTGAATTTTGCCAGTCGTGACTGTCATGCGTTGAGTTGGAGATGGCTGATCAGAATTGTGCTCGATCAAAGTTGATGACCATGCAGTTCGTCTGAGAAGAAATTGAGAAAAGTGAACTGTCACAAATTGGAAGAACAGGATGTACTCCTGTGCAGTACTGGTGCTGCATTGTTGGATGTGCGAACTTTTGAATGAAACATTGAAGTGACATTTTGTCTGTCAACTCAGATGAAAGTATGAGATCACATGGCACTGTTTGGAATAAGATACTTGGACATTGGAGGTAACTAAAATAGAGATTTTATCATTAGATAAGCTGCAGATAAACACTTCAGACACAAGGATAAAATACAGCTATAATAAATGAACAAGCAGATGATTGGTTTTGAATTGCACCACCATAAACGAGCACAGAGAACGGAACAAAGTATGCTATAAAATATACAATTATTTGCTTCAAATGTCAAGCGAATCTTTACAGCGAATCATCCCTGTCACAGTTAGTATGGTCGACTAGAAAATACTGAAGAGGAACATCCAGTTGCACAGGAACGTGCTGAATAAGAACTCCTGGTGTTAAGGAAAAGGCATTGGTATGGGTAGAAGATTGGCTGACTGGCAGAGAGTAGGGTTTCACATTATACACGGACAATCTGGATGAAAAAACTGAGCGTATTGTTGCTAAGTTTGCAGATGGCATAAGATAGGTGGAGAGTCAGGTAGTATACAGAAAGCAGAGAGGACTTGAACAGGTTAGACAAGTGGGCAAAGAAGTGTCAGATAGAACACAATGCAGCAAAATGCAAAGTTATGTATTTTGGAGGGAAGAATAGAGGCATAAGCTATTTTCTAAACAGGGAAAGCCTTCAGAAATATGAAGCACAAAGGGACTTGGGAGTTGCCATTCAGGATTCTCTTAAGGTTAACACACAGGTTTAGTTTGCAGTTAGGACACCAAATGCAACCATTCATTTTCAGAGGACTAGAATACAAGAGTAGAAAATGTACTGCTGTGGCTGTTGAAGGCTCTGGTCAGTTCACATTTAAAATATTGTGAGCTGTTTTAAGCCCCATGTCTGAGGAAAGATGTGCTGGCACTGGAGAGGATTCAGAGGAGATTTACAAGAATGAGCCTGGGAATGAAGACCTGTCATATGGGTGGTTTTTACTCATTGGGGTTATAGAGTCATAGTCATGCAGATGTACAGCATGGAAACAGACCCTTCGGTCTAGCTCGTCCATGCTTTGTAAATCTTTTCTGAACCCTTTCAAGTTTCACAACATCTTTCCGATAGGAAGCAGACCAGAACTGCATGCATTATTCCAAAAGTGGCCTAACCAATATCTTGTACAGCTGCAACATGACCTCCCAGCTCCTGTACTCAGTACTCTGACCAATAAAGGAAAGCATACCAAACGCCTTCTTCACTATCCTATCTACCTGCGACTCCACTTTCAAGGAGCTATGAACCTGCACTCCAAGGTCTCTTTGTTTAACAACACTCCCTAGGACCTTACCATTAAGTGTATAAGTCCTGCTAAGATTTGCTTTCCCAAAATGCAGCACCTCTCATTTATCAAAATTAAACTCCATCTGCCTCTTCTCAGCCCATTGGCCCATGTTGTAATCTAAGGTGACCTTCTTCACTGTCCACTGCACCTCCAATTTTGGTCTCATCTGCAAACTTACTAACTGTACCTCTTATGCTCACATCCAAATCATTTATATAAATAAAAAATAGTGGACCAAGCACCAATCCTTGTGGCACTCCACTGGTCACAGGCCTCCAGTCTGAAAAACAAAACCTTCACCACCACCTTTTGTCTTCTACCTTTGAGCTAGTTCTGTATCCAGACATCTAGTTCTCCCTGTATTGGATGTAGGTTTGCTCGCTGAGCTGAAAGGTTCATTTCCAGACGTTTCGTTATCTTACTAGGTCACATCTTCAGTGGACTCATGCGAAGCAACGCTGAAAATCCCTGCTTTCTATTTATATGTTTGGGTTTCTTTGGGTTGGTGATGCCATACAAATAGAAAGCAGGAATTTTCAGCATTGCTTCGCATGAAGTCCACTGAAGATGTTACCTAGTAAGGTAACAAAACATCTGGAAAAGAACCTTTCAGATCTGCGAGCAAACCTACATCCATAACCTCAACCTGAGCTACAAATCTTCTCAAAACTCGCTCTCCCTGTATTCCATGAGATCTAACCTTGCTAACCAGTCTCCCAAGGGGAATCTTGTCAAACGCCTTACTGAATATCACATAGATCACATCCACTGCTCTGCTCTCATCAATCCTCTTTGTTACTTCTTCAAAACATTCAATCAAGTTTGTGAGACATGATTTCCCACACACAAAGCCATGTTGACTATCCCTAATCAGTCCTTGTCTTTCCAAATACATGTATATTCGGTCCCTCAGGATTCCCTCTAACAACTTGCCCACCACCAGCATCAGGCTCAGAGGTCTATTGTTCCCAGGCTTGTCCTTACCACCGTTCTTAAATAGTAGCACCATGTTTGCCAATCTCCAGTCTTCCGGCACCTCACCTGTGACTGGCAATGATACAATATCTCAGCAAGAGGCCCAGCAATCATTTCTCTAGCTTCCCACAGAGTTCTGGGGTACACCTGATCAGGTCCTGGGGTTTTATCAATTTTTATGCGTTTCAAGACATCCAGCACTTCCACCTCTGTGATATGGACATTTTTCAAGATGTCCCCATCTATTTCTCGACATTCAATATCTTCCATGTCTTGTTCCACCGTAAATAGTGATGCAAAATACTCGTTTAGTATCTTCCCTATTTTCTGCGGCTCCACACAAAGGCCACCATGCTGATCTTTGAGGGGCCCTATTCTCTCCCTAGTTACCCTATTGTCCTTAATATATTTGTAAAAACCCTTTGGATTCTCCTTAATTCTATTTGCCAAAGCTATTTCATGTCCCCTTTTTGCCCTCCTGATTTCCCTCTTAACTATACTCCTACTTTCTTTATACTCTAAGGATGCATTCGATCTGTCCTGTCTATACATATGCTTCCTTCTTTTTCTTAACCAAACCATCAATTTCTTTAGTCATCCAGCATTCCCTATATCTACCAGCGTTTCCTTTCACCCTGACAGGAATATACTCTCTCTGGGCTCTCATTATCTCATTTCTGAAGGCTTCCCATTTTCCAGCCACCCCTTTATCTGCAAACATCTGCCTCTAATCGGCTTTTGAAAGTTCTTGCCTAATACCACCAAAATTGGCCTTTCTTCAATTTAGAACTTCAACTTTTAGATCTGGTCTATCCTTTTCCATCACTATTTTAAAACTAATAGAATTATGGTCGCTGGCCCCAAGGTGCTCCCCCACTGACACCTCAGTCACCTGCCTTGCCTTATTTTTTTTTTTTTTTTAGATTAGATTAGATTAGATTAGATTACAGTGTGGAAACAGGCCCTTCGGCCCAACAAGTCCACACCGACCCGCCGAAGCGAAACCCACCCATACCCCTACATTTACCCCTTACCTAACACTATGGGCAATTTAGTATGGCCAATTCACCTGACCCTGCACATCTTTGGACTGTGGGAGGAAACCGGAGCACCCGGAGGAAACCCACGCAGACACGGGGAGAACGTGCAAACTCCACACAGTCAGTCGCCTGAGGCGGGAATTGAACCCGGGTCTCTGGCGCTGTGAGGCAGCAGTGCTAACCACTGTGCCACCGTGCCGCCCATTTCCCAAGAGTAGGTCAAGATTTGCACCTTCTCTAGTAGGTACATCCACATACTGAATCAGAAAATTGTCTTGTACACACTGGATAAATTCCTCTCCATCTAAACCCTTAACACTACGGCAGTCCCGGTCTATGTCTGGAAAGTTAAAATCCCCGACCATGACCACCCTATTATTCTTACAAATCTTTACAAATTTGTTTCTCAATTTCTCTCTGACTATTAGGGGGCATATAATTCAATCCCAATAAGGTGATCATCCCTTTCTGATTTCTCAGTTCCAACCAAATAACTTCCCTGGATGTATTTCTGGGAATCCTCAGGACAGCTGTAATGCTATCCCTTATCAAAAACACCACTTCCCCCTCCTCTCTTGCCTCCCTTTCTGCCCTTCCTGTAGCATTTGTATCCTGGAACATTAAGCTGCCAGTCCTGTCCATCCCTGAGCCATGTTTCTGTTATTGCTATGATATCCCAGTCCCATGTTCCTAACCATGCCCTGAGTTCATCTGCCTTCCCTGATAAACTATATTTATTTCAATGCAAAAGGCCCAATTCATCAGTCCTACCTTGTTCTCTGCTTAGTCCCTGCCTACCCTGCCTGTTTGACTCGCCTTTGTTCTCAACTGTACCAGTCTCAGATTGATCACGTTCCTTACTTTCTCCCTGGGTCACCACCCGCTCCCCAACCTGACCTTACTAGTTTAAAACCTCCCAAGCAGCTCTACCAAATCTCCCTGCCAGCATATTAGTGCCCTTCCAATTTAGGTGCAATCCGCCCTTCTTGTACAGGTCACTTATAGAGTCATAGAGATGTAGAGCATGGAACAAGACCCTTCGGTCCAATCCATCCATGCTGACCAGATATCCCAACCCAATCTAGTCCCACCCACCAGCACCCGGCCCATATCCCGCCAAACACAATCGATCTCTTGGAACCCGACGTACCTCATTACATTCGAGCCAGTCTCAATACCAGAAACGTGGCTGCTCGTGCTATGTTCCCCTGAGAATCCATCACCCCCTGTATTTTCCAAAATAACCTACTTGTTTGAAATGGGGATAGCCACAGAACAGAGTTAAGGAGGATCAAGGGGGATCTAATTGAAATGTACAGAATATTGTACTGAAGGGCCTAAATAAAGTGAACGTGGAGAAGATGTTTCCACTGATAGGAGAGACTAGAACAGAGAGGCACAGTCTCAGAGTGAAGGGATGACATTTTAGAAAGGAGTGGAGGAGGAATTTCTTCAGCCAGAGGGTGGTAAATCTGTAACTCATTGTTGCAGGGGGCTAAGGAGGTTTAAGACAGAGATAAATAGGTTTTTGATTAGTAAGGGGATCAAAGGCAACAGAAAGAGGTTGAGAATCATAACAGCTGTCAACAAATACTGAAGCAGACTCGATGGGCTGAATGGCTTAATTATGTTCCTATGTATTCTGGTCTTATGATGGTGTTCTCACTTTGAAGAGAAAGGAAGTGAACAATTTTGAGATGTCCTGGAAATGTGCAAGGTACTTCATAAATGCAAGAATTTTATTAGTCAATATTTAAAGGATTCATATTTACTTTCCCAAAGTTCCCCATATTCCCGATTCCCTGAAATATCAAAAATTTGTCTTTCTTAGGCTTAACTTTATTCAACAATGGATCATCCACAAACAAATGGGGGAGAGAAGAAGTCCTAGTAACAGAGTCCTTCACTCTCCATCAAGACATCCAGTCCCCTCTCACCCCCAAGCCTCTCCTCCCTGCTGTGATTTAGAGCCCCCACACTTAGCTACTTGCATACTCTGCTGTCAACAAAACTATCCTTTCACTCGGAGTGGCATCTGATCAAGTAAGGGATGGAAGTTCCAACTCCAGCCAATTCTTTTTTCGTTCAGACCACTTGGCTGAGCCAGCAATTGTTGTCCATTCTTAATGGTCTTCCAACTGTGACTTGCTCGGCCAGTCCAAAGGGCAATTAGGATTCAATCCCAGTGCTGTGGGTCTGGAGTCACCTGTCAGACAGGCGAGGTGAGGATGGCAGGTTTCCTTCTCCCAAGGGATTGAAGTGAAATAGTCAATTGATAATAATTATATGGTCACAATTAGCCTAACTTTAAATTCAAGCTTATTTTAAATGGTAGGGTTCATAAAATTAGTCTGGCATTCTATATACAAGGACAAAGTGAGGGCTGCAGATGCTGGAGATCAGAGCTGAAAATGTGTTGCTGGAAAAGCGCAGCAGTTCAGGCAGCATCCAAGGAACAGGAGAATCGACGTTTTGGGCATAAGCCCTTCTTCAGGAAGGGCTATATACAAGCCCAGCGACATCACCACAACACCATGGCCCCTCAGAACATGCCTGCTGTGGGTCACCTGCAATCAATGAATAAGAGTGTCCTCATCAATTCTTCAGATGGCATGTGGGAAATCCCAAAAAAACCTTGCCCACAAGCCTGCTAAGGACATTCAGTTCTAAGTCTCTATTCCTTGATTCAACTGCTTGTTTAGCCTCTCTGCTAACTCAGTCTTGGCAAGATGAGTCTTCAATATTTAATCCCAAATAAGCTGTAATTTCCCCTCGCAAGAAGGAAAGAAAATTGTCTGAAATTCCTGGTCATTGGTGTGATCCAGACAGTTTGCAACTTCAACATTCTGTTTAAGCCCAAGTTGTGTTGCTGACCCTATTTCCTCACCATCATTTCATTCCATAATCATCACTAAACTGCCATTTATCACGTGCCTTTCATATAGTTACAGAAGTTTAGGTTCTGCACTTGACAGCTAAGTGTCTTGACAGCTGAGGGCAAAGCCATGACTAAATGGAGTAATGGTGATGTCAAGAGCCCAAACCTGAAGAACTCCAATGGTTTTAGACTGATCTGTAATTCATATTAAAGGGAGAAAGGCCATGGACAGATTTGAAAAAGAGGATCAGCATCATATTTTTTAAAAATCCAATGCACTGTTTATTTGCGAGTTTATGTTAGTCAGTACTGATAAGGGTGATCCCTTTTACATTAGCTTCCAGTTTCTTGACATACCCTTTGTCTCACTTATACATTCTTTAATTCGTCTTCCAATGTTTTTGCTGCCTTTGTCCTTCTATGTGGCAGAGGCTGCAGACTTACAAAGTATTGTCAACGAAAGCTTTGAGAGTTGCTGCAGTGAATCTTCTCTAAGGGAATACACTGCTGCCACTGTGCTTGAGTCACAAGAGATTTAATCTCAATGGTAATTCAGGGGTAGGTAATTAATTTGCCTGCTTTGTCCAACTTGGTAATATAAAATGTTGTTGGAGCTGGTCTCATCCAGGTAAGTAGAATATTCCATTATACTCCTGACTTGTGATCTACAGCCAGCAGACAAACTTTGGGTAGTCAATCAACACATTTTTCTTTTCTAATTAACTTGTTTAGGGATGCTATTACATACCTCTGGGACAGGTAGGATTTGAACCTGTGCCTCACAGTCAAAAGGGAAGAATCACTCCACTGCAGCACAAGAGGGTGCCTCAACCACTCACTCACTGAATTCCTTACATCAGATAAACTCTTGCACCACACTGTTTAGTTGGCTCATCGATTTAAGTTTCCAAAGGATGATATACTTGGTATATTTTGGTATTCATGCCAGTGAATGTGAAGGGGAAATGTTTAGATTTTCCGACAACTTCCACCTGAGTTACATAGAACCTAGAATAGCACAGGAACAGGCTCTTTGGCACACCATGTCTGTGCTGATCAATGTTGCTGTTCTAAACTAATCCCATCTGCTTACACATGGGTTATATCCCTCTATTCCCTGCCTGTTCATGTGTCTGTCTAAATACCTATTAACCTTTGCAAATATATCTGCTTCTACCACCTCCCCTGGCAGCCTATTCCAGGCACCTACCACAAAATAAAACAAACATTCTCCCCTCTCACTTGAAACCTAGATCACCTAGTATTTAACATTTCCACCTTGGGAAAAAGATTTGACTCATAATTTTACATACTTCTGTCATGTCACCCCTCAGACTCTGATACTCTAATGAAAACAATCCATGTTCAGCCAACCTCTTCTTATAGCTAATACACTTCAATCCAGGCAATATCCAGGTAAACTTTCTTTGTACCCTCTCCAAAGCCTCCACATTCATCCCATGTTCATCAGAACTGTACACAATACTTCAAACGTGACTTGAGTAAAGTTTCATACAGCTGCAACATGATTTGCCAACTTAGCCACTCAATGCCCTGACTAAAGAAGGCAAGCATACTTTATTTTCCACCTTGGTTATAGACAAAGTGCTGATGCTGGAATCTAAGGTGGACAATTGGACCTCCCAGTCACCGCCCATTTTAATTCCCTTTCCTATTCTCTTTCCAGATAGGACCATCCTTGGCCTCCTCCATTGCCACAATGAACCAAACTGCAAATTGGAGGAACAATACCTCATCTTCTGCCTCGGCAAACTACAGCTCAAAGGACTCAACACTGAGCTCTCCAAATTCAAATAACGTCCCTTCCCATCCCCTGATTCCATTCCCTGCCCCTCTCCCTCCCTTCCGCTCCTCCCAGCCACTAACCAGATTCATTCCTCCCATTGACCTACCAGGTCGTATCCTCTACCATTTAGGACTGAGATGAGAGAACGTTTGTTCACACAAATAGGGAGAAAGCAAGAATATGGCATTCAGAGAGGATTAGCCCTAATAAAATGGAAAGACCTGCTCAAAGGCCTGCACTGTGTAAACTGATTAACATTTGCAGGCGAGGCAAAATTCTACAATGATTGAAGAAACAATAAGGTACTGCACCAGGGGAAATCTATGGATTTTCCATTTTAAAAAAAACCATGACTAAATTCTCTTCCTTTTGTGTAATAATCTTTTGACCTGGAGAGCGAGCACAATACCAAAGTGCATTTCTATAACGACTCAACATTTCTCTCCGACTATTTTAGTCTTATAATTTGGTTGCTACAAACACCTATGAGATGTAGTAAAAATCATGAAATGCATAAAATGGCATGTTTGTTTGAATTCCACAATCAATTCAGATCAGTAGCATCATTAATAGTTGCTGGTTATTCAATCATTCAAGAAGGGAAGATATATGAATATGCTTATAATTCAGTGAACTATATTTCACCACAGACGTTGCCCATATTAACCTGCAGTTAAAACTGAAATGGTTTTTTAAAAAAATTGCATGAAACAATTAATTCTCCAAAACATTATCCTTAATAAAAGCAGATACTGCCAGACCTATTCAGTTTCTCCAACTTTTTTTTTGATAAATAGGCTATTCCTTAGTACTATGTGCAGCTGAAAAAGATGTAACACAACAAAAATCTCCAATTAGCACACAATTTGTTTTTTTACAGTTTGCCAACTGCCCAATGAGGACCAGAATCAAGAAACACCATTGAGGCGGTTGTTACAAATGCATAAGAACAGAGAAATTTTCAGTGTTGGTCAGAAACTAAGAAGCACTCTTGGAAGTTTGTTTTTTAAAACCTTGCTACACACATTACTCCAGATTTTATCAGATTTGGTGCTTGTATTGCAACTCCAGATAAAATCTGGAGTTGCAATACAAGCACCAAATCTGATAAAAAAGAAAAAGCACTTCAGTGTTAAGAAAAACAAAGCCTTGGACTTCAAACAAAATAAATGCAGCCCTCCAAGCAAAAGCTAGTAGGAATCAGAATTTAGTGTTGGTCATCATGACCTAAACTCACTGATTACAAAAAGGCTGAGCTATAAGCTGCCAAGAGTGAAGCTGCAGCCAAGCAACTAGGAGTGAGAATTATTACGACTATCAGGGAGGAGGTTTCAAACCATGGTGGGACAAATGGAGGTTTCAAGATCCTTACAATAAGAAACTAATAAAAGGAAGTCTGAAATGAAAACACCAAATGGAGAAACACTGCAGGTCTGGCAGCATCTGTAGATGAGAAACAGAACTAACATTTTAAAACCAATAAAACTCTTCGTCATAACTGAAGGGGACTGGAAAATTATCTTTATTATGCTGTACAGGCTGAATCACAAAGTATATTCAGGACTGAGATAGAAAGATTTTTAATGCAAGGGAATTAAGGATCAAGAGCAAAGAACAGGAAAATGGAATGGAGGGTCATCAGACCAACCATGATCACATTGGATGCTGGAGCAGACTTAGTGGGCTAAACTGCTTCTACATCTTGTGATCTGTTGACAAAGAGAAAGGACAAATAAATTGGAAGAGATAGTGAGGTGGCGCTGAAGGAAAAAACACAAAATGGGCACATAAATAACAGTAGAGTCGTGATATAACTAGAATCATAGAAACAAACAGCACAGTAGGGGCCCTACAGCATATCATGTCTGTACTACCAAAATATACTTCTACACTAGTCCCACATCCTTGAATGGTATGACACTGCAAGTGCACATTCAAGCAATTTTTAAAAGGTTCTTAGGTTTCTTACATCATCTACCCACCCAGTCAGTGCACTCCAGACCCTGACCAACCTTTGGTGAAAGCAAAGTTAAAAATCACACAACACCAGGTTATAGTCCAACAGGTTTAACTGGAAGCACACTAGCTTCCAATTAAACCTGTTGGACTTTTACCTGGTGTTGTGTGATTTTTAACTTTGCACCCCCCAGTCCAACACCGGCATCTCCAAATCATGACTACTACTGATGAAAGCAGCTTCTTCAAATCCTCTCTAAACCTCCTGCCTTTCAATTGATTATTATGCCTCTTGGTTATTGACCCTTCAACTAATGGGAACAGCTGCTTTCTATCCACCCAGTTCACGCCCCTCAATCTTACAAACTGCGATCTGTTCCCCCCCACCAAACCTTCTCTGCTCCAAAGAAAACAACCAGAGCTTATCCAGTCTCTCTTAACAGCTGAAAAACTCCATCCCAAGCAATTTCTTGGCAAGTCTCCTCTGCATGTCTTGTGCAATCACACTGTTCTTACAGTGTAGTGACCAGAATTGCAGACAATATTCCAGCTGTGGCCTAACCAAATTCCATACAGCTCTAGCATAACCTCCCTACTCTTATCATCTATGCCACGACTGATAAAAGCAAGTGTCCCGTTTGCTATGCTATTAACCTTCAGAGAGCTGTGGACAAGCACCGCAAGATCCCTCTGTTCCTTTGAACTTTCTATTGTCTTGCCATTCATTGGCTATCTTCTTGTCTTGCTCCTTCTTCGAAAGTGCATCACTGTGCATGTATACAAGGTTAAATTCCATCTGCCATCGATACGCCCAAGTGACTGGTAACCTCTTGTCACCAAAGATATCCAAAGATGTACAGATAAGGTGGACTGACCATGCTAAAATTGCCCATATAGTGTCAAGGATGTGCAGGCGCGGTGAATTAGCCATGGAAAATACAGGGTTACAGGGATAGGGTAGCGGGGTGGGATGCTCGGAGGTTTAGTGTGGACTCAACGGACCGAATGGCCTGCTTCCACATTGTAAGGATTCTACGAAAACTAACAAAACAGCTTCTTCCTCACTGTCAACAACCTGGTCAATCTTTGTGTCATTGGTAAACGTATTCTTCCCACATGCTTATCTGCAGCACCAATCCCTGTGGTTTGCCATGGCACACCAGGCTCCAGTCAAACAAAAAGCCATCATTACCCTATATCTCCTACCACAAAGCCACTTTTAGATTCATCTTACTGAGTTACCATGGATCCCATGAGCTTCTAGCTTCTTCATTAAATACCCATGAAGGATCTTTACATGCTGAGAACCATGTAAACTCCATCAATTTCTCCACCCTCATCTAATCAGTGAATTACCTCCTCAGAGGATCTCACCTCATTTGTCAAGCATGACCTCCTCTGAAAGTCATGCTGACTATTCCTGATGAAGCCTTACATCTCATTGGAGATTAATTTTCTCTCTCATGATTCATAGTTTCATAGTAATAGAAGCAGGAGTTTGGACCATTTGGCCTGATGAGCCTGCTTCGCTATTCATCAAGATCATGGCTGAACTATCCATTATCTCAGCTCCTTGTAGCTGCATTATCCCCATAATCCTTAACTCCCCAACCATGCCAAAATCCATCCAACTGTATCTTGAATATATTTAATTAAGCTGCTTCTACTGCTTTCTTTGGGCAGAGAATGCCATAGATTCACTACTCTCTGTCCTCGATCTACTCCCCCTAAATCTGAGGCCATGTCCCCTAGTCCTTGTCTCACCCACCAGTGAAAATAAGTTGCCTGTCTCCATCTTACTTATCACTTTCATAATTTTACATGTTTCTATAAGATTCCCGCTCATTTTTCTAAATTCTTGGAAGTACAGTCCCATGTGGCTCAACCTCTCCTCAAAGCGTAAACCCTTCATCTCTGGAATCAAGCTGGTGAATCTTCTGTGCCGCCTCCAAAGCCAGTATAGCCTTCCTCAAGTAAGGAGACCAGAACTTCGCACAAGACTCCAGGTGGAAACTCAATTGCAGCAGAACCTCCCTACTTTTAAATTTGATCCCTCTAGCAATGAAAGCCAATACTCCAATTGCCTTCCCAATTACGTGTTGCACCTGCAAATCAACTTTTAATGATACATGCATGAGCACTCTTCAGTCCCTCTGCAAACAGCATGCTGCAATCTTGCACCATTTAAATAATACTCTGACGCACTATTTTTACATCCAAAGTGGATAACCTCACATTTACCAACATCATACTCCATCTACCAGACCCTTGCCCGCCCACTCAACCTATCTAAACCTCTCTGCAGACCCTCCACATCCTCTGCACAGTTTGCCTTTCCACTCAATTTAGTGTCATCAGCAAACTTGGATACGTTACACTCAGCCTCCTCTTCCAAATCATTTATATATATATTATGAACAGTTGCAGGCCCAACACTGACCCCTGTGACACCCCACTCGCCACTGGTCTCCAACCAGGGAAACACCCATTTATCTCAACTCTCTGCTTTCTATTAGTTAACCAGTCCTCTATCCATGCTAGCACATTCCCCGCAACTCAATGCATTCATAGCGAATGCCTTCTTGAAATCCAAGTATACAACATCCATCTACTATACTTGTTACATCCTCAAAGAACTCAAGTTTGTCAAACATGATCTCCCCTTCCTGAATCCACGCTGTGTCTGCCTGATGGAACCCTTTCCATCCAGATGTCTCTATTTCTTCTTTTATGATAGCCTCCAGAATAATCAACCCCATAATTTTCCTAACACTGATAAAAGATTTGCTAGTCTTTTACTCTACGGTATATGTCGACAACCCTTTTGGTAAAGTGGAATCACATGAGCTATCCTCCAATCCACTGACACCTCCCCCAGTGCCAGAGAAGATTTAAAAATTTGGGTCAGGGTCCCTGTAACTTCTTTCCCCATCTCCTAAAGCAGTATGGGATACAACTCAGTCTACTTTCGAATTCACCAACATATCCAATACTAGCTTGCTTCTTATATCAATCTGCTCAAGAACTTCACAGTCGACCTTTGAATTCTGTACTTGGATCCTCCTTCACGAGCAAAAACACATGTGAAGCTCTCATTTAAAACTGTACCCATGTTGTCCACCTTCCTGCACAGATTTCCTCCTTGGTCCCTAATGAGATGTTTTTCCTGGTTATGCTCTTCCTCTCGATACATATTTTGGGATTCACCCTAACCTTGTCCATCAGTATTTTCTAATGCCCCTCTTTACTCTCCTAATTACTTGATTGAGATCCCCCCAGCACTTCATATCCCACACTAAGGTCTTTGTTGTTCTGCTCCCTTTATACCTGTTATACATCTCTCTTTTCCTTTTTGCCCAGTCCTAAACATTCCAAGGCATCTATGGTTTTCTAGGATTATTGCTCCCATTTTGAATTCCAGAATGAACATGTTGCCAAATAAACAGTATTAGGTTTTATCAAAAGTTTCAGTTTTTACATTCAACATCCTAAATGATGGCAATGGAGCAACAGGCCACTCATACTGAATTATCACTCCATGGTGCGTTCCACAGCATGATTCTAGCTGGTTATCATGGGATACATTGGAGCTGACCTCCATTCTGAAACCTCAAGTTTGATCCAGTAGTAATTATGAGGTCCTCTAGAGGAATTCACCAAGGCTTCTGTAACAACTGCTTCTAACTCACGTTGCAGCTTTCATGGTGGAAGACATGAGTAATATCACAAAGATTCAATCGAGAAAAGGGGCTGAGCTCAGTATGGTAGCCATTACTAAGGAGAAGGTGGATAAATCACCTGGACCAGATAAACTACACCCCAGAGTTCTAAGGGAGATAGCTGAAGAGATAGTGGAGGCATTAGTGATGATATTTCAGGAATCGCTAGAATCAGGAAGGGTCCCAGAGGACTGAAAAATCGCTGATGTGACACCTCTCATCCAACATTTGATTATCCAGAATTCGATTAACCAAACAAAATATTCACCGCCTGTGTCCTTCAGATAATCAAGGTTCTTCTGTATTCTAATCCCATTTTCGAACACTTGGCCCATAGTCTTATATGCCTTGGCATCGCAAGTGCACATCAAAATACTTCTTAAATTTTCATTATGAGGTTTTCTGCCACTACACACAGTTCAAGATTGCCACCATCCTCTGGGTTAAAAACTTTTCCTTCCACATCCTCTAAATCTCCTGCCTCAACCTTGAATGTACACCCCTCGTCATTGATCCTTCCACCAAAGGGGAAAAGTTTCTTCCAGGCTACTTTATCTATGCCCCTCATTTTTATGCATTTCAATCATGTCCCCTCTCAATCTCCTCTACTCCAAGGAACCTAACTGTCTGTCAAATCTCTCTTCATGACAATTCTCCAGCTCAAGCCATCAACCTGGTAAATTGCCTCTGCACCTTCCCCAGAGCTATCACATCCCTCCTATCATGTGGATCCCAGAACTGCATACAATTCTTTAGATGTGGCTTAACCAACATTTTATATAATTCCAGCCTAACCTCACTGCTCTTAAACTCTATGCCTTGGCTAACAAAGGCAACTATCCCATATGCCTCTTTAACCATTCTTTCTACCGGACCTGATGCCTTTAGGGGCTGGTATAAATGCACACCAAATGTTCCTCTGTGCTTCCCACGGTCCTTCTGTTCACACAAGTACCCTTGCCTTGTTCATTTTGCCCGAATGCATCACATCTCATTTATCTGGATTTAAATTCCAGAGGCAGTGACCTCAGCTAAAACTCACTTGCTAGTTTTCACATCTTTATATAAATATAACAAAAGCAGCTGGTCTTATTGAACAGGCTCTTAGTCAGACACAGAGACCTGGATGGGGAAAACACTGTCTGCTGTATCATGCAGAGGGACAAACTGTTTTAAGGACCAAACAGAATGTAAACAAGAACCAATCATGCTTCAAGAGACTGAACTTATAGTCATAGAGACGTACAGCATGTAAACAAACCCTTCAAGTCCAACTCATCCATGCCAACCAGATACCCGAAATTAATCTAGTCCCATTTGCCAGCATTTGACTCATATTCCTCTAAACCCTTCCTATTCATTTACCCATCCAGATGTCTTTTAAATCTTGTAATTGTACCAGCCTCCACTACTTCCTCTGGCAGCTCATTCCATGCACACACCTTTTGCATGGAAAAGTTGACCCTTTGGTCCCTTTTACATCTTGCCCCTCTCACTTTAAAACCTGTGTCCTCTAGTTTTGGACTCCCTCGCTCCCCCCACCCAACCCCGTGGAAAAGACCTTGCCAATTTACCTTACAGAGGTTTATAAAATCATGAGGGGCATGGGTAAGGTCTGCCCGTGGGGCCCCAGGAGGAGGAGACTGGGGGAGAAAAAAAATACGAGTATTGAAGATGATGCTCCCAGGGATGGAAGCCTCAGTGGAGGTGTGATGACTGAGATAGAATAAAGTAGTGAGATATTATTTAATTTATTTGAATTTAGTTTAAGTTAGTATTTATTTAATATGTTTGTAATGTAGTTTAAGTTAAGTAGATATGTTTGTTCTGGTAGAATAGTAGGTTGTTCAATAACAATGTACCGTGTTATGGCCTTGTTGTACTGCCCCTCTTCTGTTTTGATGGGTTTTTTGGGAAAGATTTAAAAAGGTTTTTCAATAAAAATATTTATTAAAAACCTCAATTTCCTCACCCCTCAATTGAGGTCACCCCTCAATTTCCAACACTCCAGAGAAAATTGCTGTCATCTATTCAACCTCTCCCTATAACTCAAACCGTCCAACCCTGGCAACATCCTTTCAATTCTTTTCTGAACCTTTTCAAGTTTCACGACATTCTTCCTATAGCAGTGTGACCAAATTTGCAGCAGTAATCCAAAACCAGCCTAACCGATGTCCTGTACAACTGCAACATGACCTCCCAACTCGAACTTAGTGAGATTTAAAAGGCAGAGGAGTTGACAGAGGATGCCTTGTTACTAGAAGACACAATCAAAAGGCTATGAAGAGAGACTAGAGATTGGTTACAACAATATTCAGTGGAGTTTAGAAGAATGAAAGGGACAATTTATAAACTTCTAAGAGGACTGATAAGAGAAATTCCTTCATGTGGAGAGTGGGGAGCCTATGGAATTCTGTCAGAGAAAGCAGTTAAGGCCAAAACACTCAACATTTTCAAGAAGGAGTTTGATATCCTTCTTAGGGTTAAAGGGTATGCGGAGAAAGCAGGAACAGAGAACTCCCGTTGGATGACCAGCCATGATCATTATGAATGGAGGAGTAGGCTTGAAAGGTCACCCTTGAACCCCACCCTTCCCAACACAACAAGGACAGAATGCCCCTGGTCCTCACTTTCCAACTCACGAACCTCTACATACACCGCATTGTCCTCTGCCATTTCCACCATCTCCAAATGGACCCCACAAGAAATATTTCCCTCCCTACACCTATCAGCTTTCCAGAGAGACCATTCCCTCCGCAACTCCCTCGTCAGGTCCACACCCCCACCAGCCCACACCCCTTTCCTGGCGCCTTTACCTGCCACCGCAGGAATTGCAAAACCTGCGCCAACGCCACTCCTCTCACCTCCATTCAAGGCCCCAAGAGATCCTTCCACATCCATCAAAAATTTACTTGTACCTCTACCAATGTCATCTACTGCATCCATTGCACCCGGTGTGATCTTCTTGACATCAAGGAGACAGGATGCCTTCTTGCGGATCGCTTCAGAGAGAACATCTCTGGAACACCCACAACCACCAACCCCACCGCCCTAGGGCTGGACACTTCAACTCCCCATCCCACTCAGTCAAGGACATGCAGGTCCTGGGCCTCCTCCACTGCCAAACCGTAACCACCCGACACCTGGAGGAGGAATGCCTCATATTCCGCCTTGGGACCCTGTAACAACACAGGATAAATGTGGATTTCAACAGCTTCCTCATTTCCCCTTCCCCCACATTATCCCTGTCCCAAGCCTCCAGCCTGCCACCGCCATCTTGATCCGATGCTCCCCCATCTAACCTATCACCTTCTCCCCACTTTCATCCACCTATTTGTCATACCACCCCCTCCCATTTACATCTCAGCCCCGACCCATACACCTCATTCCTGACGAAAGACTTATGCCCAAAACACTGATTCTCCTGCTCCTCGGATGCTGCCTGATCTGCTGTGCTTTCCCAGCAATACACTCTCGACTTTAATCTCCAGCATCATCACTTTCTCCTCTTTGAAAGGTCGAATGGCCTACTTCTTTTCCAATTTTTTTAAGGTTCCTTGATAGAGCAAAGGGACTTTGAAATACGTCACTTGAAAACTCTTCCTGGTAAGTAGGAATAAGACAGCCTTTTGAACTTGGGAAGCTTAGTTTGGCACTTTGGGACTTCAGTAGGAGACTGTGTGTTTGCCAAGAGCATGGCAAACAGCATTAAATGCGGTGTATAATTTGCAGTTATTCGATGTGGAAAACACCTCTATGATGGCATTTGTTGCCCAAGTAACGTTTCAATGTTAATTCGATGATCAATATAAATCTAGCAATTGAAAAGAATATTGATGAGGGGGATCCATGATGATGGAGATCTAACAGGTGATGCAGAGCTCAGCAAGGCAGATAACTCGGGTGAAGTGGTGCTTTTACACCCCCCCACCTAAGCTATTTTGGAGAAAAACCTATAATTAAATATTGGTAGAATTGCTACATACCTTTTTTTCTCGCAAGGGAAGATGACTAGAGGCAAAGGACTGAATAAATAGCAACATGCAGATATTCCCTTGCAGCATCAGACAAGCCTGCGGCCTCAGCTTTGGCATCCTCTGAAACCACAATAGACTCACCTACTCAGCAAGGCTTGGCTGAAGAGTTTGTGAAGCTCTGGGAGGAGGCTGAAGTATCGATCCAAGAAAATCGCACCAGGCTGGAAATGATCACGGCCATGTTCACAGAAGCATATACAGGAGCTGGAAAGACTTGGAAAGCAAGTGGAGGAGGTCAAGTGGCGGACTGTGGTGGAGATCAAGGTCATGTCCTCAGTGGGACAGATTAAGGCCCTCAAGAAGCAGGTACAGGCCTTAATGGAGCAAGTCGATGACCTCAAAAAAATAGAGGTTAAAGAAATAATATCCAGGTTGTCAGGTTGCTGGAGGGAGAGGAAGGCGAGCAGCCAGCCAGTTTCTTTGAAGACTGGCTGCCGCAATTTCTTGGCTGGGAGGGGCCGTCTGAAGATCAACAGAGCTCAGCAGATTGCGGAGCGCAGGCCTGGTTTGGACCAGCACCCCTATCCATCCTATTGAGATTTAAGTGTTATACAGACAACACAAGGTAATGGAAGCCTCTAGATCACTGGGAAAGGATCCATTGGCCCTAATTTACAAAGGATCCAAGATTATGTTTTTCAAGGGCTTTTCTGCGGCTATGATCTACAAGAGAAGGTCCTTTGATGAGGTGAGAGGAGATGGAGGTATCTTGGTATTCAGTACTCTGTAAGGTACCCCACAGTGCACCGTTTCAACCATGAGGGGTCTGTGTGCTTATTTGAATAACCAGAAAAAGCGAAAACAACTTTCTGGACACTTTAAAATAGACCGAATGGTCCAAAAGGCATGGACATGTTTTTTTTTTCTTCTTTCCTTTTTTCCCTTGTGTACCTCCTTTTTTTATGACAGGAAGTATTGTTGAATTTTTTCCAATGTTAATTGAGGTCAATGTATGGCTAGGGATGGGTGGAATTTCTTTGTTCATAACAGGGTGGAGTATCTCATCAAGTTTTTTTTTTGTATTTCATATTTGGTTTAGTTTGTTGGTTTTTAAAAGATGTAGTTTTTTAGAGCTTCGTTAATATAGCTTTAGTATGTGTATTTTCTAGGCTCTAGGAGGTTCTATTTATTTATACTCGGCACACAGGATGTAGAGTTCTTCCTCTCAGGTTCAAGGGTTGTGATAGAGGGATGTGGCTAATTTTCTTCTTAATTGGTGCACCTGGAATAGTAAGAAGAGTCACTCGCCAGTCAAGAATAAAAAAATTCTCAAGTCTCAAGGAGAGAATTGATATTGCCCTATTGCAGGAAACCCACCTTGATAAAGAACATCTGAAGTTAACACTAAGAGCAGGGGAGTGGCTATACTTGTTCGGAAGAATCTCCCAATTAAGTTATTAGGTCACTTTAAAGCGGAGTATGGGTGGTTTGTAGTCCTTCAAGCCTTAATACATGGTTAAGAACATGACATTCTAAAATGTCTATTGCCCCCCAGCACATCCCCTTGAATTCCTGACCGATGCACTCTCCAAACTGATTATCCTTGGAACGCGGCATACTATCATAGGGGGAGATTTTAACTGTCGCGTGGACTCCACAATGGATAGAATGCCTCAAGGCCCCCCAAAAACTTTCTCTGCAATTTAAGTAACTGGTTGACTTATGCGTGGAATTGGAGCTAGTGGATGTTTGGAGATGTCTCCACCCAATGATTAGGGACTGCCCGTTTTTTCTAATCCACACAAGTGTCATACACGCATTGACTTATTTTTAAAAAAGTCCCCTCGGTTTTTCTGGATTCGGTGATGTCATGTACAAGAGGAAATACTGCCATTTCCAAACATATTGCTGCGTGATTGGATATCAAGATTACGGACAATGGAACAGGTTCGTGGCATTGGCAAATGATCCTTTTATTCACAAGGTTACTAAGTTTATTGAGTACTTCCAGTGAGTTCAAAGCGTTCCTGGCCATTAATTCGGGTACAGCTAGCAACCAGTCTATACTCTGGGAGAGCTACAGGGATAATTATCTCTTACTCGGCCAGTCGAAAACGACAGGAAGGAGGGCAGCCATGTCTGCTCGAGGTACGTTTGAAGGTAACCAAGACTGCATATTTTGATAGTTCATTAGTGACTAAACTGCAGTGAGTCACAGCTCTCAGGGCTACTTGGCATTCCATGCTCAGACAGCAAAAAGTGAAATCTCTTTTGTGAAACAAAGGTTGTATGAGCATGGTGATAGGCCGGGCAAAAACCTGGCATATCTGGCCCAGTAAAAGAACACCCCTCAATCTATTACATCAATCAGAGAAGATGTTGGGATTCCTACTTGCGATTCTAAAGAGATCAATGCTGCATTTCGGAGATTTTACTCCGAACTATACCATTTGGAACATTGAGAGGATAGGTTGGCGAAGATGGATTCTTCTAAGTACCTGGACCTTCCAGGTGTGACCTCTGAGCAGACGTCTCTTCTTAATGCCTCCTTAATAGTGCAAGAGATACAGGAGGCAATAAATCAGCTCCAAAATGGAAAGGCGTCCTGACCGGATGGTCTCCCTAGTGAATTCTGTAAGCAATTTCTAAATATATCATCAGGGCCGATGCTGGACATGTACAACTATTCATACAGTCATGACTGCCTCCAACCATCTCCGAGACAGACTAATATCTCTCTCATGCTCAAGAAAGGGAAGACCCCGGAGGACTGTGCTTAGTGTAGGCCTATCTCGCTAAATTCAGACTTCAAAAGTTTTGTCTACAACTCTTGAGTTAAGCTTAGAGACGGTATTGTTAAGGAGGACCAGATGGGTTTTATCAAGGGCTGCAGATCCTCCAACAATATTAGAAGATTACTGAATACACGTACATCAGGATAGATTGGTTCAGGGATTAGTGATCTCATTCGACGCAGAGAAGGCATTCAATCGGGTGGAGTGGCCATATCTTTTTTACATCCTGGAAGTGTTTGATCTCGGTGAGATTTTTGTCAGATGGGTGGAGGTCCTGTATAGTGATCCTCTGGCTTCGGTTCTTATAAATGGTGTAAGATCCAGTAATTTCAGATTTGGTAGGAGCAGTCAGTAAGGTTGTGCTCTCTCAACTCTACTCTTTACGTTGGTGATTGAGCCACTGACAGAGGCCATCCTTAAGGACCCTAACATAGCTGCCCCAGAAGTGAAATCAAAAAGTACAAAAGATCACATTATCCGCACATAATGTTCTCCTCCTCTTATTCAACCTGGCAGTTTCTGTATCCCATTTAATACAATGTATTAATTTATTCGGCTCTTTCTCGGGATATAAGATCAATGTTGCAAAGTCGGAGGCTATGCCCACGGTGGGGTCTTCGGGAAATACCTGACACTGAGGGTAAATCACAATTTCTTTTTTAAATGGTCACAGTGGGGGGGGGGGGGGGGGGGCGGTTCATTAAGTATTTTTGTTACTCCCACCTTTGATCAGTTGAGACTAAATTTTTTTCACTTGCTTGACAAAATTAAACAAGATCTTCAAAAATGGAAAGATGGGAGGCTCTTCTAATAAACTGGCTAGGTTGAATAGCCCTTATTAAAATGGATACCCTTCCTCATTTGTTCTCTCCCATGCAACTGCTCCCTCTGATGTTTCCCGGGCAAACACTGCAGAGACTTACTGGCTGGTTGAGTTCTTTTATTTGGCATCACTGGCAGGCTCTCATTACCTTCACCAAATTGCAACTACCCCAAGGACTGGGAGGAGTAGACTTCCCAGGATATTAAGAGATACCAACTCAGCTCCCTTCTGTCTTTTGAGAGTGACTGGGCTTGTGAGAACCCAACATCAATATGGTTGGATATTGAGGCCTCCCAGGCGAAGTGCCCTCTTACTAGTTTGCTTTTATGGATAAGATGAGAACAGCTATGGAATGCTCGAGAGGTCTGGGAGAAAGAGTTGAGATCTCCTCCAAGACATTGGAGGACATTTGTGAGAACTTGAAAAAGATCTCAATCTGTAACAGGACACACATCATGCAGTTGAAAGTTCTTCACAGGGTTCATTTGCCCCGAGGTTAGTCCTGCAAAATTTTCAAAGGAAGCATCTCCAATGTAAAATAAGCATAGGTACCCTGACTCATTGTTTTCGGTCATGTCACAAGCTTTGTAGGTATTCGAGCACTGTGGCAGGAGTAATACAGAGTGTGTCTTGGGGACCAAAGTTAAGGTAGACCAGGTCTCTCTTCTCCTGGACTTGCTGAACTTACCATCATTAGATGTACGTGGGAAAAAGCTTTGTAGCATCCTCATTTTTTTGTGCAAGGAAGAACATTTTGATGTGCTGGGTGTCTGAGAAATGCCCAGACCTGTCAGGCTGGTGCAAGTTAATTATGGAAAACCTTAGGATTTTGTCACAAATATGGTGCACCAAAAATAAGGAATATTTTTGGAAGACAAGGCAGCCCTTTTTGAATTTCCTGAAAGCAGATTTGTCTGCCATTTTAATTAGGGCCTTCATTTAGCTATGAAGGCTAGTTTTAGTGAACCTGATGCTCTGAGAAGAAGAATTTCAAATAAATGTGGGTGTAATAATTAATGCTCTCGATGGTTGGGAGCTTTGGTTTTATTGTGCTGAGTGGTGTTATTTATTTATTGATCTGTTGTGAGTATAGTTTTGATGTGTTCAGTTGAGTAGGGTAGTAGTTTATTGCCCTTTGTGTGGAGCCACAGAAAATGGGGGAGATACTAAATGAATATTTTGCATCAGTATTTATTGTGGAAAAGGACATGGAAGATATAGACTGTAGGGAAATAGATGGTGACACCTTGCAAAATGTCCAGATTACAGAGGAGGAAGTGCTGGATGTCTTGAAACAGTTAAAAGTGGATAAATCCCCAGGACCTGATCAGGTGTACCCAAGAACTCTGTGGAAAGCTAGAGAAGTGATTGCTGGGCCTCTTGCTGAGATATTTGTATCATCGATAGTCACAGGAGAGGTGCCGGAAGACTGGAGGTTGGCAAACGTGGTGCCACTGTTTAAGAAGGACAGTAAAGACAAGCCAGGGAACTATAGACTGGTGAGCCTGACCTCGGCGGTGGGCAAGTTGTTGGAGGGAATCCTGAGGGACAGGATGTACATGTATTTGGAAAGGCAAGGTCTGATTCGGGATAGTCAACATGGCTTTGTGCATGGGAAATCATGTCTCACAAACTTGATTGAGCTTTTTGAAGAAGGAACAAAGAAGATTGATGAGGGCAGTGCAGTAGATGTGATCTATATGGACTTCAGTAAGGCATTCGACAAGGTTCCCCATGGGAGACTGAGTAGCAAGGTTAGATCTCATGGAATACAGGGAGAACTAGCCATTTGGATAAAGAACTGGCTCAAAGGTAGAAGACAGAGGGTGGTGGTGGAGGGTTCTTTTTCAGACTGGAGGCCTGTGACCAGTGGAGTGCCACAAGGATCGGTGCTGGGCCCTCGACTTTTTGTCATTTACATAAATGATTTGGATGCGAGCATAAGAGGTATAGTTAGTAAGTTTGCAGATGACACCAAAATTAGCGGTGTAGTGAACAGCGACGAGGGTTACCTCAGATTACAACAGGATCTGGACCAGATGGGCCAATGGGCTGAAAAGTGGCAAATGGAGTTTAGATAAATGCGAGGTGCTGCATTTTGGGAAAGCAAATCTTAGCAGGACTTATACACTTAATGGTAAGGTCCGAGGGAGTGTTGCTGAACAAAGAGACCTTGGAGTGCAGGTTCACAGCTCCTTGAAAGTGGAGTTGCAGGTAGATAGGATAGTGAAGAAGGCGGTTGGTATGTTTTCCTTTCTTGGTCAGAGTATTAAGTACAGGAGTTGGGAGGTCATGTTGCGGCTGTACAGGACATTGGTTAGGCCACTGTTGGAATATTGTGTGCAATTCTGGTCTCCTTCCTATCAGAAAGATGTTGTGAAACTTGAAAGGGTTCAGAAAAGATTTACAAGGATGTGGCCAGGGTTGGAGGATTTGAGCTATAGGGAGAGGCTGAACAGGCTGGTGCTGTTTTCCCTGGAGCGACGGAGGCTGAGGGGTGACCTTATAGAAGTTTACAAAATTATGTGGGGCATGGACAGGATAAATAGACAAAGTCTTTTCCCTGGGGTGGGGGAGTCCAGAACTAGAGGGCATAGGTTTAGGGTGAAGGGGGAAATATATAAAAGAGATCTAAGGGGCAACTTTTTCACGCAGAGGGTGGTACGTGTATGGAATGAGCTGCCAGAGGATGTGGTGGAGGCATTTAAGAGGCATTTGGATGGGTATATGAATAGGAAGGGTTTGGAGGGATATGGGCCGGGTGTTTGCAGGTGGGACTAGATTGGGTTGGGATATCTGGTCGGCGTGGACGGGTTGAACCGAAGGGTCTGTTTCTATGCTGTACATCTCTATGACTCTATTGTTATTGTTGTTTTAATTTTATATTGTTATATTTTGGTAATTTATAACTTTGTAAAGAAAAATTTCTCAAAAGTATTTTCAAAATATCGATGACCATGATACCACTGTCATAAAATCCCATGTGGTTTACTAATGCCCCTTAGGCAAGGAAAACTATTGTCTTTGCCTCCTCAGCCTACATCAATGTGATTGGCTCTTAATTGCCGTTGCAAGCCTTTCAATTTGATCAACATCTAAACATTCTGAAAAAAAGCAATGAAACTGGACAGACCACTTCGCATTTTAAGGCACCACAAACAACAATGGCAAACTCAGTTTGATCAAAGCTGCAAAGTCCGACTTATCAACAGAGGGGCTAGTGCCAAAATTGACTAGTCTCTGAGACAGATCACCCAAACAACATCCTGACACATCATACTTGTGAAATCATACCTTGCAGACAAGCCCCAACCGACATCATCACCACCCTTAGACATACAGGCACTGCAGACAATGGTGGTAGAACAATGGCACACAAGTCAGAATAAAGCTATCCTGCACAAACATGGGCAAGAAAACCTTTCACTCATTATCACATTCTGTGCCTCTATCAGGTGATGAGTCAGAACTCAATATTGAACACCAACTGGAGAAAACACTGAAGGTGGCAAGGCTGTAGAATGGACTGTTTGAGGGACTACAATGACTACCGAGAGTGGCTTGCCAGTGACCAAGCTGGTCAAGTCCTAGAAGAACATAGCTCCTAAACTGGCTTTGCAGCAGTTGGTGACGGAACCAAAGGGTAAAATATACTTGACTTCGTCCTCAGCGATCTGCCTGCTGCAGATGCATCTATCCACGATAGTATCACTAAGAGCGACCACAGAATCACAGTCCCTGTGAAAACAAAGACCCGTCTTCACATATCCTCCATCATGTTGTGTCACTTGATTATGCTAAAATCACAGAGACTTAACAGACCTAGCAACTCTCGCAAGTCTGCACTTGGAGCCATCAGCAAAACTGGACGACATAATCTGCAAACTCATAACCTGGCTATCATTACGATGAAGCAAGGGGATTAAACACCAATTCAATGAAGAGTGCCGGGGCATGCCAGGAATAGCAGCAGGCATATTTAAAAATGAGGTGTGAACCTGTGAAACTACTTGCTGCTTGTGCTGTTTTCACACAAATGCTGGACAGGTGAAGTGGCTCCACAGCAAATGGATCAGACCTAAGATCTGGAGGAATCATGGCTGATCAAGCCGTGAATGATGGTGGACAGCATTAGAACTCATTCGACAAAGTGGTTCCACAAGTATTCCCACCGACACTCTCATTCGTTTGGCCCACCGACACTCTCATTCGTTTGGCCCACCGACACTCTCATTCGTTTGGCCGAACTGGTCCTCACCCTTAACAATTTCTCCTTTGAATCCTCCCACTTCCTCCAGACCAAAGGGGTAGCCATGGGCACACATATGGGCCCCAGCTATGCCTGTCTCTTTGTTGGCTACGTAGAGCAGTTGATTTTCCGTAATTACACCGGCACCACTCCCCACCTCTTCCTCCGCTACATTGATGACTGCATTGGCGCCACCTCGTGCTCCCGCGAGGAGGTTGAGCAATTCATCAACTTCACCAACACATTCCACCCTGACCTTAAATTTACCTGGACCATCTCTGACACCTCCCTCCCCTTCCTGGACCTCTCCATCTCCATCAGTGACGACCGACTTGACACTGACATTTTCTACAAACCCACCGACTCCCACAGCTACCTGGATTACACCTCTTCCCACCCTACCTCTTGCAAAAATGCCATCCCGTATTCCCAATTCCTCCGCTTCCGCCGTATCTGCTCCCAGGAGGAGCGGTTCCACCATAGAACACACCAGATGGCCTCCTTCTTTAGAGACCGCAATTTCCCTTCCCACGTGGTTAAAGATGCCCTCCAACGCATCTCATCCACATCCCGCACCTCCGCCCTCAGACCCAACCCCTCCAACCGCAACAAGGACAGAACGCCCCTGGTGCTCACCTTCCACCCTACCAACCTTCGCATAAACCAAATCATCCGCCGACATTTCCGCCACCTCCAAACAGACCCCACCACCAGGGATATATTTCCCTCCCCACCCCTCTCCGCCTTCCGCAAAGACCATTCCCTCCGTGACTACCTGGTCAGGTCCACGCCCCCCTACGACCCACCCTCCCATCCTGGCACTTTCCCCTGCCACCGCAGGAACTGTAAAACCTGTGCCCACACCTCCTCCCTCACCTCCATCCAAGGCCCTAAAGGAGCCTTCCACATCCATCAAAGTTTTACCTGCACATCCACTAATATCATCTATTGTATCCGTTGCTCCCGATGCGGTCTCCTCTATATTGGGGAGACTGGGCGCCTCCTAGCAGAGCGCTTTAGGGAACATCTCAGAGACACCCGCATCAATCAACCAAATCGCCCAGTGGCTCAACATTTCAACTCCCCCTCCCACTCTGCCGAGGATATGGAGGTCCTGGGCCTCCTCCACCGCCGCTCCCTCACCACCAGACGCCTGGAGGAAGAACGCCTCATCTTCCGCCTCGGAACACTTCAACCCCAGGGCATCAATGTGGATTTCAACAGTTTCCTCATTTCCCCTTCCCCCACCTCATCCTAGTTTCTAACCTCCAGCAACTCGACTTGTCCGGACTTGTCCGACCTGCCCAGCTCCTTTTCCACCTATCCACTCCACCCTCTCTTCCCTGACCTATCACCTTCATCTCCTTCCCCACTGACCTATTGTACTCTATGCTACTCTCTCCCCACCCCCACCCTCCTCTAGCTTATCTCTCCATGCTTCAGGCTCTCTGCCTTTATTCCTGATGAAGGGCTTTTGCCCGAAACGTCGATTTTGCCTGTCCTCGGATGCTGCCTGAATTGCTGTGCTCTTCCAGCACCACTGATCCAGAATCTGGTTTCCAGCATCTGCAGTCATTGTTTTTACCTATAAAATGATGTGAGCCCAGCACATTTATGCAAAAGAAAAGGCTAAAAGCATTTTCAAAATCTTCAACAAGTGCTAATTTGATGATCCAATAGTGGCTAGTATTCTGCCTGTTTGTCCAATATAGTGTTTATTGCAATTCTTGCATGGTATTTTGTGAATGATGTTAGTTTTGCTTGTCGTCTACATAGGGTCTTTCAAGTTCATTACCTGTTGTTTCAGTGTATTGGTGGGTTTGTGGGCTACCATGATACCAAGGAAACACAGTCTGGCGATTTCTCAGCAACAAACCCAAACAAGCAAACAAAATACATCCAGAAACCTGAGCCACTCTCCCCTACAGCAAAGACAACTCGGGAATGACTGCCAAAAAACCCAGACCCCTTGGTATCATGGTATCCCACAAATCCACCAACCCACTGAAACAGCAGCTAATGAACTTGAAAGACCCTACACAGACAAGGAAAACTAAATGTTATTTACAAAATACCTTGCAAAAACTGTAACAAACACTATATTGGACAAACAGGCAGAAAACTAGCCACCAGGATACATAAACATCAACTCGCCACAAAAAGACATGACCCACTCTCACTGGTATCCTTACATTCAGATAAGGAAGGACACCACTTCGACTGGGACAACACATGAATCCTAGGATAAGCCAACAGACATGCATGAGAATTCCTGGAAGCATGGCATTCCAAAAACACATTGACTTGGATCCCATTTACCATCCTAGAGGGAAAAAAAAAACAGAAAATGCCATCACCACAGGAAATGCTAACACCAACCCAAGGAAACTCAAACACAAATAGAAAGTGGGCTACACCACACCAGTGCTTCATCCAGAGGCTCACTGAAGAAGATGTTACCTAGTATGGTGATGAAACATCTGAAAAACGAACCTTCCAGCTCAGCGAACACACCTACATCCGCAGAAAGATCCTCTACACAAAACCCTAGCAGCACTATCCAGAAAATAAGCAGCCTGCTTGATTGCAATCATACCCACATACATTCACTCCCTCCATCATAGATTTAGAGAGCACCTTCCAAACCCACAATCATTACTATTCAAGAAAGACAAAAGCAGTAAATACATGGGAATACTCACAACCCTGACTAGGAAATATATCAGCATTCATCATATATCAGCATTCATCAAATAGCATTGGATCAAAAATCCTGGTGACTCACTTCCTAGTAGCATATAGGTATGCCTGAACCAAAACAAACTGCCATGGTTCAACCAAGCAGCACACTTCGAGGGTGGCTAGGGAAATGCAATAAATACTGGCCCAGCCAGCAACACTCAACTTCTGAATGGTATTATTAAAACCTTTCGTTTGTCTATTATTTAGAAGTCTTAAAATGTAATGTCCTGTACAAGTCATTGCAGACAAAAGAAATTCTCAAGTTATTGCGGTCTCTCTGGGATCACAACAGTTCCATTGTAAAATAATCACAGTCAAATGAAATTTCAAAATTGAGAATTGTTAGGAGGAACACTATTTCTAGAAAATTTTTTGTTATTTTTATATTAAAATGACAAATGTTTGCAAAGATAAAGAAACATGTAAAACACTAAGCTGTAATTCTGCTGCTTTTCAATTCAGATGACTTCTGCATAATCCATCCACATTCCAGATAATGGTCCCTTTAAAAACAACTTTTCAATAACATGCTTGAAACCAAAACACTGCGTAGCAACATATGCTTTTGAACCACACCATGCTTAGATGATCATGCCCCACCATTAAAAACTGGCAAAGTACAAGAGGATGCATCAACATTTGAAATAATTAGAAAAAGGCAGAGATCAGAAGTTATTAAATCAAATTTCTCACTTCCAACTTAAGTTCTTGCACATAAAGGCTGAATGATCCAATTTACTGTGCTGAATGCCTCACTCTCAGAAATGGAGCATTCTGATCTATTTCAAGTCTGTTTAATGGTATTATTTGCCTTGTACCCAGTTTATTAAAACTTTTAATCCAATTTTAACCCATTCTTGTCCAGGAAAGCAGAGACAGGGGCCATACTCCTGTCCTACTTGAAAGTCAAAGAAACAAGCTTTCCAGCAAGTCTTATCATGAATTCTAAATAATCAGACTCCAGTATTTTCATTTCCTAGCCAAGACATGGAGACATGGTTGAATGCACCTGCTCAGTCCTAGTTTTGATCAGACTAACTTTGTAAAAATATATGTCAATACAAATTTAATTTAAAACCATGAAACTGGAGGACAATGGAACTACAGTTTTAAAAAGGCCTTTAAAAAGACAACAAAGCACCAATTTAAGAATTTACTTCATTTTGGAGCAGAAGTGGCAAATCCAATAAGATGAACAAGTCATAACAAACATAACCACAGTCCTCAATGGTGTTACGTTCGGATCAGCTGGTCTTAAGTATGATGAATCGCAACCCTGAAATATGCAGCCTGTCACTTATTTGTCTCTTCCAACAGCTAAGCACTTCAACAGCCACCTGGGGCAGTATCTGACAAGATTGAAAACTTACAGCGAAAAGAAACCCAACTGTCATTATCAACCACAGCTGTGATTCCAATCTGGTGTATCTTGAATTATACAGTGTTAAAAGGAAGAACTGAATGCTAAATTTCCATATTTACAAGTTGAGGAAGCTAGAATCTTTTAAGCAAACTTTCTGGAACAGACTTAAAAATCAGTTAGAAACTGCATATATGTATGCCTTCCTGAAACATGAAAAATATAGTTTTGCTCTGTTCAGCAGAGTCCATCAAGAGACAGCATTTAAAATTTTTCATATAAAATGCACAACGTAAGCTTAAAAATACCACAAAAATTTAAGTGGCCAAAATTTTATAACTGACTTAATTTAGCTATTAGTCTTCAGAGTAAAAAACATTTTTTTTTTAAAAAGAACATACTGTTAGGTCGGACACTAATTGTTTACATTCCTAAATGTAGCCTAATACTGGTACACTAATGGATGTATATTTTAATAACACAATTACTGAACTCCTTAATGAGACCAGTTCCACCTCCTGAAAGTATACTCCTTTCTCATTATGGCTCAAAAAATTGAATTACCATCATCATGTTAACAGTATTTTGTGTGTTATTCAATCAGCAGATTCTACAAAATAAAGAAATCACAGAATCACATCATGGAAGCCATTCAACTCACTAAGCCTGCTCTTTCAAAGTACTATTCAATTCATTTTATTCCACCACCATGTCTCATAATTTGGTGGCAGATGGTCCAACAGCAAGTGTCTTTTCCCAAGACGACGTACTCAGCAGTAAGGTGGTAATCACTCAAATGTCTGCCAAGCAGAGCGGATTGTCATTTGAATGCCTAAACACACAGTTCTACTCAGAACACAGTGACAAGAGGAGACTCCCAGGTGGTCTGCAAAAAGAGTTTTGAATGTTCTCAAAAAGGAGCCTATGAAGGGATCAAGCAGCTCTGTCAACTCTTGGGAGACACTGGTCTTGTATTAAAATAAGGAAGCTTTATTCAGAAATGATTTGGAGATGCTGGTGTTGGACTGGGGTGTACAAAGTTAAAAATCACACAACACCAGGTTATAGTCCAACAGATTTAATTGGAAGCATACTAGCTTTCGGAGCGACGCTCCTTCATCAGGTGACAATTTTTAACTTTATTCAGGAAACTTATCTTGAGAAGCCAGGGACAGTGCACAAAGCTCTAAGTCAACTACCCATTCACCCAACAGTTCAAACACTTCCTGGGGCAACACAGTGGCTCAGTGGTTAGCACTGCTGCCTCAAAGCGCCAGGGATCTGGGTTCAATGTCCACCTCAGGTTATTGTCTGTGTGGTATTTACACATTCTCATTGTGTCTGCAAGGGTTTCCTCCGGGTGCTCTGGTTTCCTTCCACGATCCAAAAAAAAACGTGCTGGTCAGGTGAATTTACCATAGTGTTAGGCGTATTAGTCAGGAGTAAATATAGGGTAGGGGAATGGGGGGTCAGGGTGGGTTACTCTTTGGAGGGTTGGTGTGGACCTGTTGGGCTGAAGGGCCTGTTTCCACACTATAGGGAACAAAACCTAACCTCATGCCCCATGGTTTGAAAGAGTTTTCTATTACACATTGGTGGTCAGGGATCTTATAGTGCAGTGGAGTCAAGAATCCTAGGTTCAAGTCCCATCTGCTCCAGAAGTACATAATAACATCATATGATTCAAAAATATCTAACACATACTGGGAGGGCACATGTGGCATAATCAAAAATGTTCCTACCTCTTGGTCAGAAGCCCTGTGTTTAATTCTAAACATATGCTGGGATGATCAGCTATCTTAAAACCAAAAGAGAAAATGGATCATCTTGGAACCCAAGGGACTACCTAAGAAGGCTGATAAAGGCACCTGTCATAACGGAAAGACAAACTCTGTATAATTTCTTTTTTTTTTTAAGATTCTCTACAGTGTGGAAACAGGCCCCTCGGTCCAACCAGTGCACACCGATCCTCCAAAGAGTAACCCACCCAGACCCATTTCACTCTGACTAATGCACCTAACATTATGGGCAATTTAGCATTCACCTGGCCTGCACATCTTTGGTCCATGGGAGGAAACCGGAGCACCTGGAGGAAACCCACGCAGACACAGGGAGAATGTGCAAACTCCACACAGACAGTCAACTGAGGCTGGAATTGAACCTGGGATCCTGGTGCTGCGAGGCAGCAATGCTAACCACTGAGCCATCGTGTGTTTTATTGTTTCAAATGAATGTGGATGTTTCTGGTTAGGATGACATTTAATTGCCCAATTGCCATCAAGAAGGTAGTCGTAAACTAACAACTTTCATCATCTTGAACTACTGTAGTCCTTGGACTAGATTCAGAGTACAATTAGCAAGGGAGTTCCAGAAATTTGACCCAACAACAGTGAAGAAACAGCAATATAATTTCACATCAGGATGGAATGACTTGGCAGGGAACCTGCAGGTTGTGGTGCTCCCATGCATCTTCTGTCCGTTTTTCTTGGTGATACAAATCACAGGTTAGAAGTTGCAGTCAAAGGAGTCTTGGTGAGTTCCTCTAGTGGATATTCTAAGTGGTACACAATCCTGCCAGTGATGAAGGGTGTGGATGTTGGAGGTGGTCGATGGTGGATGGGAACCAAACAAGACAATATATCCCATATGGTCAATCTTCAGTGCTGTTAGTGTTGTGCCTATACAAATGGGAAGCATTCCATCATATTCCTGAAATTCCTTGTTATAATAGACAGGCACTGAGAACCTGGAGTTGAGTGACTTGCTGCAGGATGCCTAGCATGTAGCTTACTCTGGTAGCCACGTTATTTATATGGCTAGTTCTAAAGGCCAGTATTTCTAATTTATTGTTATTTTAAATTAACAGAAATGAGAGAAGAGCTGCTCTTAAACCAGGAATTGCAAGGATTACTGCATGGTTTGAAGGCAAATATCGAGCAACTTTCAAATCCATGACCTCTACTACCAAGAAAGACAAAAGCAGAAAATGCACAACCGATGGGTTCCCTTCCGAGTCACATGCAATCCTGATTTGAACGCAAGTGCTTGGTTATCGATTCAGTAAACACTGTTTGCGCAGCTTACTTCACAACAATGGTTGTAGACAAACTGGAGCTGAAGAGTTCTGCACAAATCGAGCTTTGTATGACAAGTAGCAAATTGGGTTTGCGGGCTTTTGAGCAGTTACCAATAGCCAAAGGCAACAATCTGATTGGTTCTCAGCTTCAGTCTGCGAACAAGATACAGCAAAGCCTTCAGACCACCACCTGTCATGGGGTTCTTCTTTCTCTGCAGACAATATCACTTTAAAACCATAGAAAATCAATTTATTTCTCCTTCAGTCATTGTTACAAGCTGTGACTTTTAGTCAATAAATCAGATATCTTTTAACAGTGACCCAAACAACTTGCTCATCATGCAACGCATCCAGAAAAAGGAAGAACCTGAAGCAGCAGTGTGGTTATCACAGGAATTACCTTGTGAACAGGAACCATTGAAACGTTTTCCCAATTTCTTCCTTCTGTCCATACACAGGTTTATTTGTGTGTGTGTGTGTGTGTGTATATATATATATATAATGAGGAGTTCATAAGTGAAACTAGTGTTTTAATTACTAGAAAATTATATCTAAGAACTCATAGTTATTTACTGGTTGCTAGAGTCTAGTTACTTGTGGAAATAGGGTTTTTTTAAGTAGAAAAAGCTGGTCAGTGTTTAAACCTCAGTTAAATTAGGAATTTTTAAAAACAACTTTTTGGAACCTTTTACTTTTGTGAAGACTCCAGAAAGGAGACTTAATTTCCAGTGTGCTGCCCCAGTCGGGCACAACATAGTCCAGTTCAGTTTTTCAATAATGTTGATAGTTAGGATTCAGCAATGGTGATGCCATTGAAGGAGGAGAAAGTGAGGATTGCAGATGCTGGAGATCAGAGCTGAAAATGTGTTGCTAGAAAAGCGCAGCAAGTCAGGCAGCATCCAAGGAGCAGGAGAATCGACGTTTCAGGCATGAGCCCTTCTTCAGGAAGCTGTCTTCCTCCCTCTACAAGGATTTCAGCGAGTCCCTCTCTCACTGCACACCCCAGGTCATCTCCTCTGCCCAGAAGCTCTTCAGCCATGGATGCCATTGAAGGTCAAGTGACAATGGTTAGATAGTTTCTTGTTGGAGATGGTCATTGCCTGCACTTGTGGCACAAATGTTACCGACAATGTGGCAGGCCAATCTTGGACATTGTCCAAATCTTGCTGTATATGGATATGGTCTGCTTCAAAATCGAAGTCGACACGAATGCTGCTGAACACTCATGATGTTCTTATAATGAAGCCAAGCTTGTTGGTGGACAGCTGAAGGTGGTTGGGTGTGGGACACTACCTTGATGAACTTCTACAGAGCTGTCCTGCAGCTGAGATGACTGACCTCCAATAAGCTTAACCACCTTCTTTTGTGCTAGATAGGACTCCAGTCAATAGACTTTTCTCCAATTCCCAGTTACTCCTGTTTTGCTAGAGCTCCTTGATGGCGTATTCAGTTAAATACAGCCTTAATGACAAAGATAGTCACTCTTACATCTGGAGTTCAGCTCTTTTGTCCATGTTTGCACCAAGGTTAGGAGCTGAGAGGCCCTTGAAAAACCCAGTCAGTTGCAGGCAATTCCTTTGCAAAGGCCACTTAACCTTTTGATGATACCTTCCTTCAGTTAACTGAAGATGTTGATGTGGACTGATGGAGCAGTTGGGCTAGGTTGGGTTGAATCTGTCCTGCTTTTTGTGTACAAGACACATCTGGGCAATTTCCCAGATGTCAGTGTTGTAGAAGCACTGGAACAACTTGGCTAGGGGTGCACTTAGTTCTGATACACAGTCTCAAATATTATTCAAAAGCAGAAATTGCTTGCAAAACTCAGCAGCTCAAGTGAAGAATCAGACTCAAAACATTATCTCTGCTTTCTCCCCACAGGTGCGGTACCTGGAGTTGCCAGCAATCTGTTTTTGTTTCAGATCTCCATCATCCACACAGTGCTTTGTTTTATTTATTGCAAATATTATTGCCAGAATGTTGGCAGAATCCACAGCTTTTGCAGTACCTAGTGTCTTCATTTATTTTTTGATATCACATGGCATCAATGGTTGATAACTGGAATCTGTCCTCTGCTTAAAAGCAAAGTATTGGAGATGCTGGAAATCTGAAATTAAAACAAAAATTGATGGGGAAAGCTCAGGATATCTGAAGAGTCATTTCTGAATGTTTTCTCTTTCCACAGATCCTGCCAAACCCCCTGAGTTTCTTCAGTACTTTGCTTATAATTCAGTGCTCTGCTTTTCAGCCTTTCACTCCAAGAGCCAGCCATGCCTTTCTTCCACTAGATATCTCACTTTGTAGTTCAGTGGTTTAACTACAAAGCTTGGGAATGAAAGAACAAATCATCTAGGTTGTTACACATGTGATGAAAAATCCCCGTCACATAGCAGTTCAGCTGTAGGTAAACTATTCTTTCAGTGCTACAGTTCTTGACAATGACACAACTTGTGTGTTCCAACTACATTTTCTTAGGTCCAAGGGTAGCTCACGGGAGAATAGAAGAATGCAAAGATGTAACAATAGTGCTCGTCAGTTGAGCAGAACAGAAAATCTCGATAACTCATTCATGATCACAAGGTGAAATTAAATTTCTGACATATAGAACACCTTAGGGCAAAACAATATCTAACAAAATTGTATTCAGTAAAACATCATTTCCGCATTTTCGGAAATGTTTAACTGTTTCGTCGAATTGAGAATTTATAGGTGTAATTAAACGGCAAGTTCCAGACATGGCAATCGGAAGACATGGCAATGCGATATTGTCACTTAACAGGTGGAAAGTGAAGCACCGCATATGGCCCAAGATGAAAATCAGTGGTTTATTTTCTTCCTCATGCCTTTTCCGGTTCCCAATGAATCCCACGATACTGAACAGTACAGATATGCAAAGACTTAATGATTTTGTATTGCTGTAAAATCCAATTAAAAAAGGGATGATACTAAAATCTTTGCACATTTTAACTACGGTAATGAAATAAGAACTACAGTAAAATAAAGCATTTAACAGGTTAGAGAGCGACGTTCCTAAAGCCTTGGACGCATCGGGTTCCATATTCGTCTTTACTCTGAACAAATCAGCATTAGCAATAATAAGTCTGGTTTGTGCGGGTAAAATGACAATTGCACTTACATTCAGTCACCGCGTCTTAAAAAAATAAAACAATACTAAGTTTCTTCATACGTCCAACATTTATTAAACGACCAAAACAAAGCGAACAAAAGCAAACTAAAACCGTTCTGCCCAGCCAAGCTCAGCGGCCAAAGGCATACCCTCTATTACCTTTTAGTTACTGTAAAAAAAAGTTTTCGACTAATAGCACAAATCATAAGTCAGAGTGGAAAGAAATATACTGATTTAAAGTCTGTTCAACCTTTTGTGTTTAAGTGAGGCTTCCAATCATAAAAGTCTTGACTGGATCTCACTTCATCTAGAAAAGCTCACGTGTACATCAAACGGACGACACCCTTCAATTTATGCTGCAAACGTTGAAAGCTTATCCCATCCGCTTATCTGCTGCAGTAGCTGCCTTCCAAGAGGAAGCTTTAGATCAATTACCATAGAAACGGACTTGATCATCACCCATCCTGTTTCAATGATAGGAGATAACATTCTAGCATATACACTCAGATGAGATCCAAAGACTAGTATTTAAATCCTGGACTGATTCTTCTGGTTAAAGATTTCAGATCGGGAAAGTAACTTATACAATCTGCGAAACGAAAAGTTTTATTCACTACCACAGTTTGAAATATAAACCAGTAGCTTGATCGAAAAATTCCCAACACGCAGTCGAAACGGGGTGGAAGATGAGATTAGGGAAAAGGTAGATCCTGCCGCAGAAACAGCTACACTTCAGACACACCTGTTAGATTGATTACATTTAAATCAAATTCAAAATAAAAAGAAACAAGTGTTGGATGCGACAGCAACAAGTCGATTGACTTGTTCAAAAAGAGGGGCGACAAACACTTTCAGTCCAACGACTGCCATGGGTTACGTGGAGCAGGCGAGCCGATGCCAGGAAGACATCAGGGTGGGTACCACCCAATTTGTGCCCCAGGCCTCTCCACCCCAATCACCCACCCCCTAACACACCCCTTAGCAACACTCACCTCTCACACAAAGTAGAGACATAGTGCACCAAAGTCCTCCTCAACGCCGAGCACCCAGGCTGAAAACAACAAAAACGTTTTTTTTTATTGATGGAGTGGAAGCACTCGCTGTCCGCCCATCGTCGCCCGTACCATCTCGAAGTAACTATGTGTGTGTCGGCGCGATGGATGACAGCTCATCGCCATGTTGACGAACCTCTTGATTCCACAAGCGGAAATAGAGGGGCGGGGCAAAGGGTGGGTTCTCGCCGCTCCAACTAATGGTGAAGCGCTCCATCCTAGAGGTTAGCCAATAAGAAAGGGACGCGGGCGGGGAATGGGCGGGGCCGCCGGGGCCGTTCAGCGCGTGATCGAGCTTTGTCAGGTGAGTGACGTCAATTGGAACTCAGCGCCGTTCCTGGGGCCAACGTTTCGCATTCCAGGTAAACGTTCAGCCCCTTCTTCATTTCCGGACACCATATCCTGCAAAGCTTGGCACTCAATTTCTCAAGGAATTGCAGTAACATTAAGTTAACTGCATGATCGTGCAACTAGACCTCAGTTGGTCTTTCTCTGGTTGGTAGTAATGATTGTACAACGAGATGTCCAGGGTTTTTAAATCTACACAGTTCGTCGCGGTATGCTTTGAAATATACAATTGCCACTTTTCATATTTTTAAGGGAACTGAGCATTTCCAGCTTTCGATAATTGGACTGAGGTGGAATTCCTCTTTCTGTTCGACGAAATCAAAATAAATTCACCAAATTAACCGCATCGATAGTTATTCGGTGTAGAATAGTCAGTTACTTAAGGGTATTTTTTTTTAATTGGCCGTATAACCAAATGAATCATAAACTGGATTTTTCACACATCACAAAATTAAATTTAGATAATTGAATTAGAAATACTCAAAGTGCATCTGACATAATCTGTAGAAGCCCCTCCAACCTCCAGCAGATAAACTCAAGGCTAATCGAGATGTCAAGTGCATATATGGCACAGATGTATAATTTCCCATATAAATATGTTGATGTTAGTTCCATATTACAGCATAACGAATAAAAACTTCCTGAGAGACCAACTTTGTTAGTACAATATAAATAAATGCCAGCTTCCCATCACGTTTTCTTTAAACATAGTGCTTTGAAATCAAACATATATATGTTTGAAATTCTTACATGTTTGAAATACCATTAATGGATTGGAGATTCATCATTGGGATTAAACACAAATTAGCTATAAAGACGTTGCGATGAAAGGTCGTCGACCTGATTCGTTAACTCTAGCAATTCCTAAACAGATGCTGCGTGATTTGCAGAATAATTTCAACGTTTTTTCACATTTCCACCACGCAGTACTTTCCTGTTGCTGTAACCATCGGCAGGATGACACTGAATCATGATGTGACGCACCAGGCTCACATACCCTTTAAAAACCACCCAGAAACTGCAATACTTTTCTGTCAACTTATTCACAAAGTAGCCACAGAATCAGTTGGACTACGGTGAAAATATGTGAGGATAATAAATGAATATGCAATCTGCTTTTTAATTTCAATTTTTGACCGAATGTCAGTGATGCTTCTAAACAAAGATTAATTGGTGCAGGTGAGGTTTGGCTTTTGATGCTTTCGATAGTTCCTGTTAGAAATTTTTAATCAACCTATGCAGACATATTCGTGACACAGCTCCAGAACAGGTATAGGACTTGACCCCAGGATTTCTGACCCATATGTGGGGGCACTACCACTGCACCATAAACCCCCTAAATGGTTCCTTATACTTTAGCTATTTTTATAAATTTCACACTTGGTGAATGGCTGAAATTATAGATAAATTGAATAAGGCCTAATTGGCAGATACTCAGTACAGTATTCGTATCTTGTCAGTTTATGATCTTTTATACTTGTTAATAATTGAATACAAGTATTATCCGCTCGTAATTTAGCTGTTCCTGTCTGTTAAGGGAGAATGAGCATTTATTAGCATATTTACTTCTTTGTAGATAACGATAACCATTCAAATGAACCATCTTTAGTTAACATGGATTGTAGGTTCGATAATTATACAGTTAAGATAAATAACCTTTTCTCTCATTTACATGCATCTATATGATGTTATAGTCTCTGCCAGATATGGTGGACGCCATTTGAAGAATCATATTGTAACAAAACTCCGAACGTTTTTAGGGTGAATATCAGATTTTATTCATAAATACGGTAAAAAAAAGTGATATTTCTCAAAGATCGCCTCATTCTTTCCCACTCTTCTGCATAAATTTAGAATTGATTCTGTGGACCATGTAATCTACGATCAGTTTCTTGTTAGATTAAACAAGTAAAATGGAAACAGTAACATTTCAGTGTATCTTCAGAAATATGCAGATTTTTAAAATCTAAATTAGTTTGAAATTCAAAATCATGTTAATAAGTCTTGGTAATCGTATTGTAGTCTTGATATAAAACCGAGGCTGAAGAGCGCGACAGTCACGGTGGAAGTCAGCTCAGATGCGCATTTTTCGAGATTTTCCTTTTAAGAGACTACTCTGTTATATTAACACGAAAATACTCATGGCAGCAGTAACTATTTGTTTAAAACCCGCTCATAACAAAGGGCAGAATGTTTATACCACATTGAAGTTTTGTGCACATTAGATGGAAAACACTGCCACCTTGCTGCGCATAGGAGATGCGTTTTATTCATTTCGAATACTAAACTTTTTCTTTCAAAGTGTGCAATTCCCCAGAACTTCTCCACGACACGCAGAAAAAATAACCACTACCTACACTGCGAACAACATTGTCATAGTTGTGCTGAGATTGCTGCATTAGGCAAAGCGCTAGCTCGGATACACAGGGTCTTCGGTTTTACATCAGGAACCCTTTGCTATGTGTTCATCATAGTTAGCTGCTCCTTAATATTAGGTGTAATAATTTACATTACATCACACTGTCACTTACATTGCCAGAGAGGAAGCAAGGTGGTGGAATATATTTGCATGCACGTGGACTTGGTTCGTGCACTCACACCGTGGTTGTGGACGAAAATATTCATGGTGCCTCGTCCTGTTAGCAACCTGCTTGGACTGATCTTGACTGGATATGACAGGGCTAAATAGTAATTTATTCCGCAGAGGGAGGTAATCATTTGACTAGATCAGTTTCTACTCATACCGAAGAGGGAAATTTGGCCAAAAAGGAACAGCAATGGAGTAAAAAAATGAAAGAAAGCAATTGTTAAAGGTGTTACAAAATCTGAGGCCAGACGAGTCTAGAAAGTTCCTCTGAATGTGTTTCACACAGGAGGGAAAGCTCAGGCACTTGCAGCATTGAGAGTGCATATGCTGTGTGTTACGTGGGCTAGAGTTGTCTAATTGGCTTAATGGTTATGGCTGAGGCAGAAGAAGAAGTCGGCCTCATGTCTGATTATAACACTACAAACAGAACTGAAGCCTATCTTCAATACTTCAAATGCTGAAAGTTTGAAATAAAAGCAGTGTCTGCAGGAAGTACTGAGCAGGTCAGACAGTCAATGTGGAGTCAGGAACAAGTTGATGATATTTCATCAAACTTGGGAAAAGTTAGCGGTGTAATACAATTTGAGTAAGGCATGGGTCGGCTGGGAAGATCTCTGACTGGATGGAAGACAGTGGAGATTGAATAATAAAAATGTTAGTTTTACAGTTCAAAGAGTTTAAAGCTGACATTCTGCTATCTGAAAGCAAAAGTTAGAAAATCATTACAAAAGGAAAACAAAATGATGCAACAGAATTTACAGTCTAAAATTATTGAATTCAATGTTGAGTCTGAAAGCCTGTAAAGTACTTAGTGAAACATGAGATGCTGCTTCTCAAACTCACATGCAGCTTCACTGAAACAATGCAGAAGGTGACAGGAAACAATGACAGAGATGTCAGTGTAACAACAAGGTGCAGAATTAAAATGACAGACCACAGGGAAGCTAGAATGATGCTTGAGGACTTTTTCAGATACATTGCCACAAAGCAGTCACCTAATCTGTTTGATCACTCCACCAAAGAGGAGACCACATGCGGAACAGAAAAGCAGTAAATTGAAAGAAGTAAATGTAAATTGTTGTTTAACCTGGAAGGAGTGCTGGGGCCTTGGACAGTGAGGAAGAAGAAGCTAAATTGATGTATTTACATCTCCTGTCTCTACATAAAAATGTGTCCTAGGAAAAAGATGGCTGTGTGATTGAGGAATGCACCACAGTATCGTGGAAGGAGCATCCCTTTGAACTGCTGAAAAGGGAGAAAGTGAGGACTGCAGATGGTGGAGATCAGAGTCAAAAGGTGTGGTGCTGGAAAAGCACAGCCAGTCAGGCAGCATCCAAGGAGCAAGAGAGTCATATTTCAAACATAACCTCTTCATCCCAATGAAGAGCTTATGCTCGAAACGTTTACTCTCCTGCTCCTCGGATACTGCCTGACCTGCTGAAAGGGGAGGGAAGTGGATGACATTTTTTGGTTGCCTCACACTGGAGGTAGTGGAATTAATGGGAAATAATCAGTTTAATACAGAGGCAAGAATATGAGGGAAATGGATGGCCTAATACCTTAACATGTTTAGTGGGGAAAATGCTTGAATCTGTAATCAAGGAAGAATTAGTAAGATATCAAGTAGAAATTATCCCATTGGGCAGACACAGCATGGGTTCATGAAAGACAGGTCATGTTTAAGTAATTTACTGGAATTCTTTGAGGACATGACAAGCTCGGTGGACACTGGAAAACCAGTGGATATGGTGTATCTGGATTTCCAAAAGGCATTTGACAAGGTACTGCACAAAAGGTGCTACATAATTTAAAGATGCATGGCGTTACAGGTAATGAACAAAAGATTGGTTAACTAACAGAAAGCAAAGAGTGGGGAAAACTGGGTGTTTCTCTGGTTAGCAAGCAGTGGCTTGTGGTGTGCCTCAGGGCTCAGTGTTGTGACTGCAACTGTTTACAAAATACATAGATGATTTAGAGTTGGGAACCAAGTGTAGCATGTCAAAGTTTGTAGATGACACTAAAATGAGTGGTAGAGCAAAGTGTGCAGAGGACACTGAAAGTCCGTAGATACAGATAGGTTAAATGAGTGGGCAATGGTCTGGCAGATGGAGTACAATGTGAGAGAATGTGAGGACATACATTTTGTTAGGAATGACAGCAAAATAGGCTGGTGAAAAACTGCAGCATGCGGCTGTGCAGAGGGTCCTCAGTGTCCCTGTGCATGAATCACAAAATGTTGATCTGCACGTACAGCAGGTAATTAAGAGGGTAAATGGAATATTGTCCTTCATTGCAAGAGAGGTGGAGTTTAAAAACAGGGAGACTATGCTGCAGCCGTATAAGGTGCTAATGAGACTACGCCTAGAATAGTGTGTACAGTTGAGACCACACCTTGAGTACTGTGAACCGCTTTGGTCTTCGTTCTTGAGAAAGGATATACTGGCACTGTAGGGGGTGCAGGAGAGGTTCACTAGATTGATTCTGGAATTGAGAAGGTTGCCTCACGAGGAGAGATTGAGTAAACTGGGACTGTACTCAGTAGAATTTAGAAGAACAGGGGTATCTTATAGAAAAATATAAAATTATGAAGGGAATAGATAGGATAGAAGCAGGGAGGTTGTTTCCACTGGCAGGAGAAACTAGAACTAGGAGGTATAACCTCAAAGTAAGGGAGAGCACGTTTAGGATTGATTCGAAAAGTGTGGTACTGGAAAAGCACAGCAGGTCAGGCAACATCCAAGGAGCAGGAGAATCAACATTTCGGGCATAAGCCCTTCATCAGGAATGTCAAGATTGAGTTGAGGAGGAACGTCTTCACCCAAAGGGTTGTGAATCTGTGGAATTCCTTGCCCCGTGAAGCTGTTGAGGCTACCTCATTGAATGTTTTTTCAGGCAAAGATAATTTTTGAACAGTAAGGGAATTAAGGGTTATGATGAGTGGGCGGGGAAGTGGAGATGTGTCCACAAAAAGATTAGCCATGATCTTATTGAATGGTAGGACAAATTCGATAGGCCAGATAGTCTACTCCTGCTCCTATTTCTTATGTGAGGAAGAAGGGTTCTGGGAGAGCGAGGAAGGGATGAAACCCTGTTAAGGACCCTGTCAACCTCTGTTGAGACAAAACAAACACATCTAGAAACACTGGAATGGAATGTATCATCATATGTGATGGATATAGAGGAACAGGGAGAATGGAATAGAATCCTTACAGGGTTGACTTTCAGAGATGTGTAGTTGAGATAACAGTGGGAGTCAGTGGGCTAATAATGCATATTAGTCACCAACATATTACCAGAAATGGAGAAAGAGAACTCGAAGAAAGAGTCAGATGTAAAACTAAAAGAAGAGAGGAAATTAATGAAATTCTGATGGAAAGTCGTAAATTGAAAGATTAATTCCCTTTCTCTCTCCACAGCCACTGCCTGATTTGTTTAATGTTTCCAACATTTTCTAGTTTTTAAAACAAGATTATGACAGGTTTGGGTAAGGTAAACAAGAATCCCCACAGTGTGGAAACAGGCCATTTGGCCCAACAAGTCCATACTCACCCTCCAAAAACTATCCCACCCAGATCCATCCCCCTACTCTATAACCCCATATTTCCCTGACTAATGCACATAACTAACACATCCTTGAACACTATGGGCAATTTAGCATGGACAATTCACCTAACCTTCTCACCTTTGACCGTAGGAGGAATTTGGAATAAACCACACAGACTCAGGGAGAATGTGTAAACTCCACACAGACTCAGGGAGAATGTGTAAACTCCCTTCCCACCACCTCATTCCAGCCAAGGCTGGAATCGAACCTGGGTTCCTTGTGCTGTGAGGCAGCAGTGCTAACCATTGAACCACTGTGCTGCCCTCAAAAATCTATTCCTTTTTGATGATGATTGTTCAAGGATTAGGAGAAACAGATTTAAGGTTTTTGGAAATAAACACAGAAATAGAGGATTGATTGGATTGCAGAGAGTCATCAATATAGTGGAGGAAATGGTGGGGAATGGTGCCACTGTAACTGCAGTGTAACCCTCTCACCTCCATCCAATGTCCCAAAGGATCCTTCCACATCCGGTTGAGATTTTCCTGCACACCCAAACACCTCATCTACTGTGTCCTTTGCTCTCGATGTAGTCTCCTCTACATTCTACCAACTCACAGAACCTTTCAGGGAACATTTCTGGGATACACGCAGCAAACAACCCCACCGTCCTGTGGCCGACCACTTCAACTCCTCCTCCTACTCCACCAAGGATATGCAAGTCCTGGGCCTCCTCCATCGCCAAATCCAAGCCAACCGATGCCTGGATGAAGAACGCCTCATCTTCCACCTTGGAACTCTCCAACCTCATGTCATCAACGCTGATTTCCCCAGTTTCCCCATCTCCCTTCCCACCACCTCATCCCAGATTCAACCCTCCAACTTGGCACCGCCTTCTTGAACTGTCCTATCTGTTCATCTTTCTTCTCACCTATCTTCTCCACCGTCTACTCCAACCTATCACCATTACACCCCCGCTTGCATTTACCTATCGCTTTTCCAGCTACATTCCCTCAGCCCCACCCCCACCCTTCTATTGGTCTCTCAGACCCCTTCCCCCCACCGCCCACACACCCCTAACATTCTCGATGAAGGGCTTATGCATGAAATGTCGATTGTCCTGCTCCTCAGATGCTGCTTCACCTGCTGTGCTTTTCCAGTGCCACACATTTTGACTCTTGAGAGTTTGAGCCAACACATCTGGCCTGAGACTAGCACTAACTCTTCACTCGAAGATAACTTTGTTCATTATATGTCCTCCCCTTCTCAGGAACATCAGTCTACACAGCCATCCTATTCCAAGGACTTCACAGAACTTCCCCATTCAAAATCAAAAGAGAAACTAAGCATCTCTCTCTCCCAGCTGGAAGTGTTTACCTTAAAACCAAGTTCCAGAACTCTCCACAAAACCTTGAGGTCCCATTATTTAGTTTGTTTGATCTCAAGCAATCTAAACTAAAACAACTGTTTAAAAGAAATCATCATGACTATGGAAATGCTTAGAAGTCAATTATTAATTTCAGGCACACAGAAAAGTCTTGGGTTACTGGCTCAAAAACCAGAAACTCGAAGTCACAGCAAAAAAGCATTAAAAGTCATATATATAAGTCATACAGTTTTCACCTCACCAGAAACTTGTATAATGCCAATGTAACTTGCCACTTATCAGCCCAATCCTGAATGTTGGCCACTTCTTGTTGCATATTGATGACCTATTTAAGTATTCGAGGACTCACAAATGATGCTGAATGTTATGCATTGATCAGTGAACATTCTCATTTCTAATCTTATTTGGAGGGAAGGTCTTGATGAAACAACCATTTTTGACACATTGTAGACCCCCAAACAAATTAAAAAACAACTGAAAGAGCAGAGCTGTGACAGAGACTCTCTTGAATTAGATAATATTCTTAATCATTCGTTTATTTTTATACTTAAAGTCTCAGCAATTTTTAAATAAAAATAGAAATGTAAACTTGTATATTGTATATAATTGTAGCATAAATAACAGCATTATGTGAAATATTTAAATTAAAAATGTTATATTTTGTTTAGTGAAGTAAACACTGAATTAAAAGACAATCAATTGCAGAAATATTTAAATGAAGCATAAAAGTACAAATGTTGTATAAATTTGTACCAAAAACTTCAGTTTTGTGAACAGTGGAATATGATTCACTGAGAAAATTACACTTCACATGACTCACATTGTATGTAAGAACCTTACGATGCCTGTTAATCCTGCTTGCAAAACAAAAAAAAAAGTAGAGCATTAAATAATTTTATTCGTGTTGCTCAGAGAGAATACTGAAAAGGATGTAAGTGGCCATTTAAACCTAGACTGCTGGACATAGGATCAAATATTCAAAAGTGGATTAACACTCAAGGCCTTCTTGTATGACAGTAGTATGTATGGTTTTTCAAGCAAAGTTTATTTTCCTTCATCTAATAAGAGGATGTAAGTGTTGCTGCCAAGGCCAGCATTCGTTAGCCAGCCAAAATTGCTTTTGATCAGGTGCTGAGTAGGAGCTGCTACATAACAATTATTGATGACATCTTCCATCACTTTTCTGATGAACAAAAGTATATTGTGGGGTAGTAATTGGCTTATTTGGATTTTTCATGCATTTTGTGGACAGGATCCACCTGGACAGACAATTTCCCACATTACTACATAAATGCCAATGTTGTGGCTGTACTGGAACAACTTGGCCAGGGATGGAGCTGTTCCTGGAGCATGTCATCAATATTTTTGGTGAAATGTTGTCAAGTCTTTAGCTTTTGCAGTATTGATGCTTTCAGCCGTTTCTCCCTATCCTGTGGAGTGAAACAAATTGATGGAAACATCTATGATGTCGGGGTGCTAAGGAGACTGAAATGGATCAGTCACTTGGCATTTCTGATTGAAGATGAATGCAAACACTTTAGCCTTTTTTGCAGTGATGTGTTGATCACCCATTATTAAAAACAGGGATATTTGTAAAGCTTCTTCTCCAATGAGCTTAATGTCCACCACCATTCTTGAATGAAAGTGGCAGGATTACAGAGGTTAGAACTGATCTACTAGTTGTGGGATTGCTTAGCTTTATTTATGTTATTTGCTTGTGCTGTTCAGCATTCAAGTAGTGATATGTTGTAGTTGCTCCAGGTTGACATCTTATTCCTAGGTAAATCTTGTGCTGCTCCTGACATGCTCTTCTACACTCTTCATTGAATCAAGGTTGTTTGCAAGGCTTAAAGGGAATTGTAGATTGGGAGAATGCCAGACTATGAGTTTACAGCTTGTGTATGAATACAGTATTGATAGTGCTGATATGCCAGAACATCTCTCGGGTCCCTAGTTTTGAGTTGCTAGCTCTGTTTAAATTCTATGCCATTTAACACAGTGGTGTCACACAACTCAATGGAGGATATCTTGTGTGAAGACAGGACTTTCTGTCTGCAAGAACTGTGTGGTTGTTAATCCTACCATTTGTTATTGACAGATGCATCTATGACAAGGAGATTGGTGAGAACAAGGTCAAATAGGTTCTTCTCTCTCTTGTTGCAGTCTAACAGCAATGTCCTTTTGGACTCAGCTACTCCCCCAACCCCCCATTCCCCCCACCCCCCTTTGTGGCAGTGTTATCGAGCCACTCTTGGTGATGGATATTGAAGTCTACTAGCCTTTGTATCCTGTGCTCTTGCCACCCTCTGTGCATCTTCCAATTAATGTTCCTCATAGAGGAATACTAATTTGTCAGCAGAGCGGCTGCATTAGTAATCAACAGAAAGTCTACTTGCCCATGTTTGACTTGTTGAGTCAATATGACCTCATTCATTCTCGAATCAATGTTGATGAATCCCCCAGGCCATTTATCTCCCACTATATATCAAAGCCACCATTTGTGTGCAGAATCTATCCAGGAATAATGATGGTGTCTGGAACTTTGTTTCTAAGGTTTGATTCTCTGAGTATGGCTATCCTATGCTGTCGCTTGACTACATTGTGGGATAATTTCCTAATTTTGACACAAGACTCCAGATGTTAGTAACAAGGATTGAGCAGAGTGTGTCATTGTCATTTCTAGTGAAAAGGTCAATTCAAACCAGTCTGTCCAGTTTCATTCTTTTTCTCAGTACTTCTCAGCAGTTCTTGTATACTATATGGCTTGCTCGGACATTTTGGAGGGCATTGAAGAGACACCCATAATGGCATTGGTCAGGAGTCATGTAAGCACAACTGGTTTCCTTCTGTAATGGCATTAGTAAACAGATGGGTTTTCACAATAATCAACAATGATGTAACGATCACCATTAATAAAAAGAAGTTTTAATTGCAGATTCATTAGTAGATTCAAATTCCACCATGTGCCAGGGTGGGATTCAAAACCGTGTTCACTGAACATTAACCTGGGCTTCTGGACTGTTAATGACATTATAACTGCACCAGCACCTCCAGTTAGTGGAGCTAGTGTCATAGAGATTTACAGTAAAAGGGCTTTTGTTCCAATGAATCCACACCAGTTGAAAATAAGCATCTAACTATTCTAATCTCACATTCCAGAACTTGGCTCATAGCCTTGTATGCCTTGTTATCGCAAGTATATATTTAAATATTGTTTAACTGTTATGAGGTTTTCTGCATGTACCACCCTGCCAGGCACTGAGTTCAAGATTCTCACGATCCTCTGGGTGTAAACATTTTTCCTCACATCTTCTCTAAACCTTCTGCCCCTTATCTTAAATTTGATCATTACTCCCTCCATCAAAGGGAAGAAATTCTTCCTGTCTGCCCTATCTATGTCCCTCATAATTTTATACATCTCAATCATGTCAATTCTCAACCTCCTCTGCTACAAGGAAAACAAGCCCAGTTTGTCCAATCTCTATTCATAACTGAAATTCTCTCACCCAGACAACAACCTAGTAAGTCTCCTCTGCACCCTTTCCAGTGCCATTATACCCATCCTATAATGTGGATTCCAGAGCAAAGCACAATATTCCAGCTATGTCCTAACCAACGTTCCAGCAGAACCTCCCTGCTCTTTAACAGTAAGCCTCAGCTAATAAAGGCAAGTATCCCACATGCACTCTTAACCATTTTATTCATACACACTAAGGTCCCTTTGATCCTCTATGCTTCTCAGGGCCCTATCATTCATTGTGGATGTCCTTGCCCTATTTGTGCATCACCTTACATTTATTCGCATTGTATTTGCCACTGATCAGCTCAGATTTCTAGCCTGTTTATGGTCTTCTGTGATCTAAGGCTATCTTCATCAATATTTACCACTCCATCAATTTTTGTGTCATTTCTGAACTTACTGATCAACTATCCACATTCAAATCTAAATCATTTATATAAACAAAAAACAGCAATGACTCCACACTGACCCCTGTAGGATCCCACTGGACACAGATCCCAATTAGAAAAACCCCTCAACCATTATCATTTGCGTTCAGCCACTCAGCAATTGTGGATCCAATTTGCCAAATTTCTTTGTATCTCATGGGGTCTTTCCTATCAATGTCCCATGTGGAACCTTATCAAAAGCTTTGCTAAAGTTCAAGTAGGCTATATAAAAAGCATTGCTGTCATCAACATACCTGGTTATTTCTTCGAAAACTTCAATTGAGCTCGATAAACCTGGAATTATAATCAGAGGAAATACATGTTCAGGTGGATTCTTAGAAACATTTTGCACACTATTTAGCAGATTTATTTGGAATTCATTGAAATTTCATGCTTTGATGGTTGAAATTCTGAATGCGTTTCAGACCTCTCTGGCTTATGCAAGAGTAGTAGACCAGTGACAACTTATAACTTGTCACTTTCATGCCATTTCCAAGATCATTGTTTGCTGTTCAGGAAAAAAGAAACTCAACAATTCTCAATATTTTATTGATCAGCAAAACGACAAAACATTTCAGAAAAAAAACAAATAATTTATTAGATTTTGGAAACAAGATATCTATTTATTTGTTATTAGGCACAAGATAGCAGTGAGTATTATACCATGTAATGTACAACCAATGCAATAATCACTAGCTATTTAAAAAAAATGACCCCAGTGCATGTGAGAGTTTTTATTGTTGTACTTATGAACGGCCAAAATATCAAATAAATAATCTCATTCCCTTCCTATCAGCATCTTTATGGCCACACTATGGTGATTTGGTCATAATGCTTTCATACATGATTAGCAAAACAGTTACTAAAACACATCAACCCCATGCACACTCTCATCCAGTTTTAGAATTAACAATGGATGGTAACCCTATACTTAATTCCCCCAGATAATGAAACAACAAAACCAGTATGGTGTCAAACTGCCATAACGGAGAAAAGAAAAACACAGTAATAATCTTGTTCAAAATGGAAAAGATTTGTTAATATTTGACATTTAGAATTCCAAATGGTTTGGAATGAGTAATGCAGCCATAATATTGTAAACAAGTCAAATCCAATGGTCCTGGTGAGAAAATAATACAATTTTTATCGGGATAAAAAGCAGATTAAATGTGCTGTGGACAATTCTTCATGGGCGAGAGTTGTGACGCATGAAAAATTCTGCCATTTGTGTTAAATCTAAATTGATCAATTTGTGTGTAATCAGTGCTAAAAATATTTTTCAGAGATCACACTTTCCATACATCATACTGTACATTTTCTGCAACACCTTATTTATCCTACACTGGATTTAATTTCACCACTAGTGCTGTACTGTTTGTACTTATCTGATTAAAAAGTCATATATGTGATTGTGATTTACAACTGTTTCAACCATTTCAGAGTGCCTGATTTTAGGCTGATCTTGAATCTTAGCAGATTCAGATTCAAGATGAAATGCCTGTTGACAAATAAGGTACTGGCAAAATGGATCAGCACAGATGGAGGCTTGGGAATAGGTGGCGTGTAAAGTGATATGGATCATAATATAAAAGCAGAGTAACAGGAGAAGCTTATTTAGCCACTCTAGCCTGTTTTGCCATTCAGTGAGATAATGATTGATTTGTGACCTCAATCATTTTACACATCTTTGGCCAATATCACATGGTATCTTTATTAACAAAACATAGAAAATAGGAGTAGTAGGCCATTCAGCCCTTTGAGTTTGCTTTGCCATTCAATTTGATCATAGCTGATCAGTCAACTCAGTACCATGTTCCTCTTTCCTCCTCATATCCTTGATCATTAAGAACTATATCTAACTCATCCGTGAAATCATTCAACATTTTGATCTCAACTGCTTTCTGTGGCAGAAAATTCCACAATCTCACCATTCTTTGAGTGAAGAAATCTATTCTTATCTCAGTCCTAAATGGCTTTTACTCATATCTTTAGACTGGGATACCTGGCCTGGACTTTTTGGTCATCAGGAACATCCTTGCTGTGTTCACCTAGTCTAGTTCTGTTAGAATTTTAAGTGTTACTATTAGAACCCCCTCATTCTTTTTAAACTCCAGTGAAGATAGTCCTCATGGATTCAGTCATTTTTCAATCTTCAGTCCTGCCATCACAGAAATCAATCTGGTAAACCTTTGTGCACTCCCTCATACCATGAATATCCTTGTACAGATAAGGAAACCAAAACTGCACACAATACTCCGGATGTGGCCCTGCACTATTGCAGCAAGATATCCTTGCTCTTGCACTCGATTCCTCTCAATATGAAGGCCAACATATCATTTGTCTTCTTCATCATAGGTCATAGAGATGTACAGCACAGAAACAGACCCTTCAGTCCAACTCGTCCATGCCGACCAGATATCCCAACCCAATCTAGTCCCACCTGCCAGCACCTGGCCCATATCCCTCCAAACCCTTCCTATCATATACCTATCCAGATGTCTTTTAAAAGTTGCAATTGTACCAGCTTCCGCTACTTCCTCAGGCAGCTCATACCATACACGTACCACCTTCTGAGTGAAAACGTTGCCCCTTAGGTCTCTTTTATTATCTTTCCCCTCTCACCCTAAACCTATGCCCTCTAGTTCTGGACTCCCCCACTCCAGGGAAAAGACTTTGTCTATTTATCCTATTCATGCCCCTCATGATTTTATAAACCTCCATAAGGTCACCCTTCAGCCTCTGAAGCTCCAGGGAAAACAGGCTTAACCTATTCAACCTCTCCCTATAGCTCAAATCCTCTAACCCTGGCAACATCCTTGTAAATCTTTTCTGAATCCTTTCACGTTTCTCAACATCATTCTGATAGGAAGGAGACCAGAATTGCATGCAATATTCCAACAGTGGCCTAACCAACGTCCTGTACAGCCGCAGTTGCTGTATCTGAATGTTTACTTTCAATGACTGGCGTACAAGGACACCCACGTCTTATTGCACTTTACCTTTTCCCAATGTATTACCATTAAAATAATGGTCTGTCTTCCTGTTTTGCTACCAAAGTGGATAACCTCACATTTATTCACATTATACTTCATTTCCCATGCATTTATCCATTCACTCGACTTGTTCAAATTACCCTGAAGAATCTCTGTATTCTCCTCACAGTTCACCCTCCAACCAAACTTTATGCCATCTGCAAACTTGGAGGCATAACATTTGTTCCCATCATCTAAGTATTAATATATGTTGTGAATAGCTGGAACCCAAACACTGATCCCTGTGGTACCCTACAAGTCTTTGACTGTCTCTTAATGACCTATTTATTTCAACTCTTTGTTTTCTTTCTGTCACAAGTTCTGTATTCATGTCAGTACATTACCCTCAATTTTATGCATGTTAATGTTACATGTTAATCTCTGATATAGGGTTTAATTGAAAAATATATTAATCTCATCTAAAATGAACAAATCATCAAATTAGCAAACATCAAATGCCATTTTCAGAGGAGTTCAAGCTTATATTACACTTTGTATTAGTGTTTAACCTAAAAGGTTTGGCTGTAATTTTTCAGGTTATATTCCTTAGTTTAAGAATCACAACTCGCAGAAATAATTTCACTTTGTCTACCCTATTTACTCCCCCTTAGTACCTTGAACACTTCGATTCAATCATCCATTAATTTTGTCAATTCAAGGTGTACTCCATGTAATTTCTCTACATACTTTAACCCTTAGAGTCCAAATATCATTATGGTAAACCTATGCAGGACTTCTTTCAAGACCAATGTAATATAGATAGTGGATACACTGTGAGTAATCTTCCCGGAATCCGTAGAATCCAATCCCGGATTGGAAGAGGATTGGAAGAAGATGAAAAGCAGGTCATCTTCTTAATATCAGTCATTGGAAGAACATTTGAGTCTATTAGAAAGAATGTAATCGCAAAGCATTTGGAAATACATAATATGATCAAGCAGAGTGAGCATGGCTTCATGAAGGGGAAATCATGCCTGACAAATTTACTAAAACTTTTTGAGGAGGTAACAAGCAGAATAGATAAAGGGGAAACAGTGATAAAATTTATTTGGATATTCAGAAAGCCTTTGATAAGGTGCAATAGATTGGGCTACTTAAGAGGTAGCAAATGAAGAATTAAGTAACTAAGAGAAGACAGAGTTGAGGTAAGGGGGCATTTTCACAATGACAACCTGTAGCTAGTGGATTGCCACAGGAAGTAATGGCACAGTTAATTACAATTTATAATGACGATTTAGGTTTTGAAAGTAAATGTATTCTTGCCAAGTTTGCAGATGACACAAAAAGAGGTTTGAAAGCAAGTAGTGAAAATGGCAAAAAAGGGTCTGTAGAGATATGGACAGGTTAAGTGGTTGAGCAAAATTTTGAAAGATGGAATATAATGTGTGAAAACATGAGGTAATACTCTTTGGCAGGGAAAGTAGAAGAACTGAATGTTACTCAAATGGAAAAATAAAACTGCAGTACAGAGGGATTTGATAGTCCTTATCAATGAATCACAAAAAGCTTGCATCCAATTTCAGCAGGTAGTAGGGAAGACAAGTGGAGTATTGGCCTTTATTTCAAAGGCAATGGAATGTAAAAATAGGGACGTTTAGCTATAACTATAAAGGCTGTGGTCAGCCCAGAGCTGGAATAGTGTAAACAATTTGGGGCCTTATCTAAGGAAAGATGTACAAACATTGTGGCAGTCCAGTGGATGTTCACTAGGCCAGATATGGAGGAACTCTTTTATGGGCAGAGATTGAGTGGCTTGAGCCTGTATTCATTAGAATTTATAAGAATGGGGGACAACCTTATTGAAACGTATAAGATTCTTAGTGGACTTGACAAGGTCGATGCTGAGAGGTTGTTTCCTCTTGTGGGAGAATCTCGTACTAGATGGTGTCATCTCAGAATAAGGGGATGCATATTTAGGACAGAAGTGAGGGGGATTTATTCTTCACTGCAAAGAGCTGCTGAGGCTGGGCCATTAAGTTTATTCAAAGCTGAGAGAGACTTTTTTTTGTCAGTAATGGAATCAAGGGTTTTAAGGAAAAGACAGGAAAATAGAGTTGAGTATTATTAGATGGACTGAGTGGCCTACTTCTGCTCCAACATCTTATGATCTTATATCCATATTAAGGTAGAGTTGTCAGCATTGATCCCATTATTCGACATGCAGTCTAACCAGAACTTCATATAATGCAGCATGGCTCCTATCATCCTGTATTTTTACTCTGTAGCTTTGTTTTCAATATTTTCTCTACATGGTCATTACATTTAGTGCTTAATGTACCCAGATCCCCAACTCCACTGTTATAATTTCTTACTTTTAATGAAATTTGATAGAATTTAAAGGGCAAGAAAAAAAACGAGAAAATGGCTAGTTGATAGGTTCATCTATGAAGAAATCTAAATGCAAAACAAGTCCTCTTGTAGGTGGCACCATTGAAATTTTAACATTAATAATTTATGAAGGACTTTGAGCTTGTAGTGAAAACTTCATATCAGCCAGTTCCAAACCGAATCAAATTATGTTATTTCTCTTGATTGGACAGTTTTATGGTGTCATGTGCTGGGATCATGTTCTTAAGCAAAAATTGTGCGAAACTGCTATTTATTACTGTGTAGCACCCTCTATTGGATATATAAGACATATAAAAGTATACTACAATGAATTACAGTGTTTTACAGTTCAAAGATTCTAGATTTCATAGATTATAGATCTAAAGTGCTGTTTATAAAATTCTTTTGGATTATAAGTACAGTCAGTTCCTCTATAACATGCATTTCTTCAATGCAGATTGGCTATCGCGTGATTGAAGAATTTAAGGCCATCATTTGTAGAAGGCAAACTTTCCTTACCAGTATTGGCTATAACACGATTCTGGTCCCATTGGTTTAAATGGTGCTACTATTACACAATTTTCTTATAATTCAATAGGAATTGAACTATTGCATTATATCAGAACAGACTGTACATACATTTATCCTGTCTCGTTATCTCTATAACACCAATATTTTTTCTTTGGGGTTACAGAAGAGATTACTCCTTTTTGGTGTTTTAAATTTAATCTTTTCACTATGTGTGATATTCATAAATGAAGGTCACTGATGCCAGCCATAAGCAAGTACACCTTGTTCCTGTTGATGAGTCTCAGTCTTCCCTCCTTAACTTTGGGAATAAGTTCTGAATCGGACTCATATCAAACTTAGAACATAAACTTTGTTTGTCTCTCCACAGATGTTGTCAGGACCACAAAGTTTCTATGTTTGATTCATATTTCCAATACCTACAATATTTTGATTTTATCTCAGGACCTACACCATAGTGGAGTCAGTAAAATGAAGGTTTACTAAATTGGCTGTGTGATACTAGAAAGTTGTCAGAGGATCAAAGGCTGAGTAACTTAATCTATGGTATGAGTGTTAAGAGACTTGGCAGGGTAGACATTGAGGGATTGAATATCCAGTGTGGGGAGTTTAGAACCCACAAGTAGGCTCAGGATAAGAGGTTGGTCATTTAGGCAGAGATGAGTAATTATTTCATTCAAGGCATTGTGAATCTATAGCGTTCTTTATCTATAAGATTGTGGATACTCTCATATTGAGAACAATTGGGAAGCAGATGATTACATGAAATTGTGGCAGATGATTGTATTGAATAATGGAGCAGGTTTGAGGGTCTATACAGTACATCCTCCAAACTCTTACTGTAGTACACACTGTCATGGCTTTGCACGGGTTTGGTCCAGAGATGTTGGGTTCCAATGTCTGTTAATCCTAGTGCCAGTCTGCTAGGAATCATCAGGATGGTATCTTAATAACCCCCTTAAACCACCTCCTTAAGATCCTTTGACCGCCTCCCATTAAACTTACAGAATATGTTGCAGGGATTCCAACAGCATGTGCATGATGGGAATAGATGTTAATGATGGCAGCAACTATTAACATCCGTACTACAACCCATCAGAATGAATCAAGCACAATCAGTGTTATGATGATGGACCAGAGCTTTGAAGTATTTATCAATATTTTTTACTTTTAAATTCAAAATGTGTTATTTTTCAACAGGTTATCTGCTAAAGAAAAACAGCACATTTAAATTCAGGGACTGGAAAAGTTCTGTGTGGGGCTAATGGACTGTAACCTAAAGTGTCGAAAAAACTTCAAGTGTCACTGGACCCAAAGGTTCAGCTCTGATCTGTCTGTACAAATGCTAACAGACCTGATGAGTTTTTCCAGCAATTCCTATTTTTGTTTCAGATTTCCAGCATCTGCAGTTCTTTTGGATTTTCAAACAGCTTGGACAATGATCTCATTACTAAAAAACAGGGGTCTGACGTCTCCCTGCTCAACAGTAAAACAACCTCTTTGGATTATACCAAACTGTGGCACATTTTGTGTTTTCCCTTTGAAGCCACTGGACATGAGCAAAAACTAGTTTCAATTCTACAGGAATGGATTAGCGGGTCTGAATGCCAGGATTAGTTCAGTTCGCTAACATATATTGTAAATATTACAGTTAAAGCACTAAATCATAGTTACTCCTATGTTTCAGGTAAAAGCTCATCTCTAACTCTGAGTGCTGCAAACAGGAAAAAGCAAAAAAAAAAATGCGAGATGGTGACCAAACAGGTGGATGAGGGTAAAGCACTTGATGCGGATTTCAGTAAGGCATTTGATAAGGTTCCCCACGGTAGGCTATTGCACAAAATACAGACGCATGGGATTGAGGGTGATTTTGCAGTTTGGATTAGAAATTGGCTAGCTGAAAGAAGACAGAGGGTGGTGGCTGATGGGAAATGTTCATCCTGTGGTTTAGTTACTAGTGGGGTACCACAAGGATCTGTTTTGGAGCCACTGCTGTTTGTCATTTTTATAAATGACCTGGATGAGGGCGTAGAAGGATGGGTTAGTAAATTTGTGGATGGCACAAAGGTCGGTGGAGTTGTGAATAGTGCTGAAGGATGTTGCAGGTTACAGCAGGACATGGATAAGCTGCAGAGCTGGGCTGAGAGGTGGCAAATAGAGTTTAATATAGAAAAGTGTAAGGTGATACATTTTGGAAGGAGCAACAGGAATAAAGAGTACTGGGCTAATGGTAAGATTCTTGGAAGTGTAGATGAGCAGAGAGATCTCTGTGTCCATGTACATGGATCCCTGAAAGTTGCCGCTCAGGTTGATAGGGTTGTTAAGAAGGCATACAGTGTGTTTAATTTTATTGGTAGAGGCATTGAGCTTTGGGGCCACGAAACCATGCTGCAGCTGTACAAAACTCTGGTACGGCCACACTTGGAGTATTGCATACAGTTCTGGTCACCGTATTATAGGAAGGATATGGAGGGTTTGGAAAGGATTCAGAAGAGATTTACTGGGAAGTTGCCTGGTATGGAGGAAAGGTCTTATGAGGAAAGGCTGAGGGACTTGAGGCTGTTTTTGTTAGAAGAAGGGTGAGAGGTGACTTAATTGAGACATATAAGATAATCAGAGGGTTAGATAGAGTGGACAGTGAGGGTTTTTTTCCTTGGATGGTGATGGCTAACATGAGGGATCATAGCTTTAATTTGAGGGGTGATAGATATACGACAGATGTCAAAGGTCTTTTCTTTACTCAAAGAGTAGTAGGGGTGTGGAACGCACTGCCTGCAACAGTAGTAGATTCACAACTTTAAGGTCATTTAAATGGTCATATGGATGAAAATGGAATAGTGTAGGATAGATAGGCTTCAGAGTGGGCCCACAGGTCAGCGCAACATCGAGGGCTGAAGGGCCTGTACTGCACTGTAATGTTCTATGTTCAATGTTCTAAAAGTCTCCCCTTGAAACTTGGAATTTAATCATGGTCGAAAGGCGTCACAACTGCAGAATCTCAACCAATCTGCAAAAACTGAGGATTGTGAATTTGAATATTCACCTCGAACATCAATATCAAAGTAACCTCCAGTGCAATGGCAACAACTTTCAACTATCCGTTTTATGAACATTTGGGAAAATGACCATTTTGAATAATTTCTTTTAGTGTTTTCCATTACTTATTTACCACCATGCTCTTTAGCCTATTACTGCAAAGACCTTTAACCAGGTGTCCCCTCATAATGCTGTAATTGGATTTAAATTTAAAATCTTGTTTTCAAATTGCTTTTGTTACTCTCAAATGAAATTCAAATTATTATGATCAGTTTCATAAAGAATCTTTTATTGTGAAAGAACTAATTAAACCTGCATTATTGCAGAATACTGGATCGAAAATAACTTTGTTTCTCATTGTTTCCAACCATATTGCTCCAGAAAACTGCATGAAAGTTGGAAACATACCTTCAAGACACCAATGAGCAACTGCAGTATCCTGAATGACATGAAGGGGCTACTTGGAGGGCACCAAGCTTGAGTCATAAAATCATACAGCATGGAAACCGACTCTTTTGTTTGACTAGTCTACACCAACTAGGTTCCCAAACTAAACTTGTCCCATTTGCTGCATTTGGCCATATCTCTCCAACCCTTTCCTATTCATGTACTTATCCAAATATCTTTTAAATGTTGGAACTGTACCTACATCCACCACTTGCTCCGGCAGTTCATTCCACACACAAACTTCTCCAAGTAGACAATGTCTCGTGAATTGCCCTCATCTATCTTTTTGGTTACATCCTCAAAAAACTCAATCAAGTTTGAGAGATTGAGTTCCGCGCACAAAACCATGCTGACTATCCCTAATCAATCCTTGCCTCTCCAATGCATGTGAATCCTATCTTTCAGAATCATCTCCAACAACTTACCCACCACCGATGTCGGGCTCACAGGTCTGCGTTCCCAGGTTTCTCCTTACAGCTCTTCTTAAATAAAGGCACAACATTAGACACCCTCCAGTCCTCCAGCACCTTACCTGTGGTTATAGATGATATAAATATTTCTGCTAGGGGTCCCACAATTTGTTCTCTAGCTTCCCGCATATCGTGGGATACACTTGATCAGGTCCCAGAGATTTATCCACCTTTATGTTTTCTAAGACCTCCAGCACTTGCTCTGAACTGTTTATAAAACATCGATATTTATTCTCCTGAGTTCTTTAGCCTCCACTTCTTTAACAACAGTAAAAACTGACATGAAATATTTGTTTTGTATCCCTCCCATTACCTGAGATTTAACACATAGACAACCTTGTTGATCTTTAAGCGACTCTATTCTTGCCTCTGTTCCTCTTTTGCTCTTAATGTACTTGCAGTATCTTTTTGGATTATCCTTAACCATATCTGCCAAAGCTATCTCATGTCCTTTCTTTGCCATCCTGATTTCAGTCTTAAAAATGTTGCTACACTCTTTATACTCGAAATTAATTTGATCCCAGTTGTCTGTATCTAATATATGATTCTTTCTTAGTCTTGACCAGAATCTAAATATCTATATTCATCCATTGTTCCCTACACTTAGCAGCCCTATCCTTCATTCTAACAGGAACATAATGCCTCTGAACTCTCATTATTGCACTTATTGAAAGCCTCCCACTTGTCAATTGTCCCTTTATCTGTGAACAGAGTGGTGCTGGAAAAGCACAGCTGGTCAGTCAGCATCCGAGGAGCAGGAAAATCGACGTTTCTGGCAAAAGCCCTTCATCAGGAATAGAGGCAGGGAACCTCCCGGGGAAAGATATCTCTCCACCCTGGAAGTTCCCTGCCTTTATTCCTGATGAAGTGCTTTTGCCCAAAACGTTGATTTTCCTACTCCTCGGATGCTGCTTTTCCAGCACCACTCTGATCTAAACTCTGGTTTCCAGCAGCTGCAGTCCTCACTTTTGCCCCCTTTACCTGTGAACTTTTGAAAATTCTTGTCTTATACCATTAGAATTTACCTTACTCCAATTAAGAACTTTAACTTTTGTGAAAGGTTTATCCTTTTCCATGTTACAAAGTTGAAAAGCAAATGTTCACTTTAAGATAGAAAGTGTTTTCCAAATTTTAAAATAAATTTAAAGTACAACCACAGCTGCTAGAACAGCTCAGAGATGGCTGTTCCAAAATAGATACATGTAATAATAGGCTGTTAAATGGCTACCTGAGTTTTGGTTGCTGATTTGACAACAATTTAAACTTAACCAATTAATTTAAATTATGCCCAGGATACTAAAACCCAATTGAGTTTAAATTTATTCTATTGATAACATTGGACCAATGAGAAGGAATGATGCTGGGATAATAAAAATGCAGGCATTTTGAAAATTGGTCAGAACAACTGTCATAGAACTGGAGAGCTAACTGCCCATCTAACATCCTGCTCTCAAACAAATAAGAAGGCATTCTTTATCAAAAGGTACCTTTTCCTGGAAAAATTACTCACAGTAAAAAGAAAGAAGATGACACAGGGAGATCATCAGATGGAAGGTTGAAGACATCATAGAAGACAGAGACAGTGTGGACTTGAGATTTGGTTAATGTACTGTATAATAATTGTGTTATTTGAGCATCATTTTTATAGAATTGGGGTCATATCGTAATTAGTTAAGAAAAAGAGAGTTCAATTTTTAAAATAATTTCAACTCGTGTTCGCTATTAGAGTTATAGATTCATAGAGTCATAGAGGTGTACAGCATGGAAACAGACCCTTCGGTCCAACCCGTCCATGCCGGCCAGATATCCCAACCCAATCTAGTCCCACCTGCCAGCGCCCGGCCCATATCCTTCCAAACCCTTCCTATTCATATACCCATCCAAATGCCTCTTAAATATTGCAATTGTACCAGCCTCCATCAGTTCCCTCTGGTAGCTCATTCCATACACGTACCATCCTCTGCGTGAAAACGTTGCCCCTTAGGTCTCTTTTATATCTTTCCCCTCTCACCCTAAACCTATGCCCTCTAGTTCTGGACTCCCCGACCCCAGGGAAAAGACTTTGCCTATTTATCCTATCCATGCCCCTCATAATTTTGTAAACCTCTATAACGTCACACCCCAGCCTCCGACGCTCCAGGGAAAACAGCCCCAGCCTGTTCAGCCTCTCCCTGTAGCTCAGATCCTCCAACCCTGACAACATCATTGTAAATCTTTTCTGAACCCTTTCAAGTTTCACAGCATCTTTCTGATAGGAAGGAGACCAGAATTGCACGCAATATTCCAACAGTGGCCTAACCAATGTCCTGTACAGCTGCAATATGACCTCCCAACTCCTGTACTCAATACTCTGACCAATAAAGGAAAACATACCAAATGCCTTCTTCACTATCCTATCTACCTGCGACTCCACTTTCAAGGAGCTATGAACCTGCACTCCAAGGTCTCTTTGTTCAGCAACACTCCCATGGACCTTGCCATTAAGTGTATAAGTCCTGCTAAGATTTGCTTTCCCAAAATGCAGCACCTCGCATTTATCTAAATTAAACTCCATCTGCCACTTCTCAGCCCATTGGCCCATCTGGTCCAGATCCTGTTGTAATCTGAGGTGACCCTCATCGCTATCCACTACACCTCCAATTTTGGTGTCATCTGCAAACTTACTAACTGTACCTCTTATGCTCGCATCCAAATCGTTTATGTAAATGACAAAAAGTAGAGGGCCCAGCATCGATCCTTGTGGCACTCCACTGGTCACAGGCCTCCAGTCTGAAAAACAACCCTCCACCACCACCTTCTGTCTTCTACCTTTGAGCCAGTTCTGTATCCAAATGGCTAGTTCTCCCTGTATTCCATGAGATCTAACCTTGCTAATCAGTCTCCCATGGGGAACCTTGTCAAACGTGTTACTGAAGTCCATATAGATCACATCTACTGCTCTGCCTCATCAATCTTCTTTGTTACTTCTTCAAAAAACTCAATCATGATTTCCCACGCACAAAGCCATGTTGACGATCCCTAATCAGTCCTTGCCTTTCCAAATACATGTACATCCTGTCCCTCAGGATTCCCTTCAACAACTTGCCCACCACCGAAGTCAGGCTCACCGGTCTATAGTTTTGGGAAAATTAATTGTTATTCCTCTTTAAATAGTGGAAATTAGGAGTTCTCTTTCACTCATACTTATAACAGACTATGAGGCAAGGTGAGTTTTTCTGGGTGTGCGGTTTTAATTAACAGAGGAGTTTGGCATCTGCATCTTAACTGTTTTAAAGCTAATAGAATTATGATCATGAGTTCCAAAGTGTTCCTCTACTAACACTTTAGTCACTTGCCCTGTCTTATTTTCCAAAAGAAGGTCAGGTGTTGCTCCTTCTCTAATAGGTATAGAACATAGAAAAGTACAGCACAAAACAGGCCCTTCGGCCTACGATAGTGTGCCGAGGATTCATCTTAATGTAAAATAAAATAACCTAACCTACACACCCTCAATTCACTGCTGTCCATGTGCATGTCCTGCAGTCACTTAAATGTCCCTAATGTCTCTGCTTCCACCACAATAGCTGGCAACGCATTCCATGCATTCACAACTCTCTGCATAAAGAACCTAGCTCTGACGTCTCCTCTATACCTTTCTCCTAATATCTTAAAACTATGACCCCTTGTGCCAGTTAATCCTGCATGGGGAAAAGTCTGTAGGTATTGATTCTATCCATGCCTCTCATTAGCTTGATCAGGTCACCTCTCTTCCTCCTTCTCTCCAGAGAGAAAAGTCCGAGCTTAGTCAACCTCTCTTCATAAGACGAGCCCTCCAGTCCAGACAGCATTCTGGTAAACCTTCTTTGCACCCTCTCCTATAGTAGGGCAACCAGAACTGGACACAATATTCCAAGTGTGGTCTCACCATGGTCTTGTAGAGTTATAGCAAAACCTCACAGCTCTTAAACTCGATCCCCCTGTTAATGAAAGCCAAAACACCATATGCTTTCTTAACAATCCTATCCACTTGGATGGCAACTTTGAGGGATCTATGTACTTGAACATCAAGATCTCTTTGTTCCTCCACACTGCCAAGAATCCTGTCTTTAATCCTATATTCAGCATTCAAGTTCAACTTTCCAAAATGCATCACTTTGCATTTATCCAGGTTGAACTCAATCTGCCATTTCTCAGCCCAGCTCTGCATCCTCTCTATGTCACACTGCAGCCTGCAATAGCCCTTGATACTATCAAAAGTACCTCCAACCTTTGTGTCATCTGCAAATTTACGACCCCACCCCTCAACCTCCTCATCCAAGTCATTTCTAAAAAGTACAAAGAGCAGACACCCAAGAAAGAGCCCTGCAGGACACAACTCAACAGTGACCTCCAGGCAGAATACTTTCCATCTTCAACCACTCTCTGCCTTCTGTCAGCCAACCAATTTTGAATCCAGATAGCCACATCCCCCTGTATCCCATACCTCCTGACTTTATGAACGATTCTGCTATGGGGACCCTTATCAAATGTCTTACTGAAGTCCATATACACCACATCCACTCGGCCTTCATCAACCTGCCTTGTCACCTCCTCAAAGGACTCAATAAGATTAGTTAGGCATGACCTGACCCTCACAAAGCCATGCTGACTGCCTTTAATCACACAATGCCTTTTCAAATAGTCATAAATCCTATCCCTCAGAATTCTTTCCAAATATTTATATATTGATAAAGAAAATTTTCTTGAACACATTAAACAAATTCCTCACCATCCAAGCCTTTAACACTGTGACAGTCCCAGCCAATGTTTGGAAATTTAAAATCCCCGTCAAATACAGACCGATTATTGTTACATATATCTGAGATCACTCTACATATTTACTCCTCAATTTCCCTCAGACTATTGGGTGATCTATCGTCCAATCCCATCATGATAATCATCCCTTCCTTATTTATAATTTTGATCTGTACACTTTCATTGGACAATTCCTCAGAAATATCGCAATCAAAGTAGTATTGTTTTCCTTCGTCAAAAACACCACACTGTCTCCTCTTGCCTCTCTTTCTGTCCTTCAGATTGCATTTAAAACCAAAAATATTGAGCTGGCAATCCTGTATTTCCCTCAGCCAAATTTCTGGAATAGGTATGACTTACAATTCCCATGTTCCCATCGGCCTTACCCATAAGACCTTGCGTTGAACTAAATGCAATTTAATTGTTCAGATTTGCCTCATTCTCTGACTTGCTCTTGTCTGTGTTTTTAAATTAACTTGCTCTTTTCTGATTCAGAACCATCCTCATTTATATTTCTATTTTTACTGCTCCTCAAGAACGCTCCAACCCCTATCCCAACCACAACCACCACTAGCTTAAAGGGCTCCCGCAAAGAACTAGTAAATCTCGCCACCAGAATATTGGTGCCTTTCCAGTTCAGGTGAAACCTATTCCTTTTGAACAGGTCTTTTCTGCCCGAGAAGAGATCCCAATGATCCAAAAATCTGTATTCTTGCACATTGCACTATCTCTTCAGCCATTGACTTGTCTGCCCTATCATTTTATTCCTAATCTCATGAGAATGTGACACTGGGAGTAAACCAGATATTATTACCTTTGAAGTTCTGCTTTTTAACCTTCTACCTAACCTCTATCATTCACTTTGCAAAGCCTTAACCCTTTCCCTAACTATGTCATTCCTATCAATGTGGACAATAACACATGGCTTCTTACTCTCCCCTTAATATGGGAAGGGAGGCTCAGAATACTCTTGTTCTCATGTGTTTCCCCAACCCTTACTAGCCAGATAAAGAACCACATTCCCAGGACTCAAAATACACTCACTTCAGCTTTAAGCCCAGATCACATTGTTCAGTAGAACGTGTTTCTTTTGCGAAGTGAAAATAGTAATTGCACACATGCCTTGGTCACCTGGCACAAGCAAAGAATCCTTGTGATGACAATGCCCTGCTGACTGGTCACTAACATTTCATGGAGACATTTATAAGCCAAACTGAACAATTGCATTGTGAAGGTTCGACCAAATTTATGCCAGCAATATGAATCTACCCAGTCAAACTTATTATCAATTTAAAGCATCAACCAAGAGAAATTTCAGATCACCAAGGAACCTAAATGGTTTTATCACTTACAGGCTGTGACCTATACTGAGAGGTCTACTATCTCAGGAGTCTTCAAACCAAGAGTACTATCATAAGGTCGAAAATATCTACAGTTATATTATCTGAGAAACAATTTCTATTTTATGTTTACAAAGCACTACATAGAACCTTAATTCAAGAAATTAAGTCTATTGCAACCAACAGAGCGGGTAGGTGAATAAAGAGGGCCAATTCAGCTTGGCAATTTAATTCCTTTTCTCAAACCACCTTAACCCTTGAAACATCAAGTAGCAGTGGTGTAGGTTCTCCATATGGTCGCAAAGAGAAAATACTGATAAGAGATATTAACAACACTGATTCAGACATACTGTTCTGGAATTAATGTGACTTTGTTTTTTGTGTTTATTTATCTTTGGATATATTTCAGCATCAGGCAACAACAAAACTATCTTCTTGCACCTGCTCTGTGGTGAGTACGCTGCTGAAATAATTGTGCAGCGTGTAACATTACTTTTATGTTGGAGACCTTTTCACCTGAGTGCAGCAAGACATCCCATAATCCACCTATCCTTGTTTCAGCACATGTATTGATATTGCCATTTGTATTACTATCATGGCATATGCCTCATTGTAGTTTATTTTTGGTGTATCTTCTGGAATCCTAACCAGTGTCATCAACTCCTGCTTCAGAAGGTATCCTTGGTTACCAAGATCCCAAAATCCCCTCTCAATACCTCGGGATGTACCTTCACTATAATGAGCAATAAAACATGAGAAGAATACCTTGCTCACAAATCGCATTACAGGTACTTGATGCAAAATGGAGACTGACATTCTATTTAATTACAAAGGGAATGTTGCACCAAGAGAGGATGTGATGTTAAATCAAGGAACCATCTGCTCTCTCAGTTTGATGTATTTTGAAGAATAGTGTAGCTGTCTCCAGTGTTGACTGCTAAAACAGATTAGTTATTGTCTTGTTTCTGTTTGTTGGAACTTGCCATGCAATATTTGACTGCCACTTTCCTATTTATAACAGCGAATGAATGAATGAAAACAAACTTAATTAGCTATAAACTGCTCTGGGATCCTTTGATTGAAAAGTACAACATTAATGGAAGTCAAATCTTCTTTCACTGTACTCGAGACAAGAAATAACACATACTCTTTGTGAAACTTTCCAGAGGGGATTCATACTCTGATGTGTACCGTCTGTTATAACATTATTATGCTCACTCTCTAGAGAATTCAAAATCAGTGAGAGAAGATAACTGAAAAAGCTATTGAGTTGCAAAGATAGATTGATCTCTGCATTTTAAAAGATATAGAACATAATGGAAAGTGAGAGAAATTAATTATACTTCTTCATTATTAGAACTATTTCAAAAATAACTAAATTATACTTTAATGATATTACAAATAGCGTAGTACTATGAGCAAACATGACATGACTGTGTTTCTAATTAACATCTTGAGCTGAACATAAATTCTTCAGTGACATACCAGGAGATATTCCAAATTGGCTATCCACTTGTTGGCGCATGCGACTTCTCCCTGAAGAGGACTATTGGCAGTTAACACTTTTCACCAGATATTTCACTGGCTCTTTTTGAAAAAGTTAATTAACACAGCATCAATTCCTTATACTGAGATTGTTAACAATCTTGTGTTTCAGGATACAGAAAAAGACTACAATCCTGTGCCTTTATTCATGATGAGTTCAAATACAAAATCAAAAACATTGCAGGTCTGTTAAAGAATAGGTGTTACAAATACTCAGGTACAACATTGAGGTTATGTGGAAAAATAATTCATTTCAGCCAGCTGAGCACAATTTACAGCTTTCAGATGCCCCTTTTCTTCCTCTCCCAATCTATGTCTATAGTTTTATACTACTTATATTATTTATAGCTGCATTACACTTTAAGTGCATGAATTCTATAATCATTTTGATTCAAGTTTCTATCAAGGTGCCTCTCAGCTATTAAATACATGACCCTGAAGTAGTCCATAAAGCATTGATGTTTGGGTGACAAAGCAATAAAGTGAAAAATTAGCCTCTCATTGGGATGCAATCAAAGTCTGACCTGTACAGGAAATCGAGGTACGACCTTCATAAGGCAATCAGAGATGCCACGGGACAATGCCAAAATAAGCTTGAGACCCAGAATAACCACATAGGCACCCATCGTTTGTGGCAAGACATACACGACATAAGAGGCTATAAAGTAAAGTTGAACAGAATTGCAGCCAGCAGTACATCCTTACTCAATGAGCTTAGTGCTTGCTTTGAACACGTGGATAGCAAGGATACCAACACCACATTCCTGCTTACAATTCTGTCTTCAACATCATAATTCCAAACAAACTGATCACTAAACTCTGAGACCTAGGTTTCACCTCCTCCATCTGTAACTGGATCCTTGACTTCCTGAACCACAGACCAATCAGTAAAAATAGTCGACAACATCTCCTTTTCCATAATCCCTGCAATGCTGAGTACTCAGCCACCAAATCCCCCCCCCCCCCCCCCCACTATACTCATTATACACACACAACTGTGGCCAAATTCTGCCCCACCTCCATTTGCAAGTTTACTGATGACACCATTGTTTAGGTTGGATCTCAAACAACGACGAGAGAGAAGACAAGAAAGAAATTCGGTGCTTAGCAGCATGGTGTAAAGACTACAATCTCTCCATCAACACCAGCAAAATAAAGGAGCTCATCATTGAATTCAGGAAGTGGAATGGAGGGCATGCCCCTGTCTGAATCAATGGTGCTGAGGAGGAGATGGTCGAGGGCTTCAAGTTCCTGAGAGTGATGATCACCAACAATCTTTCCTGGTCCAAACATGTCAATGCAACAGTCAAGAAAGCACAACATCTCTGCTTCCTCAGAAGGTTAAGGAAACTTGCTTTTCAATCTCACTTTCTAATAAGTAGGTTATTCCACATACAATTTTTATAAATTCATTAATGGGATGTGGATTTCAGTGACTGAGCCAGAATTCATTACCCCTTCCTGTTGTGGACCAGGCCAGACCATTCAAAATATTCTTAAGCAGGCAGCCCAAACCATAACTTTGCTTTGTGCTTTGGTAAGTGAAAATTACCCAGAGTAAGAGTAAGTTAGCTAAGTTGACCAACATATTTTAAAACATATAAAAATTTATTCACAAAATTATGAAATGAAACACAAAGAACAGAATATAGAATACCCACAGAACTCAGTCTATCCAAACTAGACTAAATTATGCTGTTCCAAAAAAAAAATTCCAATAAACAAACGCCCTAAGCATCGAGTAAAACTAAAATAGAGGCTTACAGGTTGAAGTTAGAAGGGCAGAAGGAGAGAGAGTCTAGAAGCCTGTTTCACACATCCCCTGCTGCAACTGAACTGACTAACAACAAGAATTCAGCTTTCAGGACTGACCACTCCCCTTTCATTGCACAGGTTACTTCTGAAACATGAAAGCCATGGCTTAAAGTCTCATCTGTTTACATATAAACAAAAGGCCTCTCAGTAAACACTTCTGGCTCTGCACCAAACCATTCGTTTCAGAGCCCGGTTGTTTTATGACCCCTCTGAAAAAAAACAAGGCCACGGTATCTTGAGAAAAGGAACAGCCTTTAGAAAAAAGGACCAGCTTTGTGACACCTCCTCCCTTTAAAAAAAATGAACCATCAATATCTAAAAATGGTTTCATTTTTAAAACCCCTAAAAAAAACTGATTATGACTCTAAGACACACATATACACTACCCTGACTATAAACATGGGCCCCAGCTATGTCTGTCTCTTTGTTGGCTACGTAGAACAGTTGATCTTCCGTAATTACACCAGTACCACTCCCCACCTCTTCCTCCGCTACATTGATGACTGCATTGGCGCCACCTCATGCTCCCGCGAGGAGGTTGAGCAATTCATCAACTTCACCAACACATTCCACCCTGACCTTAAATTTACCTGGACCATCTCTGACACCTCCCTCCCCTTCCTGGACCTCTCCATCTCCATTAGTGACGACCGACTTGACACTGACATTTTTTACAAACCCACCGACTCCCACAGCTACCTGGATTACACCTCTTCCCACCCTATCTTTGCAAAAATGCCATCCCGTATTCCCAATTCCTCCGCCTCCGCCGTATCTGCTCCCAGGAGGACCAGTTCCACCATAGAACACACCAGATGGCCTCCTTCTTTAGAGACCACAATTTCCCTTCCCACATGGTTAAAGATGCCCTCCAACGCATCTCGTCCACATCCCGCACCTCCGCCCTCAGAGGTGCCCTCCAACCGTAACAAGGGTTACCGTAACGCCCCTGGTGCTCATATTCCACCCTACAAACCTCTCCATTAACCAAATCATCCGCTGACATTTCCGCCACCTCCAAAAAGACCCCACCACCAGGGATATATTTCCCTCCCCACCCCTTTCCGCCTTCCGCAAAGACCGTTCCCTCCGTGACTACCTGGTCAGGTCCACGCCCCCCTACGACCCACCCTCCCATCCTGGCACTTTCCCCTGCCACCTCAGGAACTGTAAAACCTGTGCCCACACCTCCTCCCTCACCTCTATCCAAGGCCCTAAAGGAGCCTTCCACATCCATCAAAGTTTTACCTGCACATCCACTAATATCATTTATTGTATCCGTTGCTCCCGATGCGGTCTCCTCTACATTGGGGAGACTGGGCACCTCCTAGCAGAGCGCTTTAGGGAACATCTCCGAGGCACCCGCACCAATCAACCAAACCGCCCCGTGGCCCAACATTTCAACTCCCCCTCCCACTCTGCCGAGGACATGGAGGTCCTGGGCCTCCTTCACCGCCGCTCCCTCACCACCAGACGCCTGGAGTAAGAACGTCTCATCTTCCGCCTCGGAACACTTCAACCCCAGGGCTGGACTTCAACAGCTTCCTCATTTCCCCTTCCCCCACCTCATCCTAGTTTCAAGCTTCCAGCTCCGCACTGTCCCCTTGACTTGTCCTGACTTGTCCGACCTGCCTAGCTCCTTTACCACCTATCCACTTCATGCTCTCCTCCCTGACCTATCACCTTCATCTCCTCCCCCACTCACCCATTGTACTCTATGCTACTTTCTCCCCACCCCCACCCTCCTCTAGCTTATCTCTCCACGCTTCAGGCTCTCTGCCTTTATTCCTGATGAAAGGCTTTTGCCCGAAACGTCGATTTTGCTGCTCGTCGGATGCTGCCTGAATTGCTGTGCTCTTCCAGCACCACTGATCCAGAACCTATAAACATGCACAACCACATTCAAATTCAGGCCACGGCACACCCATCATTGAACGTCTCCATATCTCATTTGAGTCTCAACCAATCATCGGCTATCACATTTTTGCAACCTGCCACATGCACAATTGTCAAATTGAATGGCTACAACAACAAGCTCCATCTAAATAGTCTGACATTTTTGTCCTGAAATTTCTCCACAAATGTCAATGGGTTATGATCAGTGTATACAATTGTCTCAAATGCATTGCTGGTAATATAACACTGAAATGTTGCAATGCCAACACCAAGCTCAAAGTCTCTTTCTTGACTATTGAATATTTCTGTTGATGAATGTTCAACTTCCTGGAAAAATACCCGATGGGTCTTTCTATCCCCTCATCATCCTCCTGCAGGAGCACCGCACTGACACCCACATCACTGGCATCGATAACCACCTTGAAAGACTTTGTGTAATCAGGTGTGGCTAATGCTGGGATAGTGATTAACACAGTTTTTAGGATGTTAAATGCATTTTGACAAGCTGATGTTCCATGAAACATCTTCCCCATTTTTAATAATTCAGTGAGTAGAGCAGCCACACTGCTAAACTTTGGCACAAACTTTCAGTAAAATCCATTCAATCCCAGGAACCATAGCATTGCTCTTTTTATCAATGGTGTGGGAAATTCCCCAATTACTTTTGTTTCGCATCCCATTGGGCCATTTGTCCATGTCAAATAACATGGCCCAGGAAGGTGACTTCGGTTTTGGCAATTCTGGGCAGTAGATATCAACCAGAATACATTCATCTCAGCTGCAATAAACCTAAAGCTTAGAGTAGTACCCCAAAACCTGCCAGATGTGATTTGCAGGCCACTAATCCATTGGCTTCTGAATAGTTCCTATCAGATTCGAAAATGTTCTGCAGGTGTGCTGAATATCATCTCAAAGTCATAGAGTCATACAGCAAAGAAAGGGGTCCTTCTGCCTACCATGTCTATGCTAACCAATGAACATCAATCTAGAATAAAACCATTTACCTACACTTGTTCCATTGTCTTCTTCAATGTTGAACATGTATGCCTGTGAACATTTGAACCATTACTTGTTTGGGAAAGACAAATTGACAATGATCCGACAACAAACAATTTCAAAAAATGTGGAATTGAAGGCAAGTACTGTACCTTTGAGGGAGTGAAATTTGAAAAACTGGCAAGCACCAGTCACAGAATGCACTGGACAATTTGAAGATGTAACATTTGAGCTGTAACTCAGACAATGAATTGTTTTCACAACCATTTGAATTCAATTAATCAGTTTAAATTATGTCCCAAGATACTAAAACCCAATTAAATTTGAATTTTACTGTTTCAACAATATCAACCAATGAGACAACCCAATGTTTTGGAGTATAAAAAGCAGACATTTTGAGCATTTAGCTAGAGATAAAGAGCACCTACTGCCATCGATAGGTTGTCAGCCAACCCTCTTTCTAAAAGGTAATGTTTTCATATGATGCATCTTTGCAGCAGAAGACCAAAGATGACCCAGAGGAAATCTACAGACAGAGGAAGTTCAATACAAAGACAACAACTGGTTTTGAAAATTGATTTGCTTTAAATTTTATAGGGGCTTTATCGGGTCAGTATAGGGTTATAGAGTGGGAGGTAGATAAATAATTAAGACAAAGGAAGCTTACAGTTGTAGGTAGTTGTTGTTTAATGTTCTCTTTACGAGTTAAAGAATAAATTGTTATTTTTTCTTTAAATAGTGGAATTTGAGTAGTTATCTGTCACTCAAAGTTTAACAATTTACAAGGCGAGGTGAACTCTTCTGTGTGTTTGGTTTAAATTAGCAGAAGGAATTACCCTCGTGTCATAACAGTTTGGGGGCTCAGGTCCGTGATTTGCATAGGTTTAGACAGATCCAGTCTGAGATTGGATCAGATTTGAACAGATAAGATCCCAGAAGATTTAAACATTTGCCGATTAGTGTCCGAGATCTTTAATTAAAGCATGGGTGAGCCAATTTGTTTAATTTCAGTTATTTGTCGTTGGTTAAATTAATTGAAATGTTGGGCCACAGGGCAGTGTGGTTGATTGGTGCGGGTGTCCCGGAGATGTTCCCTAAAGCGCTCTGCTAGGAGGCAACGGATACAATAAATGATATTGGTGGATGTGCAAGTAAAACTTTGATGGATGTGGAAGGCTCCTTTGGGGCCTTGGATGGAGGTGAGGGAGGAGGTGTGGGCGCAGGTTTTGCAATTCCTGCAGTGGCAGGGGAAGGTGCCAGGATGGGAGGGTGGGTTGATGGGAGGGCGTGGACCTGAGAAGGTAGTCACGGAGGAAATGGTCTTTGCGAAAGGTGGAAAGGGGTGGGGAGACAAATATATTCCTGGTGGTGGGGTCCCTTTGGAGGTGGCGGAAATGTCGTTGGATGATTTGGTTTATGCGAAGGCTGGTAGGGTGGAAGATGAGCACCAGGGGGGTTCTGTCCTTGTTACAGTTGGAGGGGTGGGGTCTGAGGGCAGAGGTGCGGGATGTGGACGAGATGCGTTGGAGGGCATCTTTAACCACGTAGGAAGGGAAATTGTGATCTCTAAAGAAGGAGACCATCTGGTGTGTTCTGTGGTAGAACTGGTCCTCCTGGGAGCAGATACGGCGGAGGCGGAGAAATTGGGAATACAGGATGGCATTTTTGCAGGAGGTAGGGTGGGAAGAGGTGTAATTCAGGTAGCTGTGGGAGTCAGTGGGTTTGAGCAATTCATCAACTTCACCAACACATTCCACCCTGACCTTAAATTTACCTGGACCATCTCTGACACCTCCCTCCTCTTCCTGGACCTCTCCATCTCCATTAAGGACGACCGACTTGACACTGATATTTTTTACAAACCCACTGACTCCCACAGCTACCTGGATTACACCTCTTCCCACCCTACCTCCACCATATCTGCTCCCAGGAAGACCAATTCCACCACAGAACACACCAGATAGCCTTCTTCGTTAGAGACTGTAATTTCCCTTCCCACGTGGTTAAAGATGCCCTCCAATGCATCTCGTCCACATCCCGCATCTCCGCCCTCAGACCCCACCCCTCCAACCGTAACAAGGACAGAACTCCCCTGGTGCTCATCTTCCACCCTACCAACCTTCGCATAAACCAAATCATCCGATGACATTTCCGCCACCTCCAAATGGACCCCTCCACCAGGGATATATTTCCCTCCCACCCCTTTCCGCCTTCTGCAAAGACCATTTCCTCCGTGACTACCTGGTCAGGTCCACGCCACACCCCCCCCCATCCTCCAACAACCCACCCTCCCGTCCTGGTACCTACCCCTGCCCCCGCAGAAATTGCAAAACCTGCGCCCACACTTCCACCCTCACCTCCATCCAAGGCCTCAAAGGAGCCTTCCACATCCATCAAAGTTTTACCTGCACATCCACTAATATCATTTATTGTATCCATTGCTCCCAATGTGGTCTCCTCTACATTGGGGAGACTGGACACCTCCTAGCAGGCGCTTTAGGGAACATCTCTGGGACACCCGCACCAATCAACCATGCCGCCCTGTGGCCCAACATTTCAACTCCCTCTCCCACTCAGCCGAGGACATGGAGGTCCTGGGCCTCCTTCACCACCGCTCCCTCACCACCAGACGCCTGGAGGAAGAACACCTCATCTTCCGCCATGGAACACTTCAACCCCAGGGCATCAATGTGGACTTCACCAGTTTCCTCATTTCCCCTTCCCCCAGCTCAGCACTGTCCCCATGATTTGTCCTACCTGCCTATCTTCCCTTCCACCTATCCACTCCACCCTCCTCTCTGACTTATCACCTTCATCCCCACCCCCATTCACCCATTGTATTCTTTGCTACTTTCTCCCCACCCCCACCCTCCTCTCATTTATCTCTCAAACCAAGGAGACAATCCAATGTTTTTGCATAGAAAAAGTAGGCATTTTGTACCCCTGGGCCACAGGGTGGTGTGGTTGATTGGTGCGGGTGTCCCAGAGATGTTCCCTAGAGCGCTCTGCTAGGAGGTATCCAATCTCCCCAATGTAGAGGAGACAAAGAGCACCTACTACCACTCTTGAAAAGATACCATTTTCATATGAAGCATCTTTGCAGCAGAAGACCAAAGATAACCCAAGGGAAATCTACAGATAGGGGAAGTTCAACACAAAGACAACAACTGTTTTTGAAAGTTGATTTGCTGTAAATTTTATGGAGGCTTTATTAGATCTGTATATTTTTCTAGAGTGGGATGTAGATAAATCTTTAAGTCAAAGGAGGCTTACAGTTGTAAATAGTTGCTATTTAATGTCCTCTTTCGGAGTTGAATAACAAATTGTTATTCTTTTCTTTAAATAGTGGAATTTGGGTAGTTCTCTGTCACTTATACTTTAACAGATTACGAGGCAAGGTGAGCTTTTCTGTGTTTTTGGTTTACATTAGCAGAAGGTTTTACCCTTGTGTCTTAACAAAAGCAACTTCTTCAGATTACTTCTATTGGTTCCAAAGCATCTGCACAGAAAATTGCTTTTTTTTTTGCAGAGATATCATCTGGATGTAAAGTATAAGCAAGGGAAGCAGATATACATTGCAAACGTGCTGTTGAGAGCAGCACTCCCTCAGAAGAAACTTGGGAATACAAGACATAGTTTGAAATCTTCGAGATTCAATGAGAAGCAATAACTGGACAAGAAGTGGAATTCCTGAAGAAGGGCTTATGCCCGAAACATCAATTCTCCTGCTCCTCGGATGCTGCCTGGCCTGCTGTGTTTTTCCAGTACCACATTTTTCAACAAGAAGTGGAATTTGTCAATCCAGCAGAGACACTGAATCTGAAAGACAAGCATTTTGTTCAAATCGAGCAAACTATGCAATAAGGTTCACCTTTCCAGTTCCACTGGAACTTGTGAAGAAAGGATGGCATTAAAGTACTGAGGATTTTCCTGTTGCTTTAGGGAGCTTTGGACATACAGAGATAATATGATTCCTGAGATGGCATGTTGTACAAAGTGACTGGAGTTAGTATGCGAAAAGGGATACTGACTTGCATCTGTGCAAGCCACCAAGGAACTGTGTCATCTGAGGAAGGCAAAAGAAGTGTTCAAATAGCCAAACATGAGAAATGAGATTCAGGACAACATTAGCCAGTACTGTATTTATAATGAATCTTAAGCCAAGCAAACTAAAGAGCCGCTTGCGACACATTACATCCCAGACAGACCATGGATATGCTAAGAAAAGACTCCTTCACTTTTACAGAAACTTGCTACCTTGTCATTATAGACTGTAATTCTGACAACTAAGAGTTATACAAACTGATGTCAGCTACAATGGGTGAAACTGCAGAAAATATGAAAGCACACTTCAGTAATTACAACATTCTAGACTTTGTGATGAGTAATCATGGCCTTCAATTAACAAGGGAAAAATTCAGCCTCGTCATAAAGGAGTGGCAAATTCAACACAATCACCAAATCAACTTCACACTGTTCCTCATCAGATGGAAAGGCTGAGGTGGCACTGAAAAATTATAAAAGGAGTCATAAAGAAATTGAGCAAGGCTAGAACAGACTTGTACAAAGCAATGTTGAGTGGAGAAATGCAATTACTGAAGATGTGAAAAGTAGTGCAGTACAAAGATTAATGTTATGCTGCACTCAAATTGTTCTTCCAGTAGCAAAAAACTACTGAAGGCAGGAATAGTAACTAACTTGACTGACAAAATCAAGATCAGACAACAGAAAGCCAAATTTTACTTTGGTAAACATGCAAAGTCATTGCCAGAGCACAGCATTGGAAATGCAGTTAGATAGCAAACATGCAACACTCTCAACAGAAGTCAGCCGACTGTGTAGAGCAGTTACCACTTTGATTGTATGTGGTGAAAGTGAATGACCAGATATATTGTCATAATCGCAGACATTTTGGGAATCAAAGCAATAGTAAGAAATGAGAAAAGGCTGAGGCTAGCATAGTAGATAAAGGGAGCAAGCCGATAGTCAAGGCAGAAAAGAGCTTGGCACAGAATGAGGTAAGACTGATAAATTAAACTGCACTTACTTCAATGCAAGAGGCCCGACAGGTAATGTGGATGAAATCGGGAACATGGGACTGTGATATCATCGCTATTACAGAAATGTAGCTCAGGGATGGACAGGACTGGCAGCTTAATGTTCTGGTGTATGCATATTATAGATGGGTAGAAAGGGAGGCAAGGGAGGAAGGGGAGTGACATTTTTGGGATAACATTATGGCTGTACTGAGGGAGGATATTCCTGGGAGATTGTCCAGTGATGTCATTTGGGTGAAACTGAGAAATAAGAAAGGGATCACCTTGTTGGGATTGTAGGCCCTTCAGTAGTCAGTGGGAAATTGAGGAGCAAATATGTAAAGAGATGTCAGGTATCTGTAAAAACAATAAGGTTGTAATGGTGGGGAATTGTAACTTTCCGGACATAGACTGGGACTGTCATAGCCTTTCGGCTTGGATGGGGAGGAATTTGTTCAGTGTGTATATTGAAAACTTTCTTTTTTAATATGTAGATGTACATACTAGAGAAGGAGCAACTCTTGACCTTCTCTTGGGAAATAGGCAGGGCAAATGATTGAGGTGTCAGTGGGGGAGCAGTTTGGGGCAAGTGATCATAGTTCTATTAGTTTTAAAGTAGTTGTGGAAAAGGATAGAACTGAATTTCTAAGTTTTGATGGTATTAGACAGGAACTTTCAAAAATTGATTAGGGAAGGCTATTCACAATTAAAGGGATGGTTGGGAAGAAGGAGGCCAGTATTCTCAGCAGGATCAACAACAAAGCCATTTCTTCATTGTCACTGGATTTAAATCCTGGAACTGACTTCATAGCAGCATTGTCTACCGATACCAAATGGACTACGACAGTTCAGGAAGACAGTTCACCATCACTTTCTCAAGACTGATTCAGGATGGGGGATAAATACTGGTCCAGTCAGTGATGCCCATATCGCCTGAATGTTAAAGTAAAATATAAAATGAATAGATACTCATTACTGAAGTTTGAAATGAAACATTATTTGGTCATCATTACTGATCACTCACTGAGAGGTTATAATCAATTTGAAGCTTTATCAATCAATCAAATTAAATATTAAAGAATTTATAGGACCCTCTTGTGGTGCATCGTAACATCGCTGGATGAACCATCCAAGACCCCGGGTCAGTGTTCTGAGGACATTGGTTTAAATCCCACCATAACACATGGGGAAATTTGAATTCAATAAGACCAGGCCGGACAACCACATAACCACTGTCAATTGTTGTAAAAACCCACTTGGTTCACTAATGTCCTTTCAGAAAGGTGATTTGCCATCATTACCGGATCTGGTCTATTTATGGCTCAAAACCCACAGCCTTTGGTTGACTCTTAACTATCCTTCTTAGCAATAAATATTAGTCTGGCCAGTGATGCTCAGTTACTCTATGATTCTACTCTTTTTACAACCAACTCTATGACTCTCTTGTTTAAAAGGGTTAAATAGCAATAGAATGTCTTGTTTTTTTAAGATGGTGCAATATACTTGTAACAGTTAAAAAATTTAATATAAATGCCCAGACATGATTAAAAATATGAGCTATCAGTTAGTGTCCAACTTGGACAAAAGATTAAGGAGAGAATCTTGTGAATTTGACAGAGTTTTTGATCTCCAGCTGCACAACCAGTGAGACTTCCATGTCATTTCTTTATGGAAAGATCAACTGCATCTTTTGCAATTAATAAGCCAGCAGCAAATCTTCCCACAAAATCAAAGACCCCAGAGATTCTAGCCAATCAGAGGCTGGCAAACATTCCAAAATCAGCAGAATCAACAACGAGTCAATGGCCACTGCTTGTATTATACCCATGAAGCCTCACATCCAGGGACTGAAAACAGGAAGGGGCTTGAAAAGTGAGACTTGTAGGGAGGGATGCTAGCAGCTTGAGCTTAGGCATGGGCATGGGCATGGCAAGGCTCTAAGAAAGCCTCCAACCACCCCAATTGCCAAAGGTGTTCAATTGGACACTGATTGCCTTTAAATGAGAGACATTTCCTGAGAGCCAGCAAAAACATACCTAAGTATTTGGATGTTATGCTATCCACATTGAGACCTCCATTCCCACATCTGAAACTGAGTTAATACGAGAGGTGAGGCCTTTAATTGGGTACCAACTGCCCATTTAAAGTCTTCAACTAATGGTGAAGTGGGAATGCTGCTCATAAGCCTTCAAAGTCCACATTTAATCATGGTGAAGGCAGAAAGGCAGTGGGATCGCCTGCCACCCTCTTGTTGATTCAATGTCTCTGCCACCTGCCAGAAAGAGGGCACAAGATTCCGGTCTCAGAGTGTGGTTCTGATTCAATTCATTATGGTTGTACAAATATGAAAATGAAAAGAGATGACTGAAAAACTATGGTGATACTTATCTTCTGTGTTTCATGCACTCGCTGAGAAGTCAGAATCGGAGGAGAGATGTTCAAACAAATGACAGCCAACAATCCCCAGTGACCGCCATGCCAAACTCTGTTTCAAATTAATTTTTTTTAATATAAACTACTGGGTTTGCTTGTTGAACTGAATAGCCCAGTGTTCTATTCTCAACATCAGTAATTAATTTAAGATTAAATCATCAATGAGGGAACAGCATTAAGAACAGGCCCAACATGTCAATAAAATGGCATTAAAAACATTGAAAATACAAATAGAAAAGTATAAGTGTGGAATAGCTCTCAATTCCTGACTGGGATATATGTGACTCCTGAAGCAAATAATGACTGAAAAACAAAGACTCTGAAATTTTTATGTCCTATTACATAAGCTTTATTTGAAAATTGAGGATGCATTTCTCTGCCAACATGACATTTTCTCATCCAGATTGATTGGTTTTGATGATGCTTTAATTAGTACATAACTCATTTAGAATGAACAAGTTAGCAGGATTGGATTCTGGAAAGTCGACAATGAGTGAATAGTGCAGTAGTTATTTTCACTGTTGGCTACAGCTTCTGTACTATGTCACAGATTCAGCTATCAAGTATATGAATTCAATTTTATCATGTCATGAATGGTTTGCAACATAATATGTTTTCCTATTTGCTTCTGCAATATTTTGGCTCTCTCTGACCATACGCATTTTGGGTCATTGTTTCCCACTGCTGAGGGTGGTTACTGGGATGCACCTAAAGATTCTGTAAGGGGGATCCAAGATTGCAGCGATCTGAAAGGTCTGCTTTGCTGAGCTCTGCATCACAACTCAAGCAAAGTGGTACTTTAACCCTCCCCACTTCAGCCATTTTGGTAAAATTTGACATTTAAACAGTGTTAGAAGCTCTCATAATCTAGTTTTGTCGATTGAAAATGACAGAACATGGAAAAGGTCCAAGTAAGTCCCAACTCCTGGGATACCTGCCAGAGACATCGAGGACGTCCACGGCCACGGCTGCAACCCCCTCTGCTAGTTTGTTGGACTCAATCACTTACCAGGCCTTGGTCGCAGAGTTTGTGAAGCTGTGGGAAATTATTGAGACTTCGATCAAAGAGTCGTTCTGCAGTAAGTTGGACACAATCTCAGGCGTGCTTCAGCATTATAAGCATCACCTTGAAGGCCTCGAAAAGAGAACGGAGGAGGTCGAACGCTGGTCAACAACCTTGAAAATAGAGGTAGGAGGAATAACATCTATATCATCGAACTGCCGGAGGGAGCAGACGACGGTCAGCCAGTGAGTCATCTTTGTAAGCTTACTGCCGCAATTCCTTCCTTTTGCGGCTGAAGCCGGCTGGGAGAAGATCGAGAGAGCTCACCGGGTCATGGTGCACAGGTCAGGCTCTGACCAGTGCCCTCGCCCAGTCCAAGCGTGATTCCACAGTTACAGGGACAAGCAGAGAATTATGGAAGCCTCCAGAACACAGGGGAGGGATTCGCAAGCCTTAACTTACGAGTGCTTCAGGATTATGTTTTTCCAGGACTTTTCTGCAATGGTGAGTCAGAAAAGGAAGTCCCTTGATGATATTAAGAGAAAACTGAGGGACCTCGAGGTTCAGTATTCTGTAAGGTCTCCAGCGGTTCTTCGTTTTACTTACAATGGATCTGCGTGCTCATTTGACTCCTCAGAGAAAGTGAAAAACTTTGTGGACACTTTAAACTAGGCCGAATGGTTTAATGTACATGGACAGTCGTGATTTTTTCCTTTTCTTGAAGAAAATGTTGTTAGAATTTTTCTAATATTAATCAGTGTTAATGTATAGTTGGGGAAGGGTGGAATACTCACTTCTAACTTCTTTGTTAATTTGCTTGAGTTTATGGTGCAGCTCAAGCTGGAAGAGGTTCTGAAGATGGTTGTGGGAGTCTAAGTACTCACTGTGGGCAGAGGGTAAATTCCCTCATTGAGTGCCTTTGGTACTTCGTATTTTGTTTTTTGTTTTTTTGTGTATATAGTTCTTGAAAATTTTGTAATTTAGTTGTAATAGTTTTAGTTTTTGTAGTTTTTAGGCTCTATGCGTCCTTTTTTGGTGATGCTCAGCGATTTCTAAGTTGAGTTCTTCCTCTCGGGAGTTCAAATGTTGTTGCAGAGGGTTATGGCTAGTGGCATCCTTAAATGGTGTACTTGGAACATTAAGGGGATTCATTCACCAATTCAGAGGAAAAAGGTACTGTCTAGCCTTGAAAAGGAGAGGGTGGACATTGCCCTATTGCAGGAGATGTAACTTAATGATAAGGAGCATTTGAAATTGCAGCAAGGTACGGTTGATCGGGTGTATTTCTCAGCTTTTAATACTCGGAGTAGGGGAGTGGCCACACTTGTTAGGAAGTACCTCCCGTTTAAACAACTAGATCATGTTCAAGATGAGTGTGGTTGTTTTGTAATCCTTAAAATCTTGATATATGGGGAACAGTATGGTATTTTGAATGTTTATTGTGCCCCAGCACACCCCCTTAAGTTCCTGGTAGATGCATTTTCCAAGCTGAGCACCTTTGCATCGCGGCACATTAACATCGCGGCACATTATTACAGAGGAAGATTTTAACTGTCTTATGGATCCCACGGTGGACAAAATGCCCAAAGGTCCCCCAATACTTTCTTTGCAATCTAAGCAACTAGTCGATATTTGTGTGGAATTAGGGCTGGTTGATGTCTGGAGGTGGCTCCACCCCACAGGCAGGGACTTTACTTTCTTTTCTAATCCACACAAGTGTCACACTAGCATTGATCTCTTCCTCACACCCACGGCATTCTTAGATTTGGTCGCGTCCTGCACAATTTGGAACATTACTATTTCTGATCACGCAGCAGTACACAGAGGAATCTCAATTATCTGACATTTGATTATCCAAATTTTGGCTTAGCCGGCAAGATTGCAATGCTTGCCTAAACTGTGTTATCCGACAAAATATTCCCTGCCTATGTCATTTGGATAATCGAGGTTCCTCTGTACTTAGTGGTTAAGATAAAGGGCAATACAATAGGTTTGCAGCACTGGTCACTGGATCCCTTTATTCATTAGGACAGTAAGTTCATTGAGGACTTCTCTGATGATTTAAAGTTTTCTTAGCCATTAATTCAGATAGGGCCAGTAACCCATCTATCCTCTGGGAAACTGCGAAGACTTATGCTGGAAGGATAATTATTTCTTCCTCTGCCAATCAGAGACGACAGAAGGGAGAGCAGCAATGCTTGCTTGAGGCACGGCTAAAACGGCATATTTTGATAGACCATCAGTGGCTAAGCTGTAACGGGTTGCAGCGCTTCAGTCTACCTAGAATTCCAGCTTCACACAGACAGTTAGGAAGAAACTCGCTTTTGTGAAACAAAGGTTGGTTGAGCATGGTGATAAGCCGGGTAGATATCTAACATATCTTGCCAGGAAAAAAGAGCACCCCCAATCCATTACCTCAATCAGGGAAGGGACTGGGACTCTTATCTGCGATTTTAAGAAGATGAATGCTGTACTTTGGAAATTTTACTCCAAATTATATCAGTCCGAGCATTGTGAGGATGGGTGGGCTCGGATGCAGTCTTTTTTTAAGAGTCTGGATCTTTCAGGTGTAACTTCTGAGCAGGCATCTTTCCGTAATGCTCCTTTAACAGTGCAGGAGGTACAGGAGGCTGTGAAGCAGCTTCAGAGCAGAAAGGTGCCCGATCCTGATGGTCTTCCTAGTGAATACTACAAAGAATTTGTAAACTTATTGTCGGAGCCGATGGTTAACATGTACAATGACTTGCACAGTCACGATTGCCTTCCACCATCCTTAAGAGAGGCTAACGTCTCTCTTAGCCTTAAGAAAAGGAAGGCCCCGGAGGATTGTGCTTCCTACAAGCCCATCTCACTTTTAAATTCTGATTTTAAAATCTTGTCCAAGACTTTGGCACTAGGGTTGGAAGCTGTTTTGCCTTGCATAGTTAAGATGGACCAAGCGGGTTTTATAAAGGGCTGCAGATCTTCCAACAATGTCAGGCGGTTACTCAATTTGATCCAAGCATGTCAGCAACAATCTATGCAGGGTTTAGTAATCTTCCTAGATGCAGAGAAGGCATGTGATCAGGTTGAGTGGCCATACCGTTTTTATACTCTGGAACCGTCTGGGTTAGGTGAAGCCTTTGTTCTAGCGATCCTTTGGCCACAGTTCTCACCAATGGTATGAGATCCAGTAATTTTAACATTTGTAGGGCAGCCGACAAGGTTGTCCCTTTCACCATTGCGGTGATTGAGCTGCTGGCAGAGGCTATCCATAGGGATCCCAACATAGTTGTCCCAGAAATGGGATGAAAATCATGTAAGATCACATTGTATGCAGATGATGTTCTTATATTTTTGTCGAACCCTGTGGTTTTGGTACTTCATCTGATACAATGTATTAATTAATTTGGCGCCTTTTCAGGTTATAAGATTAATTTTTCTAATCAGCGGCCATACCTATGGGAGTCGTTGGAAGGATACCCGACATCAAAGGCAAATCGCGATTTCCCTTTAAATGGACGCAGGGAGGTTTTCTGTATTTAGGTATTTTTGTTACTCCTGTCTTTGATCAGTTATTTAAGGCTAATTTTGCCCACTTGTTTGACAGAATTAAGCAAGAACTGCGAAGATGGGAGACACTTCCAATATCTTGGTAATGCCAAGCAGCCCTTATTAAAATGAATGTCCTTCCTGATTTGTTATACCCTGTGTGAATGCATCCTTTGATCTTTCCTAAGCAAATATTCCAGAGACTTAATGGCTGGTTTAGCTCTTTTATCTGGCATCACAGGTGACCTCTTATCAAGCTATCCAAAGTGCAACCGACTCAGAGATTGAGGGGAGTGGACCTCCCAGACATTAAAAGATACCAATTAAGCTCTCTTTTACTTTTTGTGAGTGACTGGGCCTGTAAGGACCTGGTGTAAATATGGTAAGATATTGAGGCTTCTCAGTCAAAATGCCCCCTTATTTGTTTACTGTTCTTAGACAAAATTAGCACTCTCTCCATTAGCATTCTATCACCTGTTGGGGGGTGGCCCCTCAGATGAGACTGAGCGACTTTGTGAGGTCTGGGAGAGAGAGTTGGGGGTTGAGATCTACTCTGAGACATGGGAGGATATTTGTGAAAACGCGAGAAAGATTTCAATCTGTGATAAGATCCATGCAATGCAGTTAAATATTCTTCTTAGGGCCCGCCTGGCCCCAGATTGCCTCTCAAAATTTAAGGTGGGAGTATCCTCAGCATGTCGCAAATGTAAAGTAAGTACGGGCGCTCTCACTCATTGTTTGTGGTCCAGCCACAGGCTTCATACATACTGGAGCGCTGTGGTGGGAGTAATGGAGAGGGTCTTGGGAACTGAAGATAAGATGGACCCGGTCTCTCTTCTCCTGGGCTGGTCCAATTTGCATTCTTTAGACGCTCATGGAAAAAAACTTTTTAACATCCTTACTTTCTGTGTGAGGAAAAATATTCTGATGTGTTGGATGTCTGAAAACCCTTCGGATTCTCACAAATATGGTACACCAAAAAACTGAAAATATTCATAAGACATTGCAGCTCCTTTTGGATTATCTGGATGCAAACTTGTCAGCCACTCTAATTAGGGCTTTTGTACAGCCACGATGATTTGATTTAGCAAACCAGGTACCCTGAGAGGAAGAATTTTGAATAAATGAGTATGTAATATTTAAGGTCTCGAAGGTTGAGCACGATTGTTCTGTTATGCTGAGCTGTTTGAATTATTTATTATTTCTATTCATTTGTTTATTTTGTTGTTTTATACGTATATGCACATGAGTATAGTTTTGTTCTGTTTGTATTGTTGTTCTTTTTGTCCCCCTTCTTTATTGAGTAGTGTTGTTGTTGGTATATTGTAATTTTATATAAAATCTTTTTCAATAAAAATACCTCACAATAGAATTCTGTGGGTCATTTTGTAGGTGGTACCATAGCTAGATAGGGAAGGCCATGTTGCATGGAGGGCCTGCAGATGAGACATATGCTGGTTCATTAAGCCCTTGTGAATGAAAGGAGGACATAATACAGTTAAAGCATCTGGAATGTGTTGCAATCCAGCAGAACCCATATGTTGAAGGTGTTAGAAGGAAGGCGTTAAATTCAGTATTGTTAGGTTGAGTTTGACCTTTTGCAACCTTCATTGAGATAATTTTCCAGTCTCCACTTCCTCCTTTGTCATCCCCTACAAAGACTGAGAAACTCTCCTGACCCCATCATGACTGAGGAAGTTTTCAAATCTCCATCTGCACTGCTGAGATAACATACCCACCCTATGGCCAGTGTTTTCCCTTACCATAGAATTCACTGAAAATAATTTGATACAAGGTATTGTTGAATGTTGCTAAACCTTTTCTTTTTGCACTCATCAGGACAAATGCAGGATTGTCAAATTTCAAACAATCATAATAAGCATTCAAGTCTGGTTTCTTGATAAAGTTCATGCAGAAAAATAAACATTTTCTTTGGTTGGAAAATCCAGAACAAGTGGACACAGATGGAAAATTAGAGTTAAGCCATTCAAAGTTCACTCAAAGGGTACTCAAACTTTGGAACTTTCTCCACCCCCAAAAGCTGCAAACGCTGGTTTAGTTGAAAAGTTCAAAACTTAAATCAATAGAAGTCTGTTAATTAAGACTGTGGGAGAAAATGGTGTAAACAGGAAATGACAAAATCGGAGGGGGTTAGGGAGTAGGGCAAACAATTTCACAGGCAGGTATTATACTAAATATTGAAAGATGATTTTGGAGATGGATGGCCTCGTGAAATGATGGCTGCCAGTGGACATTCTGAGTGGCAGGAACTGCAGGAGCCAATTAATATTCTCGTCAACACTTCTCTGGATGTTAGAAATGCTCACTGAAATAACTCCACAAAAGCTGACAGGACTGGCATAGTCAACATGTAACTGAGTTCAGGGTTTACCCAGCCAATCACACAACTGTGGGGGAGTTGCTGGTGGTACTTTTTGTCCTGTTGACACTCTGGCGCTGTCTCACCACTGCAGCTACATCTGCATCCTATCTTGGCCACTTGACATAACTTGTTGCCAACATCTTCATTTTGGAAACTCTTGGATGACCTTGATGGATTCAGCCAGTATCAGCAGGTGACCTTTGCTCGGGGCAATCACTCTTGCTCCCCATCATAATATGCTGTGCTCTTGGTGATCTGATCACACCGGGTCCAGAAAGGTTTCAATTTTGATTGTGATGACCCTTTTGTTTCCCCCATCACCATAAGCTGTTTTAGTTTTACCAGGACAGGATCTTCTTGTGTCCACAATCTGATATTGTCAGCAGCAACCATAAGGGTGTCGAGAATGTTGTAAAGTATTACCGACCCGTTTTGTGGCGGCACCACCTATCCACATTTACCATTTGGTCGCCCTGACAGTTTTCAACCTTGTAATTATATGCATCCAGAATCAGAGCCCAGCGCTGAAACTATGGGCAGCATGGCCCTGATCTCTTTAAGCAGCTTTGGCAGGGGTTTGTGGCCTGTTACTACTACAAATTTGCGTCTGTAAAGATATTTGTGGAACTTGCCCACACTAAAGATGGCTGCCAAACCTTCCTTCTTTATCTGGGCATATCTTCAATCGACATCAGCCAAAATCCAGGAAGCAAATGCTCTTGGGCATTCCTCTCCGTTTGGACAATGATGACCTGAAACTACCCTGATGCTATACAGAGAGGCATCTCATGTCAGAACCACATCTCACTTGGGATCAGAGTGTGCTAACATTTTAGACGACGTTAGCTGCGTTTTCATTTACCAAAAGGCTACATCTTGGCTATGAGATCATTTCCAAGGCTGACCCTTTTTCAATAGCAGATGTCAAGGTGCCAGGGATGTAGGAGAGGTTATGTATGAACTTTCTGTAATAATTAACCCGTCAAGGAAAGACCTAAGCTCTGGTACAGACATGGTAGCCAGGGCACCTTTTATCTCCCTCACTTTATCTTCCAACAAGAAGATAAAAAGATAATGGTGTAACCCATTCTTGTCAACTCTGTAGCCCAAGTAGATCACCTGGGGTGCCTGAAACACACATTTTCTTCCCTCCTAAGGCATACACACACCTTGCAGAAACGTTTAAGCACCATGTCCAAATTCTCTAAATGCTCTTTATTTTTTTTTCTTTATTTTTTTTGGTTATATTATTTTTCATCCCCCCCGCCTGTGACATATGTATATAGTTATCGGACACAGTGAAGAAAAACTGAGTGCAGAAAACTTTATTCGCATTCCACAGGATAAAACACCAGAGTGACCAATGACAAGCAGTGCGCCGTTCCTTAAGGCCAAAGCCTGCATCAATGAAAAAGTGTAGAAGAGGTCAGGGGTTAAATTCAAATAGAGTTGGCAGGGGAAACAAAGCACTCCACACCCCACAGTGCCCACCTCTCCCTGAAGATCTCGAGAGCATTGGTAGACACCACTTGCTCCTTCTCCAGGGATACCCAGGCCAAAATACATCTACATGCTCTTTTGTTGGTCTTCCCAGTTATTAGCACATCATCCAGATAAATAGCAGGTTGTAGTAAACCTTCTAAAATGTTCTCCATCATCCGCTGGAAAATGGCACATGCTGATGACACCCCAAAAGGCAGCCTCATATATTGGTACAAACCCTAATGAGTATTAATTGTGGCATATTTCTGGGAATCCTCAGCTGATTACAACTGCAGATATGCATGGCTCATGACCAGTTTTGTGAAGGACAAACTCTCCCCACCAGTTTTGCTTGTAAGTCTTCCATGCAAGGGATTAGGTATTTATTCAGCTGTGAAAAGAGGTTTGTTTGAAATCTACATAAAGGCAAACCGACCCATCAGGCTTCACAATCAGTATGACCAGTGCTGCTCTGTCCACAAGCTGTACTAGTTAGATGATTCCTGCACTTTCCAGCCTTCTGATTTCAACCTCTACTTTTGTACATAATTTAAATGGCACTGGGCAGGTCTTGCAGAATTATGGAATTGCATCTTGGTCAACATGTAGGGTGGCCTTGGTCCCTTTGATAGTCCCGAGACCTTGCTGAAAAATGTCCGGATATTTCATTAGGACTTCGTTCAGGCGGTTATTTTATAACTGAGAAATGTTAAGCCAATCAAATTGAGTTTTCTCAATTAATTTCAGCAAGCTTGGGTCCGAGCCTTTTAATACACACAGAAACAGATTCTTCGGTCCAACCAGTTCATGCTCAACATAATTCCAAACTAAACTAGACCCACCTGCCTGTTCTTGGCCCATATCTCTCCAAACCTTTCATATTCATGTACTTTATTGAAGTGTCATTTAAATGTTGTAACTGTGCTCGCATACACCACTTCCTCAGGAATTTAATTCCACATGCAAACCATCCTCTATGCAAAACATTTGCCTCATGTCTTTTTTAAATCTCTCTCCTCTCACCTAAAGAGTATGTGCCCAGTCTTGAAAACCCTCATCCTAGAAAAGACACCTACCATTAACCCTATCTATATCCCTCATGATTTTATAGACCTCTGTAAGGTCACCTCTCATATGCTCCAGTGAAGTCAGTCCCATCCTTTCTTTATAACTCAAACCTTCCATATCCGGCAACATCCTGGTAAATCTCTTCTGAACCCTCTCTAGCTTAATAATACCTTTCCTATAACAGGGTGACCAGAACTAGAGGTATTCCTCACCAATATACTGTACAACCTCAACATGACTTCCCATTGTCTTGTCTTTCAGTGCACTGCTGTATTATCCAGGCCCAAAAATCTCACAGTATTACTGTATTGATTTATATTTAATGAAGACACAACAAGACTATGTTCTGGATCAGTGGTGCTGGAAGAGCACAGCAATTCAGGCAGCATCCGAAAAGCTTCGAAATCGACGTTTCGGGCAAAAGCCCTTCATCAGGAATAAAGGCAGAGAGCCTGAAGCGTGGAGAGATAAGCTAGAGGAGGGTGGGGGTGGGGATAGAGTAGCATAGAGTACAATAGGTCAGTGGGGGTGGAGATGAAGGTGATAGGTCAGGGAGGAGAGGGTGGAGTGGATAGGTGGAAAAGGAGCTGGGCAGGTCGGACAAGTCCGGACAAGTCAAGGGGATCGTATTGCTGGAGGTTAGAAGCTAGGATGAGGTGGGGGAAGGGGAAATGAGGAAGCTGTTGAAATCCACACTGATGCCCTGGGGTTGAAGTGTTCCGAGGCGGAAGCTGAGGCGTTCTTCTTCCATGCGTCTGGTGGTAAGGGAGCGGCGGTGAAGGAGGCCCAGCACCTCCATATCCTCGGCAGAGTGGGAGGGGGAGTTGAAATGTTGAGCCACAGGGCGGTTTGGTTGATTGGTGCAGGTGTCTCGGAGATGTTCCCTAAAGCGCTCTGCTAGGAGGCGCCCAGTCTCCCCAATGTAGAGGAGACCGCATCGGGAGCAACGGATACAATAAATTATATGAGTGGATGTGCAAGTAAAACTTTGATGGATGTGGAAGGCTCCTTTACGGCCTTGGATGGAGGTGAGGGAGGAGGTGTGGGCACAGGTTTTACAGTTCCTGCGATGGCAGGGGAAAGTGCCAGGATGGGAGGGTGGGTCGTAGGGGGGCGTGGACCTGACCAGGTAGTCACGGAGGGAACGGTCTTTGCGGAAGGCGGAGAGGGGTGGGGAGGGAAATATATCCCTGGTGGTGGGGTTTGTTTGGAGGTGGCGGAAATGTCGGCGGATGATTTGGTTTATGCGAAGGTTAGTAGGGTGGAAGGTGAGCACCAGGGGCATTCTGTCCTTGTTGCGGTTGGAGGGGTTGGGTCTGAGGGCGATAGGGTTAGACTATGTGTCATGTCATATACAGCACAGTGCCACACCAATCTCTCACCAACAGAATGTGACAGCTGCCTGTAAGGCAAACACACTGCATCATTTTTCACCCAAATGGCCACGTCTGTGGGAGTGAGTGGGGGTTGGTAATCCTCCATTGAGTCCAGAGGTAGGGGAGAGGTCTGCTCTCAATCAGTGGACCCCGTACCGTCAGTTCATGGAAGGGTCCAGGCCACAGTCACTCACATGCTTGGGTGCTGATGGTCAGGGAATCCATCTGAGACAGTCCAGGAACTGGACCACAGTCAGTCCTGTAGGGCAACTGTAAGCCGTGAGGGAACTGGCATAGTGTCAGGAAGCTGTAAGGAGATTGGCCGGGGTGTGGTCAGTCTTTACATGGACAGTCTATAAAAGTCAATTGAGGGTGGAGAGCAGTCAGTCCTATGGGTCTGTATGTTGGCGGGAGAGGATAAAGAGGGCTGGAGTGGAAAGGGGTCACTGTGTTGATAAGGATTTGGGGGGTGGTTCAATACGGGGGTTGAAGACAGAAGCATGTTCTGAATTGGGGACAAGGATAGAGATGGAGGAAATTGTTCTGGGAGGGGACAGGTGGTACAGAATGGAACGGGTATGGAAGATTACAGAGTGTGAGTTACTGACACCCTGTGATCGGACAGGACCATGTTGAGAATCAATGTTGGGGCTTGAGTGCAAGGAGGAAAACCTAAGGCAGAGTTCTATCTGGCAGAATCCGCATGGGGGGGACAGGTGAAAATGGGCTGTCTGGGTGCAGCAAGTTGAAAGGTAATCCGGAGACTCCACTTGCTATATTTACTAATGACAAAACCATTTGTAATGTCTTTTTGAAGTCCATTTGGGCTTCAGCAAATAGGCACTTTTTCATGGACACATCATTAAACCCACATACCAAATGGTCTCTCAGCATCTCACTTAGGGTTAAACCAAAATCATATGCCTCTGCCAGTTGTCCTCGCCTCGTCAAAACTCCCGCTATTGATTCCCCTGGTTCTCAAACTGCTGAGTAAAATTGATAGCATTTTAGAATTAGAGGAGTCTTGGTGTCATAATAGTCCTTTGCTACATCCATTAACTCCTGAAAGGTTTTAGCATCTAGTGCCTCAATGAATGTTAAGTTTCTAATAATTGAAAAGGCTATGATTCCAAAGTTGTCAGGAGAATTACTCATTTCTTTTCATCTACCCCATGTCATTTGCCCAGAAGAAATATCGCATTCTTTCAACATATTGAGTCCAATCTTTGACGGCAGGACTGAACAAGTTTGTGAGCATATCTCTCTTATCACCACTAAAATAACTCCATAAGGGGCAGTATTCTGTCACAAAGTTACCCTTTATTTATACATGCCTAGTGCATGATATTGACCTGGCTAGCTCAGAGTTGGCTCCAAGAGTGAACAGAACCCTTAACCGAGAGTGAACAGAACCCTGTTCTGATCTGTCAGCCAGGACTCCCTGATTGGATCAGGTTAAAAGCCCTAACCAGAGACTTCATATACCATGAGATCCACCTGGCTGACCTTATTCCAATCACTGCACTCACCCTCTTTTTATAAGGGAAAACCACCAGGTTCATCAACGTACCAGTATTCCAGAAGTGGCCTCACCAACGTTTTGTACAACTTCAACATAGGGTGCAGGTAAGGTAGAATGGTCGGCCACCTCAGTCGCAGGAATTGCTACACTGTTGCAGCGTTTGGGCAATGACAGCCATTGCATCCCATTTGCGCATCTGCTGTTCCTGATCCACCTTGTGAATTTGAGTGATGCCCCTCATCACCAAAACCATAGGATACCCCCTTGCTGGCTGCTGAGCAGGTGCCTGGTCTCTGGCATTTCTCAGAGTGCCAATGGCCTCCTTCCTCACCCATTTATGGAAGAGTTACTGTCCCCTGTTCATCAGCCCACACTCTGTGCACATATGGAATCTATCTCGGTCTCTGTTTCTGAGTTGGTGGGAAATGTAGGAGGGAGTCTCCCTGATGCTTTCTCTGGTATCTCAACACTCATCCTCAGAGGTTGGAGATTTGCCTTCTAGGAGAAATGGGCAATTACTGGCAGATGCAATCAGGAGGCTACTGTACCTGTTAGTCAAAAGAGACAGAAGGTGTCATGGCCAGTGGTTAGAGGTTGTGTGTGCTGCATGAAACTGTCCACATGGTTAATTTGAGTGTTGCAGTGGAATGATAAGTTGTACTTACCTGGTTGCTGGGGTATGAATGCCTCGACATTTCTAAAAGAGTGGTCCAGGTCTTGTCCTGTGAGGGCAAGGATTTTCTCCTTGTAGGGGATGAGAACATCAATTTGGCCCCACATCTAGCAATGTTCTGTCCTGAGATGGGATGCCTTCTCCTGATATGGTATAAAAGGGATGAATGAGTAAGATGTAAATAGATGGCATGGCTGTCAGTGCTGGTGCACTGAGAGCAAAATAGAGGTATCACATCATGAGCCTTTCTGGGAGGTGAATCTTGTGGCAGAAACGAATGAATGATTATGAGGTAACAGAAAGCAGAATATGGCAGTTACCCTGGCAGAGTGGAGGTCATTGACCTTTGTTCTTCACTGGAACTTGGTCCTGTGCACTCGAGATGCTATTCTCCAACCAGGCTGACATCATCTGTCAATTCTCCAGGAAGAAGACTGCTCTTCACTGCACCACCCCATTGACCATGGCCTGTGGGGCTCTGACTGAACTTGATACCAATTTCCAGGCATCTTTCCTCACAGTTTCCAAGGGTGAACAGAGCAGCTTTCAGATGTCAGCATTCCTCCACTGTACACTGCAGATGTCAGCATTCCTCCACTGTACAGTGCAGATGGGGCTAGGAATGCTGCTTTTTGGGCAGATGGTGGATGGTGAGTTCATCCGGGAAAGGTGCATGGTAAAATAAGCCAGAAATTAGATGTGAGGAGCACAAGGGGCAGATCAACAATTAATGTGGCAAGTTTGATAAGCTATGGTGAGAAAGCTCACTGCATCTCAGAAAATTTCCTCTAAAAACTCAACATAATTTGGACTTCACCAAAAAATCATGAGATTTAGACCACTGTGTTTGTTGTGTAAATTCTGAAATACCTTTATTTTGAAATCTGGTGAATCTTAGACATGGAGGAAAACTGGAGATACTTTTTGTTCTTTCGTGGACGTAAGTCTCACTGGCAAAGCCAGCAATTGTGACCCAGCCTGATTGATATTAGAAAGGTGATGGCAAGTCACTCTTGCACTGCTACAGTCCATCTAATGTCGGTTCACACAGTGCAATTAAATGGTGACTTTATATTTACCTCTGATGACTGACTCAAGCAGGCAATGATTTTGTAGACTGTAAAAATGGCAGATGTTATTGGTCGGGTAGTCAGGAAGGCCACTTTCTTCTCCGGATCTTACTGACTGTCACTGGTCTAATTGCTCAGTGAAAAGTATGACAGCAGCAGCAGGATGATTTTCATAAGTCACTTTCCCTGTTCACATGCCAGTCTGCCTCATGATGTAATAGATCAACATCATGACATAGTTCATTAAGTCCGTGTATTGTCCAATTTGTCAAGACGAAAACTGTGCTTTGATTCCCTCTAAACACAAGTTGCTATCAGTCTCCCTGTGTTTGGTATAAATTTGAGAGGAGTTATCAACATAATAAATACAATAACATATGTTATGGGCAGCAAATGCCGTGTGGTAATGCTCCAGTTATAGTGGGAAACTTTAATTTTACAGTTGAGAATGTGTTACTGGAAAAGCACAGCAGGTTAGGCAGCATCTGAGGAGCCAAAGAATCGATGTTTCGACCATAAGCCCTTCATCAGGAAACGTCCTGATGAAGGGCTTATGCCTGAAACGTCAATTCCTCTGTTTCTTTAATGCTGCCTGACCTGCTGTGCTTTTCCAGCAACACACTCTCGACCCTGATCTCCAGCATCTGCAGTCCTGGCTTTCTCCTAACTCCAATTTTACAGTCAACAATAAAAATGTTAGTTTCTGAACATATTTGTGCAGTAATCGGTGACTGACAGCTATCCAGTTAGGATATTCATTGAGAGTTTTAGAAGGGATCTTACAAAACTTCACGTGTGAGGTTTTTAAAAGTCAAAAATTGAAACTTTATTTGGCAAAGTGCTGATGGACTTGTGAAATTGCACCAGTTCTGAGTCAGCCACTCTTCACGCTGTTCATAGATAATATGGAGGTGGTGGATGTTTCCAATATAAAATCTGCTGATCTCTGCTCACTGTTATTAGAAATGTCAAAAATCCAGACAAATTATGTGCTGAGCTACGAATTAAAAAGTGAATGTAAACGCATGATTGTCAGGTAATGCACAGTGGAACAGAGCGTGCGCATGCATAGTTTCCATTAGCAAAGGCAATGGTTCTAATTATGAGCAGAGAGTGTTCAGCAGGAGAAGATAAAAGGTAGGGAGGAGGGACTTGGAGGAGGGGCGTTGGAAATGTGATAGGTGGAAAGAGGTCAAGGTGAGGGTGATAGGTCGGAGTAGGATGGAGGCGGAGAGGTCAAGAAGAAGACTGCAGGTCAGGAAGGCGGTGCCGGGCTGGAGGGATCCGGCTGAGACAAGGTGGGGGGAGGGGGGATGAAGAAACTGGTGAAGTCCAAGTTCATCCCCTGCGGTTGGAGGGTTCCCAGTCGGAAGATAAGACGCTCCTCCTCCGACCGTCGGGTTGTTGTGGTTTGGCGGTGGATGAGTCCAATGACCTGCATATCCTCGGTGGAGTGGGAGGGGGAGTTGAAATGCTGTGCTACAGGTTGGTTGGGTTGGTTCGTCTGGGTGGCCCAGAGGTGCTCTCTGAATCGCTCCGCAAGTAGGCGGCCTGTCTCCCCAATATAGAGGAGGCCACACCGGCTGCAGCGGATGCAGTAGATGATGTGGGTGGAGGTGCAGGTGAATCTGTGGCGGATATGGAAGTTTCCTTTGGGGCCTTGGAGAGGTTAGGGGGGAGGTGTGGGCGCAAGTGTTGCACCTCCTGCGGTTGCAAGGGAAGGTGCCGGGAGTGGAGGTTGGGTCGGTGGGGAGTGTGGATCTGACAAGGGAGTCGCGGAGGGAGTGGTCTCTACGGAAAGCTGATAGGGGAGGGGAGGGAAATATATCCTTGGTGCTGGGGTCTGTTTGGAGGTGGCGGAAGTGACGGCGGATGATGCGCTGTACATGGAGATTGGTGGGGTGGTAGGTGAGGACCAGTGGGGTTCTGTCCTGGTGGCGGTTGGAGGGGCGGGGCTCAAGGGCGGAGGAGCGGGAAGTGGAGGAGATGCGGTGGAGGGCACCGTCGACCACGTCGGGGGGGAAATTGCGGTCCTTGAAGAAGGAGGCCATCTGTGTTGTACGTATTTTGAACTGGTCCTCCTGGGAGCAGATGCGGCGGAGACGAAGGAATTGGGAGAATGGGATGGCGTTTTTACAGGGGGCAGGATGGGAGGAGGTGTAGTCCAGGTAGCTGTGGGAGTCGGTTGGTTTGTAGTAGATGTCCGTGTTGATTCGGTCGCCTGAGATAGAAACAGAAAGGTCTAGGAAGGGGAGGGAGGAGTCCGAGACTGTCCAGGTGAATTTGAGGTCGGGGTGGAAGGTGTTAGTGTAGTGGATGAACTGTTCAACCTCCTCGTGGGAGCACGAGGTCGCGCCGATACAGTCATCAATGTAGCGAAGGAAAAGATGGGGGGTGGGGCCAGTGTAGTTGCGGAAGATGGATTGTTCCACATACCCTACGAAGAGGCAGGCATAGCTGGGGCCCATGCGGGTGCCCATGGCTACTCCTTTTGTTTGGAGAAAGTGGGAGGATTGGAAAGAAAAGTTGTTCAGGGTGAGGACCAGTTCGGTCAGTCGAAGGAGGGTGTCGGTGGAAGGGTACTGGGTGGTACGGCGGGAAAGGAAGAAGCGGAGTGCTTTGAGTCCTTCGTGATGGGGGATGGAGGTGTACAGGGACTGGATGTCCATGGTGAAGATGAGGCGTTGGGGACCGGGGAAGCGGAAATCCTGGAGGAGGTGGAGGGCGTGGGTGGTGTCACGAACGTAGGTGGGGAGTTCTTGGACTAATGGGGACAGGACCGTGTCAAGGTATGCCGAGATGAGTTCGGTTGGGCAGGAGCAGGCTGAGAGAATGGGTCGTCCGGGGCAGTCAGGTTTGTGGATTTTGGGCAGGAGGTAGAAACGGGCGGTGCGGGGTTGTGGGACTATGAGGTTGGAGGCGGTGGATGGGAGGTCCCCTGAGGTGATGAGGTTATGGATGGTCTGGGAGATGATGGTTTAGGTCATTGGACTCATCCACCGCCAAACCACAACAACCCGACGGTCGGAGGAGGAGCGTCTTATCTTCCGACTGGGAACCCTCCAACCGCAGGGGATGAACTTGGACTTCACCAGTTTCTTCATCCCCCCTCCCCCCACCTTGTCTCAGCCGGATCCCTCCAGCCCGGCACCGCCTTCCTGACCTGCAGTCTTCTTCTTGACCTCTCCGCCTCCATCCTACTCCGACCTATCACCCTCACCTTGACCTCTTTCCACCTATCACATTTCCAACGCCCCTCCTCCAAGTCCCTCCTCCCTACCTTTTATCTTCTCCTGCTGAACACTCTCTGCTCATTCCTGAAGAAGGGCCTGTGCCCGAAACGTCGAATCTCCTGTTCCCTGGATGCTGCCTGACCTGCTGTGCTGTTCCAGCAATAAAGTTTCAACTTTGATCTCCAGCATCTGCAGACCTCACTTTCTCCTTCTAATTATGAACCAATCATTGAAAATATCAGCCAAGGCCTCATAAACAGAGCTGTGAAATAGTAAGATACAAAGGTACTTGATTTGAAATTGAATCAAGTTGCAACTCATTGTTGCTAAATATCTAATCATAACAAACATTCTAAAGTGGGGCAGTGCGATGTGAACCAAATAATCATGTTTGTCATATTTGTCGCTATTTGTGCTTCTGCATTTTTTTCAAAGAAATTGCTTGATAAGACAAAGCTAGATACAAATTGTTCAGGTGCTTTATTTCACAGCAAGTATATGGACAGAGCAATGGCCACAATTGGATGAATTAAATACAACTAGCACAACTTAATTACATGATTATTAACAGGCTGCATTTTCCAAGGTACTGGCTTGTTTTATTAACAAATGATATGCACTAAAAATTCTATTAGGCTTGTTTGCAGTTTGAGAGATGTTGGCAGCTTATATCAGGCTCTGTTGAGACAGGCAGAACATCTATGCAGCCTCCTCATTCAAATGTCTACTTTATTGACATAAGCAGGGCACGTTACTAGCTGGCTCAGAGTTCAGCGTGGAACCCAATAGCATACGTGATAACATATGGCCCATTTAGTCCTTTCCTCTGAAAGGCAACTTGCCTCCCTTAAAGGGGAGCAGCACCCATAAGGACAAATTTACTGCTCAGTAACTGCAAAGGTACTGTTTGAAAAAGAAACTGCATAAATGAAAGGGAGGCGATCAGATGGGGAGTGGTCATATTTTCACACAGGTCAGGGGGCTATCAAGGATCACCTTAAGAAGGAGACGGGAACAAATGATGAGGGAGGTCAACTCCCAGATCTGGCCTGAGGACCCAGCAGCAATACAATCATTAATGTCACACCCCAATATTCAGATACTTCACACGACTGTCACACATTCCAATGGTGCCCGCTTCTCACTGGTCTCCTGCCGCTTCCATGCATTTGCTATTCACCTGTGGTAGGCACAGCATCAAGACATAGTGCAACACAATCACTGGCTTTTGTCTGTATCTTTTTGGCAAACGAGGTGATCCATAATCTCCAGTAGTGGAGCAGACCAAGTAGGAGCCAAGGACACCTATTATCCACTGAGTCCTACAAATCAATTGATGCTCTGCATCCTGGGATTGCACTAGTACCTGTGAGATCTATCATCACTGAGAACAATCCAGATAATGGTATTATTTTGCAATACGCTCTTTTCAACTCTCATCTTATCTTCATCTAGCCATTGAACGTGATGTGCAAACTGCTGACGATGTGACCACAAACCTCGTGTTTTCCACTCCACTTAAAATTACCTTTCTCATTCTGATGAAGCATTGTCACTTCTGACAGAGTCACCAGTTAATATATTGGCACCGTGCAAATCCTATTGAGTAGCACAGAATCAAGATGCAAACCTGGTCAGCCACTGCCTGAGTCCAGCCAGGGCACAGGAAAAGACATTCATGTGGCAGCTCATTGTATGGTGAGAGCATGGATGGGTTCTCTTGCGGGGGCCTCAGATATTAGCATTGATCAGCATACAAAGAGAACACTGAGAATATGCACCCTGAGATGCTCTGTGCATTCGCAATGCTGAAAGATAGCTGCTTGTCACTCTCAAGGAACATGATAGCGATCTCTGCAGTGTGTTACATTGCAGTCAACTCCTCATTACAGTCAATTCTTTTCAAGTTGGAAGTTCCGGCGAATTCCATGACAGCACTTGACGATCCACCTATGATGCAGTTCCTGGCAGCAACATTATATTGTGTCAGAAACCATCCAACATCTGAGTGTCGTAAGTGTTCAGACTGAGGTCATGCAATCCATGCATCATCATTTCAGTGCTCAACCAAGCATTCAGGTCCTGACAGCAGTCCAGCAATCAGCCCTGCAGCAGATTAGTAGGACCTGAGGCACACCCAAAGAGGAGTCATGATTTGGAGATGCTGGTGTTCGACTGGGGTGTACAAAGTTAAAAATCACACAACACCAGGTTATAGTCCAACAGGTTTAATTGGAAGCACTAGCTTTTGGAGTGCTGCTCCATTATTAGATGGTTGTGGAGTAGAAGGTGTTGTATGTTTTTTAATCAGAGGAGTGGCAGAGACATCATGGAACATAAACATGCTGTCCTCAGTCAGGACAGAGACAAAAAAAAGGCAGATGCTGGAATCCAAAGTCGACAGGCAGGAGGCTGGAAGAACACAGCAAGCCAGGCAGCAGGGCTGAAGAAGAGTTACACCTGAAATGTCGGCTTCTCCACCTCCTGGTGCTGCCTGGCTTGCTGTGTTCTTCCAGCCTCCTGCCTGTCCTCAATCATGATGACAGCATCTACACTTATACTAGCACCATGGCATTGTTGTTGCCTATGCTACAAACTCCATGGAGACAACAGCTTTTGAAAAAGTATTTGTTAATTGAAAGAATAACAAGACTTCATGGTGTGGTGTATTATGTTGGTCACTGGTGGGTTCATAATTGTAATACATCTGTGTGTCATGAACACACATGACACCTTTTTCAATAAACTTCTACCTTCAAGATAAAGTCAGTGATGCATAAAAATCTTTTGGCCTGGTTCACAATCATTTAAAGATGGCATGTACCTGTCAGCTTTGAGGAACTCTGGGTCTGGTCAGTGGTCATTTTTGTTTAGCTTGTTTAACACGATGGTAGGGAATTAAGAATGAATTCTTGCATTAAATCTCAAGACAAGCAAGTGTGAAACAATGGTGTGGGGGATTATGGGGTGTAGTCAGAGGCATAGAGGAGTGAAGTAGAAAAGGCTTGGAAGTCTTGGGTTTGGTTGTGGGAACAGTCATTCAGTTAAGGTAAGAAAATGCAGGACTGAAAGGTCAATTCCAATATTGACCAAATGTTGGTTATTTTCAGGATGTTGGCTGCAGAATCCTCAGAGGGCTTTCAGTTCATCTACAGTACTTGAGTTAGCCCTGCTGAGACTGCTGTCAATAAAATCCTTTGCAATGAATGAAAGGGAGAGCCAGCTGAGCTTCTTCATTCAGCCATGTTTTAAAGAGCAGTTAATATGACACTGGACACTACTTTGATAACACAATAGTGAACAGAAAAACACCAGAAATGGCCCAGATATTCTGATCATGGGCAGAAGCTCTTTTTCTGATTAAAAAAACCCCACAAATATATGACTTAGACTCTGGAAATTTCTGGGCAGGAGCCTGCTGTTGCAAATAGGGAGATCTGTTCAGGAATCCTTGCACCCAGCAGAGAAGATAATTGTCAAAACCATTCCCCATTTGCAGCACTTAGTATGCCAATTCTGTGATTTAAATGTCCTACAGCCCGGCCACTTTGACAGACACTGTAAAAGGTTACATACAATACGCAGTAAATAAGATCACAGGGGATAAGCAGGGTATCAAGTGGGTGAGGGTTTTGGTTGGCAGGTAACTGGATGAGTGTTTCAGGTGGGGAGGATGTTGGATCTGGTGGGTGGGAGATGGTTGTTTTTAGGCTGTAGGGATGGGGGCAGTATGTTGAGCCAGTGTGAGGGTGATGGTCTTGGGTAGGGAATTTGAATGGAGGATGGCAAATTGAGTGAAGTCAGGAAGGAGTACAGGTAAGATAATAAGGGCTAGGATTAGACAGTAGTGGGTTTGGACTGGGGAGGGAAGTATGTTAGGAGTGGTCAGGTCAGGCTGCGGGATGGAAGTGGGTTTGTCATCTGGGATTTTAAGGGGAGGGGGTAGGGGTTCAGGTCAGGTTAGCAGATAATGGTCAGGTCTTGTTGATGGGTGTCCAGGCTCAGAGTTGTAGTTGGGGGTGTCAGATGGGAATAAAGGATCAGTTGAATAGCTCCCCAGGAGCTGGAGAAGGTTTCTCATCCTCTAATCTTTCTTGGGTAACCTTTAAGCTTAAGTTGGAACCCTGGGTGTTTTCTGACTTCAGGGTTATTTTCAGAGTCTGTCAAATGTAGGTGAAATACCCACAGGAATTTTCCACAATCTGGGCAATTTCCTCAGAGTCAGTTTGGTGGGGATTTCCGTATGGTCCAAATACCCCAGCTCCAGATCTAAGCTGCTACAGCAACATCTGGCCATTAGAATATTTGGGTCATTATTTCTTCCACAGTCAAGGAAATGTCCTCAATTCCTTTGTAAGCATCAGTGAAGCATGCCTGCACATTTACATTCTGATTAAGCTAGTCTCAACAAAATAACAATGATGCACACATATATAAAATGAAACCAGCAAAATATGAAATAGTGAAATTTAATTTTGAGAAACTCCCATGGCATCTTTATGTTCAAAAATATTATGTCAATGGCAACGAACTTTGGCAGGAAAGTTGTGGCTGTCCATGATGCAGGGCCTCCCTGTTTGACCAGGTTACTCTATAATTGGCCATTCCTTGATGCAGAATTATCAGCTGATTACAGCTTCATGAGTGAAATATTTTCTCAACTGCTAAATCAAATGTGTTTTGCATGAACAGTGCTGGAACATAGAATTTTAATTACAATAAAAAAGATAAAAGAAAATAGAAGTGGCTTATAGTTCAGGTTATGATATGAAAGATGATCTGCTGCTGACAAAATCCAATCGAGTCTGCTCGTAAACTCAGAAGTCACTACCATTGACTCCAAACCTAAATATCTTGAAAGTTCTTCCAAGTAAAACAATCCAAGGTTTCCTTTGATCTCTAACAATCAAATCACCCAGGTTGTCATGTAGGCTTCAGAATAAGTCACATAAATTTCATTTTCCATAAATTTTAAATATAAATAATATTAATCTTATCAATCTTCCAATTCTAACACCTTTCGTTCAGCCAGCCCAGATTGTTGCTGCCTATGCTGAGAGCAGTCAGGCCCTCAAGGCCAAGAGCTGATTCAGCTCATCCTCAAGGATATCTGCAGTCTTCCCCACAGAAAGGCAGCTGCCTTGCACTGGCAAGGCAAAAGTGAGGATTGCAGATGCTGGAAACCAGAGTTTAGATCAGAGTGGTGCCGGAAAAGCACAACAGGTCAGGCAGCATCCGAGGAGTAGGAAAATCAACGTTTCAGGCAAAAGCCCTTCATCAGGAATAGGCTCTCCAAGTGACTGGCTATGCTGTAGTCACTGGGAGAGCACTGTACAGAGCAAAAGACCAGACAAGGCCACCACCAGAACAGGCAATAAACAAACACACCGCAGTGGGAGGTACAGTGCCTTGCCTCATACTTTAAATTTAATCTTTATGGCTCAGGTATCATTCTGGTAAATTAACATTACACTCCCACAAAGCTTAACATTGTCTTTCCAACGCTTAGTGGCAGAACTGCTCTCAATACTCCAGATACAGTCTAAACAGAACTATGTTTTGCTCAGGCCTGACATCCACCCCTTATATTCTAGTTATTTTGATGCAAAGTCCAGCATTCTATTGATAATTTTATGCACCTGTACTTTGAACAAAATTAAATCCTTTTGGTCTCTCATTTCCTTTGAGAACAATTTGAATCTTCAATGGGGATTTTTCATCATGCTTGTGCCTTGTTTTTGGTTAGGTTTATTTTGTTCTTGGATTTCAAAAGAAATGATTTGCATTTTGTAAATTTGAAGTAATTGAAGGATATTTTTGTTCTTCATCAAGGCAACTTTTTTCTAATTCTTCATTGTTTTTCAGACTCTTACGTACTGTCAATTATCCACAGCACTCTTACCACAGAAAAAGATTTGATATGAAGCCATTTCTTCAGAACGCTTGCATGCTGATAATGTTGTACAAAGGTCAAAGCATCAACAACTAATGTTAATCGCTTTCAAAGCGGAAGATTTAGTTTTTATTCCAGTGATTACAGGTAGGTTTAGAGACAAATAAATGAATCAGCTTTATTGCCTTTCTGCATAATATAACCAGGCTGCAATCAGGTTGAAACAAAGATGGAGGTTATTCTTTCCATTCACTGACACGTCTTCAATGGTGGGGTAATTAGGAAGGCAACAGCAATTTATATTTAAATAGTATCTTTAATTAAATAGGAGCATTATAAAGTAAAGAGTGACACAGAACTACGCAAGATGATTTTAGGTCAGATGACCAAATATTTAATCAAAGAGATCTGTTTTAAGGAGTGGTGCCTTAAAGGAGGAAAACAAGGTGGAAAGATGGAGACTTTCCAGAACTTGGGGACTAGACAACTGAAACATAACCAAACATGGTGATGCAATTAAAACTGAGAGTATAAGAGGCCAGAAGTAAAGAATTGGTAGTAATAGTATCTTGAAGGATTATGGGAGTGGTGGAAATCACAGATTTGGAATTTGGAAACAAGGATGAGAATATTAAAATCAAGGTGTTGCTTGTCCAGGAGCCAATATAAGTCAATCACTGTTATGATGAAGAAATAGGACTTGCTCTGTGAAGGCACGGTAGGAGCATTTTAGATGACCTCAAGATTGTGGACTGTGGAATGTCAGAGACCAGCCAAAAGTGCATTTGAATAATTTAGTCCAGAGATAATGACAGCATTAATGAGGGTTTTGTCAGCAAATGAACTGAGACAGGATGAAGTCTGTAATATTACAGAGGTAGAAATAAATGGTCCTTGATGATGACAGAAATTTGAGTTTGAAAACTCATCTTAATACCAATTGTGACATTAGGGTTCTGAAAAAATTGGCTCAATCTCAGAGTGTTGCCAAGAACCTTGCAGTTGGTAGTTTGGTAAAGGAGTTTGGAGCAGAGACTGAAAACAGTAGTGTCATTCTTCCCAATATTTAGTTGGAGGAAATTTCTGCTCATCTAGCACTCTAGATTAGTCTGATAATTTATCAATGGTGGAGAAGTCAAGAGAAGTAGTGGTGAGGTAAACCTGGGTGTCAACAGCTGTGCTTTTGGATAATGCAGGGGGCAGAGTATAGATGAGAATTAGGTGGATCAAAGATTTTATCCTACAGAAATGTCACTGTACATATTCACTGTCTATGATTAGATCAATAAGAATGGAACAGCAGTAACATCCAGCTGAACTACAGTGAAGAAGTTCTGAGAATTGTTACTGTGATCAGTTGTGTCAAAGGCTGTAGTCAAGTCAAGATGGACACAGAGGAAAAGTTTACTTCTGTCATAGTCATATTGGATGTTATTTGTGACTTTGGCAAGAGTTGTTTTGGTACTGTGGCAAGGGTGTAAACCTGGTTGGACAAATTCAAAGATGAAGTTCCAGGAAAGATGGGAATTGATTTGAGAGGTGAGAACACATTTAAGTACTTTTGAGAGGAAAACAATGTTTGAGATCGGCATTAGCTTGCATCGTTAGATCAAAGCTTGATTTTTTAAAGTGGAATATTGGCCTATGTTGCGATGGGTTAGAGAATAAAATTAGAGAGATTTAGTCACAACTGTCCTGACCTTTGGTAAGAGTCCAGATTGCGCACTGCAGCAAGTTTTGGTCTCTTAACAGAAATATACCTGCACTGGAAGGTTAAATACATTGATTCCTGGGGTGAAAGGGTGATCTTATATGAAGGTGTTGAGCAGGTTTTCCTATACTCATTAGAGTTTACAAGGGTGCGAGGTGATCTTACTGAAACATATAAAATTTTCAGGAGGCTTCACAGGGTAGATTTGAGGGCATGCTTCCCCTATTGGGGGAATCTAGAACGACAGAACATTGTTTCAGAATTGGCTGTTTCAATATAATGAAGAAGGGCTTATGCCCGAAACGTCGATTCTCCTGTTCCTTGGATGCTGCCTGACCTGCTGCACTTTTCCAGTAACACATTTTCAGCTCTGATCTCCAGCATCTGCAGCCCTCACTTTCTCCTCAATATAATGATGGGCATGCAAGCAAGAGAAACATTGATCTGTATAAATAAAACAAATAACTGTAAATGCTGGAGATCTGAGATAAAAAAACAGAAATTGCTAGTGAAACTCAGCATATTTACATGTTTGCTTTCAGCACAGATGACTCATTCTCTGCTACCCTCAGCCCTCATTATCACTTGCTCAACTTCTCTTCTGTCCTGGCTTGCCATCCATAATCCACTTGTTTACCTAACCCTTTCGTACCCCTCTCTCTCTCTCTCTGGGCTCCATCTCCACCTATGCACTCACCTCCCAACCTCAGCTTCAGCAAAAATACCAGTTTTTCCTCGCTGATAACAGTTCTGATTAAGAGTCATTGGGCTCAAAATGTTAACTCTGCTTTCTTCCCAAACATACATACATATGCTGCTGAAAGCAGCACCCATGAGGAAAGGTTAAGGTGGGATGCAAAATCTTCCTTCTTCCTTGCTGATTCAAATATTCACATATTTCAGCTGGAAACTCATGTTGCCTTTTTATGTGGCTGGCCTGCTTACACCTCTGGCAATCCACATTTTTTCACTCCACAATTCCTGAAACCATGTTAGAAGTGATGTATGTTTAATGACTTATAGACTACACACAAGGGTACTTACAGCACAAGGGTACATACAGCACTATGGCAAGCCAGTCAGCAACAATTGCATTTCTTTAAAAGCTGAGGGGGAAAATATAGAAAATTGCTTTCACCAGCACTTGACAAGGTGAAATAACTGCAAACAGGCCAGTATCTAATCACCAAGTCACCCTTTATTTACATGTGCTCAGTACATTCAGCCAGTTCACAGTCAGTCCCCAAACTGAGGAGATCCTCCTGCAGAAGGTGTCAAAACAGTTGAAAGAGAGATGGAAAAGCTGGGAGAATGGAATGGAGTCCCTACAGGAAGCAGGGTATACTGATGTGTAGTCAAGGTAACTTTGGGAGTTGATGGGTTGGTAATGGATACTGGTGGCCAGCCAATCTCCAGAGATGGAAACTGAAATATCAAGGAAGGGAAGGGAAGGGAGGAGTCAGAGATGGATCAGGTAAAGGTAAGAGCGGGATGGAAATTGGAAGCAAAATTAATCCATTTTTCCAATTCCAGATGAGACAAGAAAGCAACACTTACGATTTCATCAATGGACACAAGTAAGACTGGAGTGAGGAATGTTTTGCATAACCCACAAAGATACAGGATTTACTGGGGGCCTCGCAGTTATCCATGGTTACACCTTTGACCTGAGAAAGTGAAAGGTGTTAAAGGAGAAGTTGTTGAAAATGAGGATGAACTTGACCAGGTGGAGGAGGTTGATGGTGGATGTAGGTGGTGCCAGCAAACTGGATATTTTGAAACCAACATAAAGAATCAGAAGAATTTCATATTTGAGTGGAAAGGGACTGAAAGGGGCAGAAAAAATAAAGTTGAGGTCTGAAGAAACAAGTTTTGTGGGGTAGGAACAGGCAGAAACTATAGCTCTGGCTGGTCAGTCCTGTTTGTCTATTTTGAGAAGAAGGGAGAAGTGGGATTTACAGACTTGGGAGAGTATGAGGTGGGAAGCTGTGGAACAAGTATCCCCTGCAATCAAGCCAAATTTGGCTACCATTCCCTGGATCCCACGTGATCTAGCCTTAATAACTAGTCTATCATGTGGAACCTTGTCAAGGCCTTGCTAAAGACCATGCAGACAACGTATTCCATTCTGCCCTCATCAATCTTCTTTGTCATGTGCTCAAAAACTCAATCAAGAGACATAATTTCCTACGCACAGTCATGCTGACTCGCCCTAATCAGTCCTTTCCTCTCCGAATGCATGTAAATCCTGTCTCTCAGAACACCCTCCAACAACCTACCAATTGAAACACTGAATTGGTAAGGATTTTAGAAAGCTTCACCGCCCAGATTTTTGAGAATCTTTGTGCATTACTCACAAAAAAGTTAGCTTCCAAATTAAGAGAAGGTAAATGGACTGCTGGCTTTCGTTCAAAGTAGTGTAAAAATAGGATACCTTGTGAAAACTATCTAAGGTACCAGTATCAGTAAACAGTTTTAGGTCCTTTATCTGATATATTTGGTATTGGAAGTAGTCCAGAATAAGTTCACTAGGATGATTTTAGGTTTGGAAGGACAGTTTTATCAGTACAGGCTGAGTAACAGGGGCTTGTATTCACTGGTATTGAGAAGAATAAGAAGATGCTTTATTGATCTGCACAAGATTTTTAAGGGACATGACAGGGTAGATGCAGTGGTGTTATTTCCCCTTGCAGGGAAGTCTAGGACCAAGGCCATAATTTCAGAGTAAGGTATCATCCATTTAAGACAGAGGAGGATTTTTTTTCTCAGCTTATGGTCAATCTGTGGAATTCTTTACTGCAGAAGGCTGTTGAAGCTGGTTTGTTACATATGTTCAAGGCTGAGTCAGACGGACTTTTAATCAGTAAGAGAATCAAGAGTTATGGGAAAGACAGGAAGTGAAGTAAAGGAATATCAGATTAACCATGATCTCATCAAATAGGGCAGATTCAATGGGCTGAGTGGCCGACTTCTGCTTCTACGTCTTCTAGTCATTCCAATTTAGAAACATCGAAAATAGGAGCAGAAGCACGTTATTTGGATCATCCAGCATGCTCCACCATTCAATATGATCATGGCTGATATTCTGTTTCAAGAACAAATACTCCTGCTTTCTCCCACAACACTTGACAACTTTAGTGTTCAGATATCTACTTCTGAAATATATCCAGTGATTTGGCTCCCACAGCCTTGTGTGGTAGGGAATTCCACAGGTTAATTCCATAGTGAGTGAAGAAGTTTCTTCTCATCTAATATTAAATTCTGAAAGCCTGACCCCCAATCACCCGACCTCTGAAACAGGGGTAACATAAGTCCTGCATCCAGTCTGTCCAGCCCTGTCAGAATGTTATGTGTTTCACTGAGATCCCCTCTCATTCTTTTAAACTCCAATGACTATAGGCCAAGTTGACATGATCTCTCCTTATGCAAAAAATTTACCATCCGAGGAATCAGGGTGAACCTTCCCTTTATGACAAGTATATATTTCTTAGTGATGAGAATAAATGTACTGCCACCTCTCCTGGGGCTGCCTTGCCAGTAGGATAGGTTGTAACCAGGAATAGTGTTATTTGAGTCTGGAGCATAATCTTAGTTCCAGAACATACCTTACAGACAATATCAGGCTGATGCTCAACTCATGTGTGAGACAACTCTCACAATTTTATCATAATTTAGCAAAAAGGATTTTGCATGGATAGGGTTGGGTTTCATTCTTTCTTTTAGACATCGTAGTGTTTATCTACAATTGAGTGGCATTCTTAGCCATTTCAAAAAGTATTTAAGAATCAGCCACATAGCAAAGGGTCTGGAATCACATGTAGGCTAAACTAGATAAGTACAATAGATTGTGTTCTCCAAAAGGGGATTAATGAACAAGGTAGATTTTTACAACAATTAGCAATGGATTTGTGATCACCATTAGAATAACTTTTAATTCCAGATTTTCTGATTGTACTCAAATTCCAGCATTTGCTGGGGTAGGATTTAAACCCATGTCCTCAGTGTATTATGAATCCAGTGACATCACCAATAAATCAGCATGTTCCCAGCTCAACATTTTATGACTAATGCGCAATTAAACCACCCAGGTTTCCCAATCATCCCTCGTCTCTCAATTTCAAAAATCTGCTTTTAATTGTTTCTTCCAAAACAGATGACTTTGTATTTCTCCTATTATAGTCCCTGACATAAGTTTTTTTTGTCCACTTGTGTAGTTGTTTATCTCCTTTCAGCCTCTTCAAAACTCTAAAGGGTCATATCGACTTGAAATGCTGTGTTTCTTTCTACAGATGCTGCCTGACCTCCTCCATATTCCTAGCACTTATTCTTATGATATATATAACATTACATTTTGGTCATGATTCATTTGAGGTTCCTTTTACCATAATGCAATTAATTAACCCTGTTGTGGTTCTGTTCGCCAAGCTGGAAATTTTTGTTGCAAACGTTTCGTCCCCTGTCTAGGTGACATCCTCAGTGCTTGGGAGCCTCCTGCGAAGCGCTTCTGTGGTGTTTCCTCCGGCATTTATAGTGGCCTGTCCCTGCCGCTTCCGGTTGTCAGTTTCAGCTGTCCGCTGTAGTGGCCGGTATATTGGGTCCAGGTCTATGTGTTTGTTGATGGAGTTTGTGGATGAGTGCCATGCTTCTAGGAATTCCCTGGCTGTTCTTTGTTTCGCTTGCCCTATAATGGTAGTGTTGTCCCAGTCAAATTCATGTTGCTTGTCATCTGCGTGTGTGGCTACTAAGGATAGCTGGTCATGGCCTTTCGTGGCTAGTTGATGTCCATGAAGAAGGGCTTATGCCCGAAACGTCGATTCTCCTATTCCCTGGATGCTGCCTGACCTGCTGCGCTTTTCCAGCAACACATTTTCAGCTCTGATCTCCAGCATCTGCAGACCTCACTTTCTCCACTACCATTATAGGGCAAGCGAAACAAAGAACAGCCAGGGAATTCCTAGAAGCATGGCACTCATCCACAAACTCCATCAACATACACATAGACCTGGACCCAATATACCGGCCACTACAGCGGACAGCTAAAACTGACAACCGGAAGCGGCAGGGACAGGCCACTATAAATGCCGGAGGAAACATCACAGAAGCGCTTCACAGGAGGCTCCCAAGCACTGAGGATGTCACCTAGACAGGGGACAAAACGTTTGCAACAAAAATTTCCAGCTCGGCGAATAGAACCACAACAACGAGCACCCGAGCTACAAATCTTCACCCAAACTTTGAATTAATTAACCCTGTCACACTGTATGATATCAGATCTAAAATAGACCGTTGCACAACATACCTATCCAGAAATTTATCTTGAATGCAGTCCAGGAATTTGTCCTCCAGACTAATACCATTATTCTACACTATTGTTAGTGTGTAGCTAGGTTACTGTAACTCTGACTTAGTGGGATCTTAGATCAAGACTCCCCCTTGGGAATTGAATACAAAAAGTATGGCTGACACTCCAGCGCAGTACCAGGAAGTGCTTCATTGTTGGAGGTCCTATTCCTTGGATGAGTTCTTAAGCCGAGACCCTGTCTGCTCGCTCAGGTTGTTACGAAACATCCCATGCCAATATTTCTAAGAAAAGCGGGGAGTCTTGGTCACTATTAATGGAAAACTACCAAGTCAGTGTAGCTTCTTGCTTTCTTATTATCACAAAAAGGATATTGGAGTTACTGTCAGATTTAAAAATTATGGGTCAGTTTTTGGATGGTTTCTGGATGCCTTGCATTCTCTGTGACAACTTTTGACCTCCTAACCACATCAATAATGGCAGTCAAGAGCAATATAATTAGGTCATTCCGTGATCCTGGCCCCATGTGTGCTTCAATACTGAAATTCCTAAGTTGTTCTTTTTGTAACGAAACGTCATGCTGTGGCAAGTGGCTCAGTTAGTAACACTGTCACCTCTTAGTCAGATAGTTGTCCGTTTAAGTTCCACTTTAGGATGTGAACACAACATCAAGGCTGACATTCCATCGAGTGCTGTAGGAATCCCACTTCTTGGATCATAAGTTAACCCAAGACAATGCCTGATCTGTGAGTTGAAGGTAGATGATCCCAAGGCATTATTTTGATGAAGAACACAGCAAACGCACAGTAGAATCTGTGGAGACAGAAAAACAGTTGGCATTTCAAGTTGAAGATCTTTCGGCAGAACTGAGTAGTACCCAATATCCTGACTAAATCCTGATGGGTGGGATGGTGGCTCAGTGGTTAGCACTGCTGCCTCACAGCGCCAGAGACCCGGGTTTGATTCCAGCCTTGGGCGACTGTGATGAATTTGCATATTCTCTCCCTGTCTGCGTGGGTTTCCTCTGGATGCTCTGGTTTCCTCCGACGGTCCAAAGATGTGCAGGTTAGGTGAATTGGCCATGCTAAACTGCCCATCATGTCCAGGGATGTGTAGGTTAGGTGCATTAGTCAAGGGTAAATATAGGGTAGGGGGAATGGATCTGGGCGGGTTACTCTTTGGAGGGTCGGTGTGGACTGGTTGGTCCGAAGGGCCTGTTTCCACATTGTAGGGATTCTAGTCTATGAATATTTATTCTGCAATTAATTCTTTTTCAAAAAAGCTATCCCGTTATTAGCTCATTGGCTGCCCAGTTTCCACCCTCACTGTATTAACTACATTTCAAAAGTATTAAATAGGCATTAAAGCACCGATGCCCACTGTTTGCGAAAGGTGTTACTGAAATGTAAGTTATTCTTTCTCATGGACGAGGGGAGTAACACGACATAGCTGCTCCAACTCACCCATTCACCTCCTTTCCTGCACCTGCGCCGCCCCGTCACAGAGGGGAAGGTGTCAAGGAATAGTCAGGGCTGCTCCAATGGGGGCACGGAGTCAGGGGGTGAATAGGTTGTCAATTCTCACCCACCTCCCAGCTGGTTGGTTGCCCATGGAGTCGGATCTTCAATGGCTCCTCCCAGTTCCCCGAGACCGAGCACGTGCAGTGGGTCCCGCTGGTCTGTGACGTACAGTGATTGACGTCCACCTCAACCAATGACTGGTGTAACTCTCGCCTCATTCCTCGGCATGGACATGCAGATAAGGGTGTCAGTGTCCAATGGCCATCAGCCTGAGGGGAGAGGGCGGGGCGGGCGGTGAGCGGAGCTGGTCGCCTGACAACAGGCCGGAAGGAATGTATGTGTACGGAAGGCAGTGCGGGTCAAGCAGCGTTCTCAGTTGGGTCTTACTAAATCGAAGTGGAAGAGAGTGTTGGGGTTGTGAGGTAAGGCGGCTTAGAGGGTCGTGAGGTTAGTGTTTGTGCCGGGCGGCGGAGAGAGGCAGACAGGGCGGGGATGTTGGTCTGTTTTGTGTCCCACCCCCACCCCCGCCCCTTGAACCGACTGTTGGTGGTTAGTTTCAGGAAAGAGTTAAACTCCCGACTTGCCGCAACAGATCAGCTGTGAGCACTGCCTGTTCCTGCTCGGTGAAGGGATGAACCGTGGGGCTTTTTGTCTGTCAGCTCGTCGCTTCTGTCCTGAAGGTATTCACTGGACTGACGGGCATCGCCTGCTCGGTTTGTCGGGAGGGAGGGAGGGAGGGAGGGAGGGAGGGGGGAAATGTATCCCGTCTTTTGTGTTAATTTGTGGCCATCGGGAAAAACTTGCAGGTTTCTAGTTTAGATTTCGGCGATTAATCACCTTTTTTTTTCTTCGTGATTCATGGGTTTTTTTTTGTGTGAGGTGGTGGTTGGAGGAAAAGGGTCTTCAGGAATTTACACGGACATTTCTAACCCACTGACAGAGGAATATCAATGCAAAAGGCGTTTAATCTGGGAATGTGAAGGGTGGTTCGTATCAGTGACGGTTTTAATCTGTCAACTTGTTTGTCAGTCGATGCATTAATAATAAGGAGAAAGAGTGACTCCGGAGAACTTGTTAAATGAGCTTTTTGGTCAGACAGTTGCAAATACGCCTGTTATTTTGAATCCATCCTGTGGATTGTTCTGTTTTTTTGATTATCTGGAAAGAGGTTAGGTCCCCATGATGACCCGAGGAGTGCCCTTATAAAGGGTTTTTGAAAAGTATGGGTATCTATTGGTTAACCCACTGACTTCTGAGTTTTAGTTTATTGGGCCTACTCTCCAAGGCACGCTTGCATTTTCAGCACCAAATCACTGAAATAACATAACATGCAACGGAATTAAGTGCGTAAATACTTCCAAAAGTTTTTAAAAAAACATGTTTTAAAGACAATGTTTGACACAGCAGTTATCTAGAGATTGAAACCATGTTCATGTTTCAGTTCTGTGATCTTTTGTCAGAACATTCATATTTTTATTTTAATAAACTGATTTGTATATTTTCACATCATAAAATAGCCTCACTGAAGTTAATTTCTGAATCCAGTGGTAGTAGGAAATGCCATATTACTTTCAGAATTCTTTTTGTAAGTTTTTTCAGCCTTTATGATATTTGCTGAGGCGGTACTAAAATTCACTACTTTTTTAATTATCCTGACTGCCAAGGCAACTAAGTTTGTGTGGAAAGTCCACACCATTACTGTCTAGCAGATGTGAGAGACCATTCAACTAGATTTTGCACAAGTATAAATTTTTAGAGCATCTGAAAATTCATTCTTTGGTATTCTATAGATATAAATTCATGTCACAGAAGGCATACAATGCTGCATGAAGCCAGTACAAAGTCAAGAGTGTGATGCTGTAAAAGCACAGCAGGTCAGGCAGCATTCAAAGAGCAGGAGAATCCACACAGCCAATTTTGAAACATTTGAAGGGAAAGTCAGGTAGTGAACATATGCTGGACAGCTGTTTTCTTGAACTGCTGCAATCCACATTCTGTTAAGGAGGGAGTTCCAGCATTTTGAGCCAGGGACAGTGAAGGAACAGCTATATCTTTCCAAGTCAGGATGGTGAGTGGCTTCGAGGAAAATTTGAAGGTGTTGGTATGTATCTGCTGCAATTCACCTTCTAAATGGTGACGTAGAGTCATACTGCATGGAAACAGCCCCTTCAGCCCAACTTGTCTGCGCCAACCAGCGATCCTAATCTGACCTACATGAAAATAGTTCAAAATATTTTTCTCCCACCCCATCCTAAGGTTCCTAGCAAGATACAGCCATGATATGCTGGATTGAATTTACTTATCTTGGAAAATGTATCAGAAAACTGATATCATGCTTTCCTGCAATCGTCAAACTAACAGCAGCTTGACAAGTACGACAAAAGACTGCATTACCTTTAAAAGAAAAAAAACAGTTTTATAACATCAATCTAAACAAAGGAAGCAACAAGGTATAAGGGATGAGTTGGCTGTGAGACTGGGTAACTTCATTAAAAGGCATGACAGCGGATAGACAGTAGTTAGCCTTTAAAGAATTAATGCATACATTGCAACAATTTCTTTCAGATGGAAGACATCAAGAAAAGTGGTCCGACCACAGCTAACAAAACAAATTAAGGACAGTATTAGATCAAGAGGGGAAAAATAGAGGATGAAAGTAAACTTATTAGGAATATAAAAATGGACTGAAAGAGCTTGTGTAAGAGGGTTAAAAGAAGAATTAGTGCAGAATGAACCAGAAGAATTGATAATGGTGAACAAGGAAATGGCAGACAAAATAAACAAATTTAGTCTGATTTCACAGAAGATGCAGAATTTCCCAGAAAGGCTAAGGAAGTAATGGTCAATTGGAAAGGAGGAATTGAAGGAAATGAGTATTCTTTAAGAAAAGGCGAGAAAATATGAATGACTCTCAAAGCTGATAACTCACCAGATGCTGATGCCATATTACAAAGGAGGAAGTGTTGCATGTCTTGAAACGCATAAGTGGTTAAATCCCTAAGACCTGATCAGGTGAACACTAGAACTCTGTTAGAAGCTAGGGAAGTGATTGCTGGACCTCTTGCTAAGATATTTGTATCATTGATAGTCACAGGTGAGGTTGGAGGTTGGCTAACATGGTGCCACTGTTTAAGAAAGGTGGTAAGGACAAGCCAGGGAACTATGGACTGGTGGTGGGCATGTTGATAGAGGGAATCCTGAGAGACAGGATGTACATGTATTTGGAAAGGCAAGGACTGATTATGGATAGTCAACATGGCTTTGTGCATGGGAAATCATGTCTCACAAACTTGATTGAGTTTTTTGAAAAAGTAACAAAGAAGATTGATGAGGGCAGAGCAGTAGATGTGATCTATATGGGCTTCAGTAAGGCATTCGACAAGGTTCCCCATGGGAGACTGATTAGCAAGGTTAGATCTCATGGAATACAGGGAGAACTAGCCATTTGGATACAGAACTGGCTCAAAGGTAGAAGACAGAGGGTAGTGGTGGAGGGTTGTTTTTCAGACTGGAGGCCTGTGATCAGTGGAGTGCCACAAGGATCGGTGCTGGGTCCACTACTTTTCTTCTTTTATGTAAATGATTTGGATGTGATCAGAAGAGGTGCAGTTAGTAAGTTTGCAGATGACATCAAATTGACACCCACGGCTACCTGGATTACACCTCTTCCCACCCTACCTCCTGCAAAAATGCCATCCCGTATTCCCAATTCCTCTGCCTCCATCATATCTGCTCCCAGGAGCACCAGTTCCACCACAGAACTCATCAGATGGCCTCATTCTTTAGAGACCTCAATTTCCCTTCCCATATCCCTTCATCCGCATCCCACATCTCCGCCCTCAAACCCCGATACAGAAGATGAGTCGTTCTTCCTCCAGGCATCGGTTGGTGAGGGAGTGGTGATGGAAGAGCCCCTCCAACCGTAACAAGGACAGAACCCCCCCCCCCCCCCGTCCTCACTTTCCACCCTACCAACCTTCACATAAACCACATCATCCGCCGACATTTCCACCACCTCCAAACGGACCCCACCACCAGAAAGATATTTCCCTCCCCACCGCTTTCCGCAAAGACTGTTCCCTCCGTGACTACCTGGTCAGGTCCACGGGCCTCTTTTTTTCCCCCCCAACAACCCTCTTTCCCTGCCACTGCAGGAATTGCAAAACCTGCGTCCACACCTCCTCCCCTCCATCCAAGGCCCCAAGGAGCCTTCCACATCCATCAAAGTTACACCTGCACATCCACCAATGTCATTCATTGTATCCGTTGCTCCCGATGCGGTCTCCTCTACATTGCGAGGAGGTGTCCAGTCTCCCCAGAGTGCTTTAAGTAACATCTCCGTGACACCGATTGGCCATGCTAAATTGCCCATAGTGTTAGGTGAAGGAGTAAATGTCGGAGAATGGATCTGGGTGGGTTACGCTTTGGCGGGTCTGTGTGTATTTGTTGGGCCGAAGGGCCTGTTTCCACACTAAGTAATCTAATCTAATCATCATCTAATCCACCCCATGGCCCAACATTTCAACTCCCCCCTCCTACTCTGCTGAGGACATGCAGGTCCTGGGCCTCTTCCATCACCGCTCCCTCACCACCCGATGCCTGGAGGAAGAACGACTCATCTTCTGCCTCGGAACACTTCAACCGCAGGGCATCAATGTGGAATTTCACCAGTTTCCTCATTTTCCGCCCCCCACCTTACCCCAGTTCCAACCTTCCAGCTCAGCACCATCCCCATGACCTGTCCTACCTGCCAATCTCCCTTCCCACCTATCCGCTCCACCCTCCCCTCTCACCTATCACCTCCATCCCCACCCACATTCACCGATTGTATTCTTTGCTACCTTCTCCCCAGCAACCCCCCCTCCTCCCCTACTGATCTCTCTACACTGGAGGCTCCCTGCCTCCATTCCTGATGAAGGGCTTTTGCCTGAAACGTCGATTTTTCCTGCTTCTCGGATGCTGCCTGACCTGCTGTGCTTTTCCAGCACCACTCTAACTGAAAAACCAAATTGGAGGTGTAGTGTACAACGAAGAGGGTTACCTCCGATTACAACGGGACCTTGATTGGATGGACCAATGGGCTGAGAATTGGCAGATGGAGTTTAATTCAGATAAATGCGAGGTGCTGCATTTTGGGAAAGCAAATCTTAGCAGGACTTATACACTTAATGGTAAGGTCCGAGGCAGTGTTGCTGAACAAAGAGACCTTGGAGTGCAGGTTCATGGCTCCTTGAAAATGGAGTTGCAGGTAGATAGGATAGTGAAGAAGGCGTTTGGTATGCTGTTCTTTATAGGTCAGACTATTGAGTACAGGAGTTGGGAGGTCATGTTGCGGCTGTACAGGACATTGGTTCGGCCACTGTTGGAATATCGCGTGCAATTCTGATCTCTTTCCTATTGGAAAGATGTTGTGAAACTTGAAAGGGTTCAGAAAAGATTTACAAGGATGTTGCCAAGGTTGGAGAATTTGAGCTATAGGGAGAGGGTGGTACGTGTATAGAATGAGCTGCCAGAGGAAGTGGTGGAGGCTGGTACAATTGTAACATTTCAAAGGCATTTGGATGGGTATATGAATAGGAAGGGTTTGGAGGGATATGGGCTCGTCGCTGGCAGGTGGGATTAGATTAGTTTGGGATATCTTGTCCATGCCAACAAGTTAGGCCAAAAGATCTGTTTCTGTGCTGTACATCTCTATGATCCTATGATTATCTGCATCCCAGAGTACTAAAGGAGAGAATAATAGATTCATTGCTTGTCATCTTCCAAAATTCTGTGGATTCTGGAATAGTCCTAGAATATAAGAAGATGGAAAATGTATCCCTTCTAGTTTTTAAAAAAAAAAACAAAAAGGGGAAAACTTGAAATTACAGATTGGTTAGTACAAGGGAAAATACTAGAGTCTGGTACAAAGGATTTGATGACCATTCACTTAGAAAATACCAACAGAATTAAACAAACTCAACATGGATTTATAAAAGTGGAATAACGATTAACAAAGGTGGAGTTTTTTGAGGACAACTAACCGACTAGATGAGGGAGAACTGCTATACGTGGTGGATTTAGGTTTTCAGGAAGCTTTTGATAATATCCCACAGAAGAGGTTACTGTGCCAAATGAAAGCACATGGGATTGAGTTGAGAACTGTAAGCAGACAGGAAAACAAAGAATAGGAAAAAAGTTTCTTTGGAATGGAAGGCAGCAATTGGCAAGTATCGCAGGGATCAGTGATTCAACCCAGCTATTTGTGGTAAATATTAACAATATAGATGAAGGAATCAAATGCAATGTTTCCATGTTTGTCAACAGTGCATAATTAAGTGGGATTGAGAGGTGAGGAGAACATCAAGAGGGTTCAGAGGGTTTAGACAAGTTGAGTGAGTGGACAAATGCATGACAAATGTTGCAGAACGTGGGTAACCTTGGAGTTGTCCATTTTGGTTGGAAAGACAGACAGAATGGCAGAGTATTATTTATATGGTGATAGATTGGGAAATGTTGGAGTATGTAGTGACCCGGATGTCCATGAACACCCGGTCATTGAAAACCTCCAGGTGCAATGACAGTTGGTTTGGAAGATGCTGTCTTAGGGAACCTTAAAGAACTTTTATGGTGCATTTTATAGATTCACACTGCTGCTATTGAGCGTCAGTGGTAGAGAGGGGGAATGTTTATGGATGTGCCAATCAATTGAGCTGCTTTGTCCTGGATGATGTCAAGCTTCTTGAGTGCTATTGATATCCGTATTGTATTCCGGGTTGATGACAATGAGGAAAAGGCACTGGTGGACCTCTCCTTGTACTAGCCATGGGAGCCCACAAAAACCATCTGCTCTATAGGGCTGACAACTTGTCTTCTTGGTTGATATAAATATGGTTGTGTCGAAGGGCTATCACATGGATGATTCTCCATCAGACAGGCTTGGAAAATCTTCTATTACTTCATGATATTCTAAAAGGATTCATGAAAATAGAACAACAAAATATGGTAAATCATGTGTTTTTGCTTACAGATGTATTCAAAGAAAAAAGCTATTTGCATTCTGCCTATTAATGATTTATAAATGTAAGAATCGTGTAGAATTAACTAAAATGAGCTTTCTGGAATGCAAATATCATTCACTATTCTTAGTTTCACTAATTGGAATTATTAGTGCTAAAGTAAACATTGAACCAATATTAAAATTACCAAACATTGATAACTCGCAACCGCGTAGTTTGAATATATCCATTCTCTTTTAGTGCCTTTCTTCAAAGTTTTTAACTTTAAGGCCATTGCCCTTCACAATAGCCTGGTCCTTCAAACACATGAAACCAAAGTGTAAATATGTGTGCTTCCTTTGCCATGATGCATCAGTTCTGTCCTTTCCCCTCTCTTGAATGGTTAATAACCTAGAGCTCAAAAGATTTTACCTTTGTTTTTCTTCAATAATTTTTCCTTCCAATCACTTTTCAAGATGTGTCCTTTGGAATTTAAAACTTTCAGGGTTAATTTTTTTTAGGACTTTTCTGAATACACAGCTGTTTTTGGTTTTTGGAAACCTTAAATGCATTAGAGTCATAGAGATGTACAGCATGGAAACAGACCCTTCGGTCCAACCCGTCCATGCCGACCAGATATCCCAACCCAATCTAGTCCCACCTGCCAGCACCCGGCCCATATCCCTCCAAACCCTTCCTATTCATATACCCATCCAAATGCCTCTTAAATGCCTCCACCACATCCTCTGGCAGCTCATTCCATATACGTACCACCCTCTACGTGAAAAAGTTGCCCCTTAGGTCTCTTTTATATCTTTCCCCTCTTGCCCTAAACCTGTGCCGTCTAGTTCTGGATGCCCCAACCCCAGGGAAAAGACTTTGTCTGTTTATCCTATCCATGCCCCTCATAATTTTGTAAACCTCTATAAGGTCACCCCTCAGCGTCCGACACTCCAGGGAAAACAGCCCCAGCCTGTTCAGCCTCTCCCTGTAGCTCAGATCCTCCAACCCTAGCAACATCCTTATAATTTTTTTCTGAACCCTTTCAAGTTTCACAACATCTTTCCGATAGGAAGGAGACCAGAATTGCATGCAATATTCCAAAAGTGGCCTAATCAATGTCCTGTACAGCCGCAACATGACCTCCCAACTCCTGTACTTAATACTCTGACCAATAAAGGAAAACATACCAAACGCCGCCTTCACTATCCTCTCTACCTGCGACTCCACTTTCAAGGAGCTATGAACCTGCTCTCCAAGGTCTCTTTGTTCAGCAACATTCCCTAGGACCTTACTTTTAAGTGTATAAATCCTGCTAAGATTTGCTTTCCCAAAATGCAGCACCTCGCATTTATCTGAATTAAATTCCACCTGCCACTTTTCAGCTCATCTGGTCCAGATCCTGTTGTAATCGGAGGTAACCCTCTTTGCCATCCACTACACCTCCAATTTTGGTGTCATCTGCAAACTTACTAACTGTACCTCTCATGCTCGCATCCAAATCATTTATGTAAATGACAAAAAGTAGAGGGCCCAGCACTGATCCTTGTGGCACTCCACTGATCACAGGCCTCCAGTCTGAAAAACAACCCTCCACCACCACCCTCTGACTTTGAGCCAGTTCTGTATCCAAATGGCTGGTTCTCCCTGTATTCCATGAGATCTGACCTTGCTAATCAGTCTCCCATAGGGAACCTTGTTGAATGCCTTACTGAAGTCCATATAGATCACATCTTCTGCTCTGCCCTCATCAATCTTCTTTGTAACTTCAAAAAACTCAATCAAGTTTGTGAGACATGATTTCCCACGCACAAAGCCATGTTGACTATCCCAAATTAGTCCTTGCCTTTCCAAATACATGTACATCCTGTCCCTCAGGGTTCCCTCCAACAACTTCCCCACCACCGAGATCAGGCTCACCGGTCTATAGTTCCCTGGCTTGTCTTTCCCGCCTATCTTGAATAGTGGCACCATTTTTGCCAACCTCCAGTCTTCCGGCACCTCACCTGTGACTTTCAATGATACAAATATCTCAGCAAGAGGCCCAGCAATCACTTCTCTGGCTTCCCACAGAGTTCTCTGGTACACCTGATCAGGTCCTGGGGGTTTATCCACTTTTAACCGTTTCAAGACATCCAGCACTACCTCCTCTGTAATCTGGACATTTTGCAAGATGTCACCATCTATTTCCCTACAGTCTATATTAGATTAGATTAGATTACAGTGTGGAAACAGGCCCTTCAGCCCAACAAGTCCACACCGACCCGCCGAAGCACAACCCACCCATACCCCTACATTTACACCTTACCTAACACTACGGGCAATTTAGCATGGCCAATTCACCTTACCTGCACATCTTTGGACTGTGGGAGGAAACCAGAGCACCCGGAGGAAACCCACGCAGACACGGGGAGAACGTGCAAACTCCACACAGTTATTCGCCTGAGGCGGGAAGTGAACCCGGGTCTCTGGCGCTGTGAGGCAGCAGTGCTCGCCACTGTGCCGCCCACATCTTCCATATCCTTTTCCACAGTAAATACTGATGCAAAATATTCATTTAGTATCTCCCCCACTTTCTGTGGCTCCACACAAAGGCCGTCTTGCTGATGTTTGAGGGGCCCTATTCTCTCCTTAGTTACCCTTTTGTCCTTAATATATTTGTAAAAACCCTTTGGATTCTCCTTTAATTCTATTTGCCAAAGCAATCCCATGTCCCCCTTTTGCCCTCCTGATTTCCCTGTTAAGTATACTCCTACTTTCTTTATACTCTAAGGATTCACTCTATCTATCCTGTCTGTACCTGACATATTAAATTGTTTTAGGGAAAGAAGATGTAAGAGTCTTCCACTAATGTTAGTTCAAATTTAAAAAAACACACCAATTGAGTTTTTTTCAGCCAACTCATAATACAATGATTTGCTAAAAAAGTGCAAGGAGATTATAGACCTCTGCCATTAAGACGGAGACAACCTTATCAGCTGCCTCTGCCACATCTCTCCCTTCTACTAATTCACCCAGCCAAACTTCCTTTACTGGTCACTTGTACTCTCGCCCTGAACTTGCATTGATTTCTCCTCTATCTTGCCCCTCATGCCACCCCTAACCTCCTCTCTGTCCTATCTTCTGTTCAACAATTCTATTCACACTGAATTGCTGATCATCCAGTTTGCCCTTCTGAACTCCATCTATGCTTTCATCTTCAGGTTCTCGCTCGCTCTCGCTCTCTTCCTCATCATGCTTCTCTTGAACAACTAAGCCTCGACCCTACTATCCTTGGAAAAATACCATCCCAATCACTGTTAAAATTTGTTGTTGTCCTTTATCGAACACAATCTTTGAATCCATCTAATCAGGTTTCCCCTTGCTACATACCAGAATAGCTTTTAGTCAAGACAGAAATGGCATCAGATGCAACTACCAAAGGTCCTTCTGAACCTTCCTGTGCTCAAATGTAAGCAAATGGGACTAGTTCAGTTGAGGGAACCTAGTCGGCATGGACGAGTTGGGTCAAATGGCCTGTTTCCATGCTGTATGACTCTATCATCACACCATCTTCCTCCAACATCTTTGCAGTCATGCATCTGGGTAGGACCGCTCTGAATTGGTTTCATTTTCATTTATCTAATCATTGCAAGGGATTAGCTGGCGATGAATTTTGCTCCTGTACTCCTATCTCTGATTTTTCCCCAACTATCTTTCCTTTACCCGCTTACTTGCCAACTATAGCTACCCATGGTAACATCATTTTGAAGATAGTGTTAGTTTTGAGTGTAAAGTAATGACACCCAGCTCCGCCTCACCATCATGTCTTGTGACTCCTCCATGTTGCTGAATTATCAGGCTGGTTATCTATCATTCAGAAGTCCAGCAGGAGTTTTCTTCAATTAAATAATGGAAAGATTAAAGCTATTGTTTTCAATCTCCACTCTAAACTTCATCCTTTAGTTACTGACTATTATTATGTCTGGTGGGTCTGGAATTATACCAGGTAAAAACAATGACTGCAGATGCTGGAAACCAGATTCTGGATCAGTGGTGCTGGAAGAGCACAGCAATTCAGGCAGCATCCGACAAGCAGCAAAATCGACGTTTCGGGCAAAAACCCTTCATCAGGAATATGAGGGCTTTTGCCCAAAATGTCAATTTTGCTGCTCGTCGGATGCTGCCTGAATTGCTGTGTTCTTCCAGCACCACTGATCTGGAATTATACCAGTCTGCTTACACCCTTGATGTTACAATATTGGAACATCAACAAATGTAATGTATTGTGCCATAGCTAAGATTATCTGTTACATCTGTCATGTTGCTCAACCTTAACTGTTCCTGTCTCTACTGCTGAAACCCTTATTTGTGTCATCTTAATTTTAGATTTGTTTATTCCAATGTACTACATGGCTTGTCTCCCACATTCTACTCTGTCAACTTTGAGGTGATCAGAATGTTTGATGTGCATGATTTAGCTCTCAGTAAGTCCCTTTTCCTGTTTTATCTTCTGCTCCTTGACCTATATTGGCTACTAGTTAAGCAGCATCTTAATTTTAAAATTTTCATCTTTGCTTCCAGATCCTTCAATCGCCTCACCTTTCCTTATTTACAGCAACCCTCTTAAAATATCAGCTTTCCTGTAATTCTGGCTGTTATTGCATCTTCAATTTTTATTTCCTTTGTCACCATTGGCACGCCTTCAGCTGATAAGTCTCCAAGGTCTGGAATACTCTCCCAACATCCTCTACCTGACTTTCCTTCCTTTAAACAATGCTTAAAGCCTACCTGTTTGAACAAGCTTTTCGTCATCTGATGTCATATATGGGTTGGTGCCACACTTAGTTGTGCAATGTTCCTGTGACATGCTTTAATATATTTCATTATGTTTCAAGGCATGTTACAGATATAATTTGGTAATCTTGTATACCAGTGTGACAGGTTGTAACCAAGCTGAGATCTTGGAGGGGGGGGAGAGCAGAAATGTTAAGTAAAATAGCATTTTCTTTTACTGTCTTAGTTTTAATAAAAAGTTGAAGTTTGAAATCAGATGAAGGTTCTTTGGTCGTGAATACCAACATAGAATCGTAGAAGGTAGGAGCAGGAGGAGGATATTCGACCTTCCAAGTCTGCTTCGCCATTCATTAGGATCATGATTGATCGCCCAATTAAAGAGTCTAATCCTGCTTTCTCCCCATAACCTTTGATCCCATTTGCCCCAAGTGTTATAGTCGCATCTTGATGCCAAAACGTTGAATATATTCAACTACAATGTTGAATTCCACAGGATCACCACTCTGGGTGAAGAAATGTCCTAAGTGGTCTATCCCAAATCATCAGACTGTGACCTCTGGTTCTGGACACACCCACCATCAGGAACATCCTCCCTACATCTACTGTGTCTGGTCCTAACGAGCATCAAGGAGGAGAAGGGTGATTACAGGTTGGAGATTGGGTACTTCTTGATGATCATCCTCGTGGAAGAAAATAGATGGGGGTGCATTGAATGATTACAGAACATTGAACAGAACTGCACAGGAACAGGTCCTTCAGTCCACTATGTCTGTGCTGACCATGATGCCAGTACAACCAATTGCCACAGATAATGATTTAATAAGTAATTTGCAGAGGGGAAGAAATATGGCACGTGATAGAAAAGGCAAATGTGCCAAAGGAGTATAAGGGAAGTGTACTTGACTGGAAAGAAGATTTTTGGGGTTCATTTTTTTTTTAGTGAAATTCACAACTGAAATAGTTTGCGGTTCCTATCCCCACATACCATGCCACACTACCCATCTCTTCCCACCCATTTAAAAATAAGAGAAGCAGATAGCAGTAGAGACAAAATCAAAAGTCTGAAGGAAGAAAGGTAGTAATGGCAACCAGAAAATGACCAAGATGGCAAAGAGGCCATTGGTGCAGGAAAATAGATATGTTCTGGACCAGTAATCTAAGACGTATGATTAAATTTCATGGAGAATTTAACATCAATTCACAAAAATCAATCTGGAATCAAGCAATATTAATGATGGCCATGAAAATAGAGAATGGTTGTAACAATCCATTGAGTTCACTATTCTCCTTTTTAAAGAAGAAAATCTGCCGTCCTTGTACAATTTGACATGTAATTCACTCCAGATCCATTGCATTGTGGTTGACTCTCAACTCCTCTCAATGGCTTTACAAGCCCCTTTACTGTATCTTTGAAGGCACCATGGGTAATAAATGCTGGCTTTGCCAATAATATCCATGAATGTATGAAAATAGATTGTTGGTTCATTGGGTGCTGCCACGACAGAACAATGGATTTGATCTGGAAAATCTAATGTTTGCTACTCATTGTGTTAGTTTCTTCTCTCTGTCATGGATTTGTATGCCACTCTCTGCTTCTAGGATAACAGGTGGTCTTATGAGGAAAGATTGAGCAATGTTAAGTTAACCAGAAAATCTGAATTCACATTCAGTTTTTAAAGACAAAATATCAGTTGGAATTTAAAAACCAGTACCAGTAAAAATGATCGTGAAGCTGTTCTGTTGCTGTGAGTGCAAACTTGTTCATGTATGTCCTTTTTAAAGATCAGATTTAAACAGAGGAAGTTAATGGGGTAGTATATGCGTTTAGTTGTAATTTTCCAAAATTGATTAGAATTTGGAAAGTTTCCATCAGACTGGAAATTTTGCAATTATTCTATTTTTAAAAAGCAGGAAACTACAGGCTAGTTAGTCTGTCATGTGTTAGAATAGTCATTCAAGAGGTTATAGCTAGACACTTGGAAAACTTAAAGATAATTCTGAAGAGTTATATAGTTTGGTGAAAGGGAAATCATGTTCAAACAATTTATTGAAGTTCTTTGAAGGACTAATATGTATCATGCATTAAGGAATCTTATACACATACAATCTGGAATTCAAGAATTCTATTTGACAAAGTATTCAAAAAATATTATTGTGCAAAGTCAGGGTTCATGATAGCAGGTAACATGTATTAGCATGGGAAGAGAATTGGCTGGCCTAAAACAACATGAGAAATAAATGCACGAATAGAATATATCGTCACTCAAGTCTGCTCTGCCATCCATAACGATCATGGCTGATCTTTGACACAAAATTATCTATTGCAGCCTTGAATAGGTACAACAACTGAGCATGCATGACCCTCTGGGGTAGAGAATTTCAAAGATTTACAATCCTGAGTAAATTGAGTTGCGTCCTCTTCGTCCTAAATGGCTGACTTTCCATCCTGAGACTGACCCCTCATTGTAGAGACTCCAGCTTGGGGTGAATCCTCGTGCCAACTATCCCATCAAATCCTCTCAGAACTGTATATGTTTAATTTGATAACTTTCAAATTAAGAAGAGAAGTATAGGCTTAACATTGCTCAATCTTTCCTCATAGGACCACCTGTTATCCTAGAAGCAGAGAAAATGCTTAAATGGTCTCCCTGATTGGCAAAGGCAATGAGTGGAGTTCCACAAGGGTCTGTGCTGGGAATTTAACTTCTTAAAATTTTATATCAATGACCTAGATGACAGCCAGAGGTATGATCATCAAATTTGCAGTTAACATAAAGATCGGTAGAACAGTATATCATGAAAAGGGCACTAGCATAATGCAGACATATATAGATAGGTGAGCAAGTGGGTAAAAATCTGGCAGTTGGTGCATCATGGAGAACAATGTCAAGTCATTGAATACAGTAGGGAGCTTTTTTTTTTTGAAAAGCACAGTATTACTTAAACAGTGAACAGCTGCAGAAGTTTGAGCGACAGAGGGATCCAGGTGTTCTCATGCATGAGTCACACAAATTTAATTGGAGATATAGGACATAATCATGAATGCTAATGGATTTTTTAACTCTTACATGGGACATGGGCCTTGCTGGCTGGACAAGCATTCGTCGCCCAACCGTAGTTGCCCTTGAAAAGGTAGTGGTGAGCTGCCGCCTTGAACTGAGGCAGTCCAGATGCTGTAAATCGAAAAATAAAGCTGTTAATGAGGGAATTTCGGAACTTTGAACCAATGATATTGACATTTTATTTACAAGATGGTACGGGAGGGTGGGTTAGAGGGGAACTTAGAAGTGGCAGTGTTCCCATGTATCTAGTTGTATTGACCTTCTCAATGTTCGTGGGTTTGGAAGATGCTGCCTCAGGAGCTTTGGTGAATTTCTGTTGTGCACATCTTTTAGATTTATGTGAGCTGCTGTGACTGAGCATGGTGGAGATAGTGGGTGTGATGCCAATCAAGTGGGTTGTTTGCCCTGGTTAGTGTCAAGCTTATGGAGTTGTTGGAGCTGCAGTCAGTCAGACAAGTGGGGAGTATTCAATCACACTCCTGACTTGTGAATTGCAGACGTGCTTTGGGAAGTCAGCAGGTGAGTCACTCGCTGCAGTATCCCAATCCTCTGACCTGCTCATGTAATCACTATATTTATCTGGCTAGCAGTTCAATTTCTGGTCAGAACGTTGATTATAGTGGGTTCAGTGATGGTGTCACCTTTTCAAAGTCATGGGGCAAGAGCATTTGTGGGGCATGAATGTTACTTGCTGCATAAATGTGGATGCAATCCTTTATTATGAGAGAAATTAAACCTAAAAATAAGGATGTTTGCTTCCATTTTATAGAGCATTAGTGAGACCACATCTTGAATGCTGTGTGAAGTTTTCATCTCCTCATTTCAGGATGGTTGTAAATATATTGAGTGGTTCAGAGAAGACTTATGAGACTGAGCATGTAGTTTTATGAGGAAATGCTGGTGCTGTTTCCGTGCAGTTTACTAGTGCAAGGGGTGACTCTTTGAGATCCTGAACTCTGTTGACAAGGTGGACGCGAAAAGAATGTTTCTTGTTGTGGTTCGTTCCCAGACTGGGGGGGGATCCACTTTAAAATTAGGCATAGCCCTTCGAGGACAGAGATAAGGAGCATTTCTTTCCATGAGATTTGTATGACTTTGGAGCTTTCTGCCTCAACAGGTGGTAGAAGTGGGGTTATTAAACATTGTTAAGATAGAAGTAGCTGAAAATGTGTTGCTGGAAAAGCGCAGCAGGTCAGGCAGCATCCAGGGAACAGGAGATTCGACGTTTCGGACATAAGCCCTTCTTCAGGAAGCCCTTCCTGAAGAAGGGCTTATGCCCGAAACGTCGATTCTCCTGTTGCCTGGATGCTGCTTGACCTGCTGCGTTTTCCCGCAACACATTTTCAGCTCTGATCTCCAGCATCTGCAGACCTCACTTTCTCCTTTTGAGAGAAGTAGACTGGTTGCCTTGTTTAACAAGGGCCTAAGGTTATCAGGGATAGAGAGAAATGTGAAAGGTTAAACACAAACTAATCAGCCATTGGAGCAGGTTTGAGGGGCCAAATGGCCATTTTCTGCTTCTATTTCATATGAAATTTATTGTCCATATCATGTCTGACCTACATCTGATCCTAGTCACACACGAACATTATTGACTCTTAACTTTTCTCAGAAATGAGCCAGTGATGCATTTGGTTCCATCAAAACATGATGGAGAACAACAATCAAAACTGTGGCCTAGTCATTGACTGAGTGCACAATAATGGAATATAGACCCCAGCTAACCTTGCAGAAATATTACAGGTAGCTGGAGATTGCAACCAAGGTTGTGAGAGCTCTCTGACAAAGTGGTCCAGAAACGTAGTGACATTGTTATCTACTCAGAATCCTGTTCATCAGCCCATGTTCTTCATTGCTCCATTGTCTCTATATCTCAACCTAGATGCAAGACTGGTAGTCAAGAGGCAAGAGTGTATTGGATTGTATTGTGACCTTTTTGAACTCCTCAATATTGACTCTGGAGCTCATGAAATCTCATAGCTTCAAGTCAAGCGTGTGCAAGGAAACATATTGCTGTACCCTTCCACACTGAACATTATTTAGAAGAAGCACTAAAGGTACCAAGGGCATGAAATTTACTGAGTAGAGATTCTGCTGTATTTGGAGAGATGTGAAGAAAACTGGCAGTAACCGAGTACGCTAACCTGGTATCTTTCAGCTGTGGTATGTTTTTTGGAGCACTGGGAATATTGGAAGACAAAGGAAGAAGTGGCAGTAATAGGGACATATTCTGCTGGTGTTGAGTGAAATAGGGTCCTAGAGAAACTGAAGCAATTTGCCCAGGCCCATATAGACTTCAGGGCACTGCTACATTTTGCTACTGAATTGTAAGCCTGAATTGAATTATAGAATCCTACAATGTGAAAGCAGGCCATTTGGCCCATTGAGCCTATACAAACCCACCAAAGAACATCCCACCCAGACCCATGCCCCTACCCTATCCCTGTAACCTTGCATTTTGCATAGCTAATCCACATAGCTTGCACATTGCTGGACACTATGGGCAATTAAGCATGGCCAAACCACCTAACCTGCACATCTTTAGATTGTGGGAGCACTCTGAAGAAATCCACGCAGACGGGAGAATATGCAAACTCCACGGACACATTTGCCCAATGGTGGGATCAAACCTGGTCCCTGGCTCTGAAGCAGTAGTGTTAGCCATTGTGCTGTCCTTCTATTAGTTCTATCAGTTTTAAGTAAAAAAACAAGTTTTAGTACTGCCGTTGCTGAAACCACCATTAAAGTACTAATTGGGCTGATTTGCTTCACTGAGAACTTCATGAAAATTATTTTTTTGTAAGAATGCACAAATGACCTTTCAATGATAAGTATGAGAAAAACATGAATTTAATCACATAATTGGGAAATTGTTTTTCTCCAACTTTGTTCTTGCTCACCTTGTTTCCCTTTGCGGCTCAAGTTAATTTTCTCAACAATTTGCTCACAGTTGAAATGTGAAATTTTATCTAGGTTTAATGTTTCTCTCTGCAAGTATAGAAATTTAGGAGCAGAATGAAATGATAAAGCTTTTTCAGAAATTGGGAGATGGATGATGGATCCTGGGAAATACTGCAAATCACATTCTTGGATCGCAGAGATGTGGTTTATGACTCATTATATTTTTGGGAGGCAAATATTGAATTGAAAATCAGGAATCTGGTGCCTTTTAAAGCAAATGAACTCAGATAATAGAAGAAGTAACTTGTGTATAAAGTCTGCATCCCCAATTATTCTATCTGTTGCGACAGTTACGACACAGAGTAAACCTCTCTGCTAATTTAAACCCGACACACAGAGAAGCTCACCTCGCGCCGTAATCTATTAAATTTCGAGAGGCAAAGAACTATACCAGAGGTCACTACTTAAAGTAAAAATTAAAGTCTAACAGAGAATATTAAAACCAACAATTATTTAGAACTCCTTTCTTTTAAACCTATCTTTTACTTCCCACTCCAAAAGACTGGTCTGATTTAAAAATCCCAATTAAGATTTACAAAAAATAATCACATTTTAAAAACCAGTCAGCTTTGTCGATTCTCCTTTGTGGATTTTCCTCTGTAGATTTTTCTCTAGGTCAGCTTTGATGTTCTTCTGCTCAAACTTCTTAGCGACTGGTACCTTTCAGAGAGCTTTTCAGCTAGCAGTCTATTTGTTTCAACCAAGTGCTGCATTTTTACTTTGTTCAGGACTCTGTGCTATCAGTTAGTCTTTGCTAGCTTTTCAATTCTCTTGAAGGTGTAAGTGTGTCCTGTACCTTTTTAACACTACCACTGCCAACTCTGAACACCATGGTGCCGGGACAGTTAAAGGAGCTCTAATGATGTCATCCTTGAGGAGAGAGTGCATTAATGAATGTCACTCCCTCATTTTTAGCTCCAAAATCTAATCTTTTTGTTTTAGGCTTCTAGTAGCTTGGAACATTCTGGTCCTTGGTTCTTTAATTGTGGTTGCCTCATATTTACTATTGTACTGAGTTTTCTGCTACCACATCATTTCAAGCTCTCCCTTTAGGACAAGAAATTCAATTTAAAGCTCAATCTGTTTAGTGAGTTACTTCAATACAGAAATGAGTTGTAGTCTGGGAATTAGTCTAAAGTCCTCCCTTGGCAGAATGAGGAAAATTTGGCCTGGAAAATTTCAGTTTAACTGGGGAAGGGATGTAGAATCATATAGTACAGAAGAGGCTCTTCAGCCTGATGAGTCCGCGCTGCCAAAAAATATGCTATCTATTCTAGTCCCACTTTCCGGTGTAACTTTGAACATTATGACAGTTCAGTGCTTGTTCAAGTTCTATTGACAGGTTGAGGTTTTCTGCCTCAACTACCCTCCCAGGCAGTGCAGTCCAGACCCCCATTGCCCTCTGTGTAAGAAAGGTTTTCTCGAATAACCTCAAAACCTTCTGTCTTTCACTTTAAAATTATGCCCCTTTTGATTAAGGGGAACAGCTGCATTTTATTCATCTTGGCCATGCTTCTCAAAACAGATCCCCCTCAACCTTCTCTCAAGAAAGCAACCCTGTCTATCCAACCTCTCTTCCATAGCTAAAATGCTTTATCCCAGACAACACTATGGTGAGTTTCCTCTGCACCCGGTCCAGTATAATTACAGATAAAATGAATTAACATTTTCAAAAGTAATTTCTTAAGTTTGTTTATGGGTTTTTATAATTCATATTTCAAGATTGGGTGCTTTCTTAAAAAAAAAATCTTATTGTTGTGTCTATGTTTGTCTGTCTCTTTTGTCAACTAACATTTATGGGCAAACACTTTTTGCTTTAATAGTATTGCTCTTCCCACTTTCTCTGTCAAGATTGACCTTTATCTCTTCATTTGATATACCTCCTGAACCATTGCCAGTTACACTGGCAGTGTTTAATGTTTAGCTTATGTTTTATATTGCTAGAAACAGAATGCAAGTTGTAACAGAACAAAAAATTGTGAAAAGCATTTCTAATAAGAGATGTCATCAGCTTATTGAGGACGAGCTGCTGTAACATGAGGTGAGTGTGACAGTGCTTGACATCAAAGCAGCATTTGGCACTGAGGAACTTAAACAAAATTGGAGTTGATGGTAATTGTGGGTTAATTCATGACTAGTTGGAGTCACTAGTGCAAAACACTAGTGGTTATGATTGTTGACGGTCAATTATCTCAATACTATTGCATAAGTGCCAGGCAATTATGCTCGCCAAAGAGAATCTTCCCTAACACATTCCCCTTGATGTTCATTGGAATGGGATTACCATCGCTCAATCTGGAATCATCAACTACTTTAGGATTATTATTTCCCATAAACTGAATTGGATCAGCCATAATGATACAATGACTACAAGAGCAGGTCAGAGTCGAGAAATTGTGCAGTGAGTGACTCACCTCATGACTCCCCAAAGCCTATCCATCATTTGCAAGACTGAAGTCATGAATGTGATGGAATACTCGCCACTTGATTAAATGAGAACTGCTTCAACAACTCTGAAGCATCATCTAGGACAAAGTTGACATCTTCATTGTTACGCCTTTTAATATTAACTCCCTCCACCACTGTTGCACAAATGGCTACAGTGTATACCATCTGCACAACTCTTTAACAATAGCTTCTAAAACAATGCATCTACCACCTAAAAGGATTTGCAAGTGCATGAAAACATCACTATCTGCATGTTCCCTGTGAGACACTATGCAGTTTATTTACTGTCATAAAACATGGCCCTGATAATGCATCATAGCAGAAAACTATACATGATCTCTTTCACTCTGAGCAGTGCTGCTCTGGAAGTATAAAGAAGTTGGATGTGAATACAAGAGGAATGTTTAGTAAGTTTGCAGATGACACCAAAATAGGTGGTGCAGTGAAGAAGGTTACCTCCATGTACTACAGGATCTTAATCAGATGGGCCAGTGGGCCAAGGAGTGGCTGATGGAGGTTAATTTAGATAGATGTATTTAGGTAAGGCAAAGCTGGCTAGGACTTGTAATGGTAGGGTTTTGGGTAGTGTCGCTGAACAAAAAGACCGAAGAATGCAGGATCATAGTTTCTTGAAAGGTGGCATTGCAGATCCAGGTAGTGAAGAAGGCATTTGGTCGGCTTGCCTTCATTGGTCAGAACATTGAGTATAGGAATTGGGATGTCATGTTGCAACTGTACAGGACATTGGTGAGGTCACTTTTGGAACACAGTGTTCAATTCAATCCTCCCTGCTGTAGGCAAAATGTTGTGAAACTTGAAAGGTTTCAGAAATGCTTTCCAAGAATGTTGCTGGGACTTGTGGGCTCGACCTACAGGGAGAAGCTAAATAAGCCCACCTTTTTTCCCTGGAGTGTCAGAGATTGAGGGATAACCTTATAGGTTTATAAAATCATGAGGCTATGGATAGGCCACAGTCTAGTTCAAAACTAGAGAAAATATGTTTAAGGTGAAAAGGGGAAAGATTTTAAAAGGTATCTAAGTGGCATCTTTTTCACATAGGGTGGTCTGTGTATGGAATGAACTGCCAGACGAATTGGTGGAAGCTGATACAATTACAGCATTTAAATTGCATCTGGATGAGTATATGAATTGGAAGGGTTTGGAGGGATACGGGACGAGGTCAGATTGGGATGTTTGATTGGTGTGGATAAGTTGGACTGAAGGGTCTGTTTCAATTCTGTATGACTCTCCTGTAAGTCCTTGGAGAGTGAGGACTGCAGATGTAGAGTCTAAAAGGGTAATGCTGGAAAAGCACAGCAGGTCAGGTATCATCAAGGAGCAAGACAATCGAAGTTTCAGGCCTTCATTAGGAATGAACTATAAGTAACTGGTATTAGTTACATTGACAAGCACTCTGACTTTCACAGATCTTGAGACTATGCACCAAATATATCACCTCTTAATAACTCTGGAAAAAATTTCACCCCTAATTTCATGTCCTTGGGTTGAAGGAGGATTTATGGTAAGAGGAACATTGTCTCCAATGCCGTTCTTCGTTGATAACCCAAATCTTCTCAATATATCCTTGTCAATTCATCATCATTATAAGATAACTTGAAGGATGAACAGGCCTTCAAGTACTGTGCAGTGGAACCTGCTGAAACTTTCAGACCTATTTAAATGTGTTTTAAGCTACAAGTTCCCAGCTATTGCTCAATAGAATTTCCTTATTTCAGCAATTGATTTGTACTGTGTAATAACAATAGGGCATTTCTTCATGCGATGTCTCCAGGAAAGAGACTGATGTCAAAATCAGATGTTGGAAATTACAGCCGTAAATGACATGGAGAGTGCACACTGTAAGTGCTATTAGTTTTAGTAAAAAAGATTTTAACTTCTTAGGCAAGCAACTGATAAAAAATTGATCGGTTCATTATTAGTGAGGCTAAATACTTTTTTGTCTGCTGTGTTTATTGTCATTACGATGTTGAAATATCTTATTTATGATCTCTGTAAATCTACTTAAGCAGTTTCTGCTTACATATAAAACAAATTAAATCTTGGATTTCTGGGCCATTGACAGTTTTTGTTTCCTGCTGTAGATAGTGTTCTCTTGACCATGAAAATTTAAAGCACTCAAGCAGGCCAATCATTCAGTATTTGCAGGCACTGAAAGATAATGCTGGGTGTACTCAGCATCAGAAAGCTGACTTGAAACATTAATTCCATTTCTCTTGCCGTGGATGCTGCCAGTACACTACGTATGTGCTGTTTTTCTGTGTTTTAATTTAAGCATTTTGAGTGCTTCATTTCTTGTGAATCGTATCCAAAATATGTTGCTGAAGGAACATCTGTTTCACTGTGTCTCATTTTGCTGGAGTTCTTTCCATCTCTCTGACCACTTTAAATTGACTTCTTTGCATTGCCTGATCTACTAACTGATTTTATCCATGCGTGCACCCAACTGAATGTTGATCATGTGTACCACATTTACATAGGTTATCAGGATAGGTGGCAGTGCATAGTAATCCCATCAACTATGATTTTATTGCATGGTGGAGCAGACCTGAGGGGCTGTGTAGCTTTCTCCTGTTCCAAATTCATACATTTGGGATGCATCATATTTCAAGTCCTGTCTCAAAACAATCGTTTTGCATTTCTGGCATCATAGTCCATTCTGCTGTTTACTTCCTGTGGCTTTAATGTTGATGTAATGACTTCAGATTAAAAACATTACTGCAGTTTATGTGAATGCTGATTGTCATGCTGTATACTTGGAAGGCTTGCTACAATGTTTTTCTGTCTGAAGTGCTGACATTTAGTTAATTGATTGGGGGGGGGAGAAGAAAGAAGTGTTATTCGGTTTAATATACATAGTATTTAATGGCTAGTTAGTATGAACACATGTTTTGTTTAAAGGTGATTCAGTAGTTTTGAGTAGTTTTCAGAGAGCTACCTGGCTAAAACGGCAGCTATGAAGGAAATGATTTTCTCTATTTTGGGTGGGGGGGGGAGGAGATCAAAACAAGTTCCAGGAAACCGCAGTGACTGAAGCATTTCATAATTTGTTCAGCTCCTTAAACGTTTGCAGTGAATCCACACTTGCTGCATCAGCTGGCATTTTGTTCCATGATCTCTTGCAGAATGAATTTGCATGTTGTCTAACTCCAATTCTATGCTTTACTAATTTGTGTTGTCCCTTTATAGCCATTATACCTGATTCGCATTGTGTATTTTCGTGGCCACCATAGTTAGTATTTATTAATTTATAAATATCTTGATTAAATCTCCCCAGGGTCTCTTTTTTTTTTGAAAGGGGCTGTTTTTCCTTTGTTAATTGTAGTCAATGCATGTATCAGCATCAGGATCAAGATAACTTTCATAGTGAAATGTAAAATGTTAATTCTGTTCTGCATAGCAGTCACTGGTATAAACTGATAGGAAAATAGACAGATGCAAGATGGCATTTGCTCTTAGTCATGTCCAAATTTGAGGATCCTAATCTCCATGCATTACTAGCATTGTAACTCATCAGAAGCTGAATAACTTTTTTTAAAAAGATGACCCTGGGCCAATTCTGGGAAATCCCTCTCTGTCACACATATCTTAAAAAGAGATCAAAAACAAGTTCCAGGAAACCACAGTGACCATAAAGCATTTCATAAAAATCCCATATAGTTTTTATATGACGATCAACCTCAACCATGGATTTGTTCAGGTCCATTTTTAAACAATTGCAATGAATCCACACTTCGACTACATGAGCTGACTGTTTGTTCCATGATCTGCTGTGAAGAAAAGTCTTGTATTGTTTCACCTAGTTATATGCTGAAATAATTTGTACATGTCCCTTTATACTCAATCTGCTTAATTCACATAGTACCTGTGACAGCCATGAATATATATTGTTTAGTACTGTATTTTAAAATCAAATCTCCCTGAAGTGTTTTTTTCAGAACTCACTAAACCAACATGATGACCGTTTTGATCCCTGCTAAAGTTACAAACAGGACAAATCAGATACCAGAATTAAATCAAGCTTGATAAATTGTTTTTAAGTTTTTTACATGTGCTTTTTATGCTGAAACATAAGCATACAAGGTGACAGATTTGGTTTGAACAAGAAATCCGGTTTCATTTCAGTCCTCCTCAACGGGTGACCCTTGTTCTGAGATTATGCCCTCTGGTTCTAGTTTTTCTCCAAAGCAGAAACAACTTTTGTGGACCTCAAGTCCCTGAATAAGTATGGCTTGTATGTCTGAATAAGTTCACCTCTCATTCTTTAATATTCTAATGAGTGCAAGCCCAACCTACTAAACAGCTCTTCATGATTCCTTCATAAGGTATCAACCTAGTAAACTTCTCCAGACAGCCTCCAATCCACTATATGTTTGTAGGTTACTAAAGCACCCAAAACTATTCAGTATTCTGGCTGTGGTCTGACTCGTCTTCTTGTTTTAGCAGAACTTCCTGACTTCAATACTCCATTTCCTTTGAAATAAAAGCCAACATTCCACTTGCCTTCCTTATTACGTTGTTTTGTATGCTAATGTTATGCACGAGGACGTGGTGTACTGTGAAATCGCACAATATAAACAAACTTCCATTAACTTTCCAGAAGGCCATTGGCCATCTACTCTCCTATGCATATTGCTTCAAAATCATGGTTCCCAAAAAGATTGACCTACTTTATTAACCTCTTCTCAAAAAACAAAACACCCATATGCTAAAAATTTGATACTCAGATCTTTGAAAAAAAGTGTTATGTACACAGTTCACTTTTCATTCCAAAAAAAAGCTTCATATTAACGGAGAAAAGAGTTCTTGAACTTTTCAAGACCAACCAAATATTTCGCATCAGTGTTTACTGTGGAGAAGGATATGGAAGCTATAGTGCTATCTTGAAAATTGTCCTTATTACAGAGGTGGTGGTGCTGGAAATCTTAAAATGCACAATGGTGCAAAATCTTAGTTCCGAAGTAGAAAAATAAAGAAATAAAGTTTAAACAGTTATACATTACAATCATTTCTTAAGCCATGGACATGCAGATGTTCCAAGCAGGGCTTTCCCCAAGAGAGCTTGCTCTCTCATGCACTGGGCATGCTTTCAACTTCACTGGACTCAGATCTACCCTTGCTCACCAGCCGCTTTTGCTGCCACTGATCTCCATCAGGCACAGCAGGCTTTACAGCTATTCACAGGATTTTGGCCCCAACTGCTGCTTTGCCATTACTGCCATCCTTAATGACTCCCCACTGCTGCTGCCATCTTTCACCACCAGCTGTCGCTGAAATCTACACCTGTGCTGGGCCTCAGCTGCTGCCATGTTCCATCACCATGTTAGCTGCCTCGCTGCAGAATCTCACTCTGGTACCACTCTAGACATTGATGAAGCCACACTACCATTGGTTGGCAGTGTTCTGCCTAGGCACACCAGTTACCTCATGCCACTTCCAGCACGACTGGACTCCCTCATAACATCAGTAGAGAAGGGAAAAAACCCTAAAGAACTGAAAGAAACAAAGAAAAAAGCGAGAAAGGAAGAAGAAAGAAAAGTGGTCTGAGCAGACGCGATGTGGTCAGGAGCCCGACTCCACTGCTACATCTATATTTCCAAGTTGGTATAGTTAGTAGCGTGCTTGACTGTGACCCTAGCACCATTTTGATATTAGCCATGGTGCGAAGTAGTCCACTCCATTCTCTGCCATATATCTTGCATGGTACTGCCTTAGTTAGATTTCACTCTTATCTGTTCACAATCTGTGGTTACCTTCCAGTGAATTACTATTGTCTTGAAAATGCTCCATCCTATTTGTTGACTGCAAGTCATCACTGTGATGACTTCTCCAGTATAACAACTGGTCCTGGTTTTTATTTTTGGGATTGGATATTGTGGGTTCAATTTTCAATGGAATGTGCACACCACCCAATTATCTCAGTAGATCATACTGTGAACAGACCTTTAGATGAATGGATTTCAATGATCAGGATTTCTTCTATCATCTCTAATTATAGTGGTACTTTTACAAAAGACTCCGAAAATGCTTCAGTATTCAGCAGGTCAGATTGAGAACATTGCACTTTAACTCTTCATTTGTAGGAAGCAGAAGAAAAGCCACAGCATCTGTTATGCTGCTTCCACATTAAGATGTTGGTTCTATATTGGAGAAATATTTGGTTATTCTGCCATTAGATTAGAACCGAGCTGCATCTTCACTCACCTGCTTGGCTTGATTCCTACACCTCAACCTTATGTAAAAATTTTAGTCTCTGTTTGGAAGTTTTCAGTTGATTGAGCCGCAATGGCTTTTTGGGAGGAAAGTTTGAGGTTCACCAGCCTGTGTGTGTGAAGTCACGTGAAAGGCTGAGTCTAAAAATATATTCAAAAAAGGGATAGATATTAAAAGCATCAAGGGTCATCGGGAGAAAATCAGTATATGGCATTGAGCTCGAGGATCAGCTGATTTGATTTATTATTGTCATTTAAAGTGAAAAGTTTTGTTTTGTGTGCAGTACAGGCAGACCATAACATACAAAGATTATAGTGATTGACAGAACAAGAATACAAAGTTACGCTGCAAAGAAGGAGCACAAAAAACAAGATCAACATTAGATTTGAAATTTGAGGGTTCCATTCATAAGTATAATAACAGCAGGGAAGAAGCTGTTCTTGACCCTGTTGGTATGTGTGTTTAAGCTACGATCATTGAGTCATGAACAAGCTCAAATGGGAACCTTGCTCCTTGTTTCGATGTTTCTGTTTCTAAGAATGAAAGTACTTTCTGACACCACTCTTGGGTCTTTGATTTTAAGGCTATACCCTCCTTTTCTGGGACTCGAGCACCAGTGGAAATAAATTCCCTATATCTATTGTATCAATTTCTCTTTCTCTGCTGATCCACAGTGCTAAGCTTCCTGCCATTTATAGTGTACATCATAATATTCTGTTAACGATGATATGTGTAGTGCATATAATATAGGAATACATTCCAAACTAATTCACAGGAGCATCCTCAATAACGTTTAATTGCAAGCTATAAAAGGCTTTTTGGGCAAGAAGGAAGAGGTTTATAGGATGGTAGAAAGGTGCAGATGGTGAGTGAGAGAATTCCAGACAGTAATGGATTAGCAGGTAAAGTCAATAGTGGGGAATGTGAAATCAGCAGATTGGAGGTGTGCAGACATATCCAAAGATTGTAGGATTGGATAAGATTAGTAATAGTAAAGCAATGGATGGACCTGAAACCTAAGATGAGAAATTGAAAATTGAGACACTGCTTAATCTGAAGCCTATGTGGGTCAGCAAACACTGGTAATTGGGGGATGGTCTTGCTTCTCAGATCTCTTTTAAACTTTGCCATTAAATCTGTGTTCCTAATAATTGACATTTCGACCTGAAGAAAAAGGCTCCTCCAATTATCCATTCTATCCATTTCTCTCATAAGGTCACCCCTCAGCCTCAGTGAGAACAAACTAAGTTTGTCTAATCTCTCTTCATAGTTAATATCCTCCAAACCAGGCATCATACTAGTAAACCTTTTGTATACTCTCACCAAAGCCTCCACATCCATTTGGTAGTGTGGCGAACAGAACTGTGCATAATATTTCAAATATGGCCTTACCAAAGTTCTGTACAGCTACAACATGTCTTGCCAATTTTTATACTCTATGCCTGATCATTAAAGACAAGTATGCGATATGCTGCCTTGACCACACTATTGACCTTATTTGCCACTTGCAGGGTTCTATGGATCTGCACACCTTGATCCCTCAATGCTTCTAAGGATTCTACCACTTACTGTATACTTCCCTCCTGCATAAGACCTTCCAAAATGCATTATTTCGCATTTGTCCAGATTAAACTCCATCTACTTTTCTCTCCATAAGTCTCCAGTCTATCTATGTCCTGCTGTATCCACTGGCAATCCTCAGTATTCACAGCTCCCCCAAATGTTGCCGTCATGCTGCCTACATTGCAAGTCATTTACATATATAGTAAAACACCCTTCCACCACTACTTTCACTCTTCTATGACGAAGCCAGTTCTGTATCTATCTAAGCAGCTCACCTTAAACCCCAAGTGACTTCCCTTTCTGTATCAGCCTGTCATGAAGGACCTTGTCAGAGGTCTTGGTAAAGGCCATGTAGACAATATCCATTGCTCTGCCATCATCAATTGTCTTTTGTCAAAAAACTTTCTCAGAAAACTCAATAATTGTTTGTGAAGCATGACCTTCCCTACACAAAGCCTGTTGCAAATAAATTCATCTTATTCCAGATGCGAATGAATCTTGTCTGTAAGAATCTTCTCCAATAATTTTCATACTACTCTTAAGTAAGGTTCACCGGCCTGCAATTTCCCTGATGATCCTTTGTTGGATTTGTTTAAACAAAGGAATGGCATAGGTGAGGTCCTAGGGGACTGGAGAATAGCCAGTGATTAAAGAGGGTACAAAGATTTCATACAAGGCCCCAGCAATTTTCTTTCTCCCTCCCTCCCACCAGGTCCTGGGAACTTGTCTACCTTAATGCTTTTCAAAGTACCCAACACCTTTTTTTTTGTGTACTGGCATGCCCAAGAATATTAACATACCTCTCTCCAAGCTCACCATCAGTCACTCCTTTCTTCTTTGTGAATAATGCTGTTAAATTACATTACATCCTCCTGCTCCATGCATTTCCTCCTTTTGTCCTTGAGTGGACCTACTTTTTATCCAGGCAAAAGTGAGGACCGCAAATGCTGGAAATCAGAGTCTAGATTAGAGCTGTGCTGGAAAAGCACAGCAGGTTCGGCAGCATCCGAGGAGCAAGAAAGCTTTTGCCGGCCTTCATTCCCGATGAAGGGCTTTTGATCGAAGTTGCGATTTTCCTGCTCCTTGGATGCTGCCTGACCTGCTGTGCTTTTCCAGCACCACTCTAATCTTGACCCTACTTTTTATCTAGCTACCCTTTTGCTCCTTAAGTGTTGAAAAATCCTTGTGATTTTCCTTTATTTCTATTTGCTAAGGACATTTCATGGCCCCATTTTTAGGCCACCAAGTACCTTGTTGAATTTCTTAGTTTCCTAAACCTTACATAAGCTTCCTTTTCCTTTCTGACTAAGCTGACAATTTGTTGTCATACAGGGTTTCTGAATTGGCCATCCTTATCTGTCACTTCCATAGGAATATGCTCGCCCTGAATTCTAACCCACTGACCTCTAAAAGATGTCCACATGACAGATGTGGATTCAGCCTCAAACAACTGCCCCCAATCTACACTGCTCAATTCTTGCCAGAAGTTAACATTACACACTACAACAATACTGTAGTTTCACGTCTTGTCCACATATCTATTCCTCTGTTTCTTGCTGGCTATTGGGAAGCTTGTAGTACACCCCCTGCAAAGTAATTGCTCCCTTTCTCTTCGAGTTCTATCTACATGGCCTCACTGGATGAGCCCACCAAGGTGTCCCCCCCTTAGCACAGTTGTGATAGTCTCCCTTATCAGTGACCTAACACCCCATCTCTTTTTACATTCTCCCCCCATCTTGCCTGAAACCTCTAAATCCTGGAACATTAAGCTACAAGACTTATTCTGTTTCAACCAAGTCTCTGTAATAGCTACAACATCCTAGTTATATGTACAAATCCAAGCTTTTATATTCATCTACTTTACATGTCATACTTCTCAACTTAAAACAAATACAGCAGAACTGGAAGTCTGAAATGTATTGAGTAACCTTCAGGTTACTGTCTGTTCTTTATCTTAGCCATACTGATTTTAGGCTCTAACTCCTGCCCCTTGGTCATTTGACTTACTCTGACTCTGGTTCCCATGCCACAGCCACAATAGTTTAAACCTTTGCGAGTGACTGGGTAGGGTAGGATATGGGAGACTAGGTAAGACTAGAATGGAGTGACCTGGTTTAGAGGTAATCCGGTTTTCACCAGATGATGAGCTGATACTACAGCAGCAGAGATGGGCAGCCATTGTGCTAGTGTGGATATCTGTGGTCTAGTGATGGTGGTGTGTCACTGGGCTGTTAATCCAGAGACCAAAGTTTGAATTCTGCCACAGCAGATGATAAATTTGAATTTAATAAAATCTGTGTTTAAGTGACCAATGATAACCATGACTTCATTGTTGATCGTGGGGGGGAAACCCCATCTGGTTCGCCAATACCCTTTCAAGAAGGAAACTGCCATCCTGGTCTGGCCTACATGTGACTTCAGATCCACAGCAGAATGGTTGGCTCTTTACTGTCCTCTGGGCAGTTAGAGATAGCCAATAAATGATGGTCCAGCCAGCAATGCCCTCATCCTGTGAATGGGTAATGGAAAAAAAACTCCCAAGTTCTTCTCGGGATCAAAATGTTACAAGGGGTGCCAGTGTTCTCTTGTTCAGCCTCACAGTTGTTTGGGAGAGGAATGGAGGGAATTTTTATTTATTCAGTGCAGGACATCAAACAAGCAGTCTAACAATTTGTTGCCAGTGGAGGAGTCTAGAAGTAAACCTTTACTTCACTGTGATGCCAACTTAAACATGGGAAAGGAGTGTGATTTTAGATGATGTAGATGAAATATAGGAGGAGACATATGGTTAGCTCTGTTGGGGACACCATAGGTAATGGTGCAAAGGCAGGAACAGAAACCATTGGTTGCTAAGAATCAAAATGTGCAAATTCAGTGCCACTTAGCTGAATAGTGGTAGAGAGGCATTGGAGGAGGATGACATGGTCAAGGCTGTCTGCAAGATGGGCAGGAATAGTAGAATTTTGTCACCGTTATAAGATATCATTTGTGACTCTGATTAGAACAGCTTCAATACTTTGGAGCAGTGTGGAGTTGGAAAAGCACAGCCGGTCAGGCAGCATCCGAGGGGAAGGAGAGGAGGGTGGAGTGCGTAGGTGGGAAGGAAGATGGACAGGTAGGACAATTCAAGAGAGCAGTGCCGAGTTGAAAGGTTGAATCTGGGGATAAGGTTGAGGTAGGGGAAATGAGGAAACTGGTGAAATCCACATTGATTCCATGTGGTTGGGGGGGTCCCAAAGCGGAAGATGAGGCGTTCTTCCTCCAGGCATCGAGTGATTAGGTATTTGGCAGTGGAGGAGGTTCAGGACTTGAATGTCCTTGGTGGAGTGGGAGGGGGAGTTGAAGTGTTCAGCCATAGGGTGGTGGGGTGGTTCAGTGCATGTGTCCCAGAGATGTTCTCTAAAACCTTCCGCAAACTGTCGTCCTGCCTCCCCGATGTAGAGGAGACTAAATTGGGAACAATGGACACAGTAGATAGCTCCTTTAGTCCACGCACCCTACCAACCCACCCTCACTCCCGGCACCTTCCCCTGCCACAGCAAGAAGTGCAAAACCTCTGCTCACACCTCTCCCCTCACCTCTGTCCAAGGCCCCCAAAGGATCCTTCCACATCCATCAGAAAATTACCTATACTTCCACATGTCAACTACTGTGTCTATTGCTCCCAATGTGGTAGTCTCTACATTGGGGAGACAGGACACCAACTTGCAGAACGTTTCAGAGAACATCTCTTGGACACGCACTAAACAACCCCACTGCTCTGTGGCCGAACACTTCAACTCCCCCTCCCACTCCCCCAAGGACATGCAAGTCGTGGGTTGCCTCCACCGCCAAATCCAAACCACCCAACGCGCCTGGAGGAAGAACATCTCATCTTCAACCTTGGGACCCTCCAACCACGTTGGATCAATGTGGATTTCACCAGTTTCTTCATGGCCCTGTGCCCCCTCCCCGCGCCCCACATTATCCCAGATCCAACCTTCCAACTCAGCGCTGCCCTCTTGAACTGTCCTAACCTGCCCATCTTCCTTCCCACTTAATCGCTCCACCTTCCTCTCTGACATATTACCCTCACCCCTACCTTCATCTACGTATCGCATTCCCAGCTACCCTCCCCTCCAGCCCCATCTTGCCCCCCACCCCCATTTATCTGTCTGCCCCCTTGGGCCACAAGCCTCATTCCTGACGAAGGGCTTATGCTCAAAACATCGATTCTCCTGCACCTCAGATGATGCCTGACCGACTGCTTTTCCAGCTTCACACTCTTCGACTCCGATCTCCAACATCTGCAGTCCTCACTTTCTCCTAGCTTCAATACTTTGGCAGGGGTGGAAATCTTCACTGACCATTTTGCTTGGCAAGGTGCTAAAGTGACTGGTCTATTCACTTTCTGAAATAAACCTTTTTAGCTATTATAAAATGTTCATGATATGGTTAAATCTGACTGAACTCTTTAAAGCAGTTCCAACTTCCTTTGCATAAATGCAAATAGAAATGGGCAAATAGAATTTAAGTGGATGATGTAGTTGAGTTTTTATATAACTTATGATCTGTTGTAAACATGCTTGAAGAAAATGTAGCTATTATTTCAGATTATTTATACTTTGGGTAATTTGATAAATTTTTTCAAACACACAATTTTATGATTTATCAGTCACATCTGACGCTGGTCTGTTCGCCAAAGCAAAACCATTCGTTTATGTTGAATGAAATGAACAGCTGTGAATGGGTCTCAGCATTAATTGCAATGTAAGAAATACCTTACCAAATTTAAAGAATGAATACAAGTAACACTTTTTCATTGAGCAAATATTAACTTGCCAGATGTTTGTCTTTAATTTCCTGGTACTACTTGTGGGCCAGATGATGTAATGGTATTGCTTCTGGTCATTTATAGTACAGAAGTTAAGTATTAATCAGAAAAGACATAACGTTGAAGGTTTTGTCTTATAGTAATCAGGACAATTTGCAAGAATGCAAATTCGAGTGGAAAGCCAATATTGTGTGAGAGGAGACTGCTGATAGTTGGGCATATGGACCTTGACAGAGGAGTAGCCATGAAGAATGCAGCATTAATGCTAATTGACAGTTGAAAGCTAGTTCTATTCAACTTTTAAACCTGACAGGATGTTTTTTTTCAAGACTTGCTTCTGTGGGCATGTGAACATTGCATGTTGAAAAGTATATACTTTACTGAGAATTTCTGTGGTACGTTGTTACCTTAATGAGAAAATACCTTTAGTGCAAATTGACACACTCTTAAAGCTAATTTAATTGCATTTGCATTTTCAAGTCTCTAGATTATTCTTTTGCATGCAACTTGACTGCTGAGGGAAACCAGTGAGCAAGTAATAGTTGATCTGTCAGCAATGTGAAAGAAAAATGTTACGTTTAAACACTGCCAGTTTTGAAGAACACCTTGTACTAGTGGAGATTCTGTCTGAATACATTAAATACATTTGCATATGCTATTTCTACTTTGGAAGATGGGAATGAGCAAATAGATATGGGAAAAGAGGATTAAAGTTCAAAAGAAATCTGTTGGATCATATTAAAGAAGAAAGTAGTTAGTTACTTCAAAGAAGATGGAGGACGACTATGAGGGATACCAAGGCCAGTTAACATTGCATGTATGTATGCAGAATTGTGGTGAACAAGATTGGTGAGCTGCAAGCACAATTAGTTGTGCAAGGATATGATGTATGAGGATATAATGGAAATATTGCTTCAAGATGGTGAAGACTGGACACTTCCTACTTGAGGATATCAAACAGCACTTTGAAAATTTGTTTACAATGCCAAAACATTTTAAAACTTACAAATCCAAGATGGCCCCAGATGCCAGTAAAATGGAAAACCGAAGGGAAGCAACATTGTAACAAACAACATTTAAAATTCACATTATGTAGATTGATATACTATAGTATATAAATATGAAAATGTGTAAGGAAAGCCCTGGGTCCTTTGTGTTCAGGTTGCCACGAGTTGCCAAGAAGTGTAATTGTTTGAAACTTTCCAGATTGACAAGTTTTTTCATCACTTGGTATCTTGGAAAATGAGGCCAGCAGTTCAATATGTCCTGTGGTTTACCTGTTATTTACAGAAAGTCAAATGACTTTGGCAAGAAAAGGCTTGTAAGCTTTTGGGGCGATGATGGTAATGGACATTAATTGTTTGAAAACCTGATATTTGAAAAGATATTGGGGGCCTGTCTTTTGATGGATGATCAGCAACCCATTCTCTATTTGAATTATTTTCACAAATCTCTGTTCTCTTGCTTTTTCTCTTTCCCTCCTTCGTTCCTCTCAGCAGAAGTTTACCAAAAGTTGAAAAAAATCATGAGACTCATGGAATATTAGTTATCAGTATTAGCTTGGATAAGACAGGTGATACTGAATTGTGATAAATCGTTTGTACAACTGGAGGATATTAGTTGGTGGTATTGCTCCAGGATGAGTGATGATACCGAATTTGCAGGTGTGTTGCAGGCTAAGAGGATGATTCCAGTGGAGCACATTAGGACATGGTTAGCATAATAAGCGAACTATTTGTACAAAGAATTTAATATAGAGAAATTCAAATGATGCAGCTTGGCAAAAGTTTCGACATTGTGAAGCATTATAGATTTTTGCTATAAGATTAGGTTTGGAAGCTGAGGTTCTTCATGAACTAAATTAGATTGGAGAGAGATTTAATGTAGAAAATTTTGACAAATTCCGATCAACTACACAGCGACTCTGTCAATTAAAAGCTATTCCCATTAGCTGATTGTGTGGGATTTGAGGGCATATGTTTGACGTTTTGGCGAAGCGATGCGGGGGGTCACATGGTGAAGAATAACACCTTTTTTTGCTGTAAATAATAGTAACCTGAACATTACCTAAGAGATTGGTGGAAGTGGAAACAAAATGATTTGAAAAGGAAACTGGAATGGCATTGGAGGGAAATTAAAATTTGTGGTAGTACGTGGATAGAACAGGCATATTGAAATAATTGGCTTTCTCTACAGAGAGCCTACACTAACATTATGGACAGAATGACTGCCTTCTATGTGGTCATGACTTCATCATATCCTCCATGATTGTCACTCCAAGTCACCTGCTGTTTCATTTTGGATTTGTCTGATTATTCATTGAGTAGCTCTGAGAACTTGCTCCTCCTGATCCTGAGTTCCCGGGTTGGGTATGGAATGTGTTAATAATTCCAACTTTTAGAATGAGTTTAGTTCAGCTTTGCATTTTTCCCAGTGACCTCTAACTTGTTCATTGGTTTGTGCCTTTTTGAAGGACTATTTTATTAAAGTTATTTAGGACCCAGTCTAACTGCTATCTTATTCCAAAATGGTTATTTAATGTCTGCATATTAGATCTTTGACAGTCTCTATTGCCGTGGGATCATGAAGCATCCTTTGCTGACACGTAGCAACTCTAGATGTGTTTTTAATTTAGTCTAAAATCAATATGCAAAAACACCACACATTTTAGCAGGAAGATGAATTATGTAAGTTGGTTAATTTTAAAATCAAAATCTTGGAACTAAATTTACTTCCACACACAACTACACAGATTATACAGTACAGGATTAGGCCATTTGACCCAGTGACTCCATGTTGGCATTTAGGTATCACTCTAACCTCCTCCCATTCTTCCTCAACTAGTCTTATCAGCATAACTCTCAACTTCCTTTCCCTCATCTGCTGATCTAATTTTCCCTTCCACATGTCAATCCTGCTTCCCTTAACCACTCACTGTGATGGTGAGTATGACTTTGTCTCAATTGTTTGGGTGAAGCTTCTTATTTCTTGGTAACTGCTTTCTTTAATGACCTTTTGGTTTTACTCTTCCCCACAAGTGGGAGGAAGTTAGGGTGAAATACGGTGATTAAAACTGTGCACACTACAGTTAGTTTACTAGATTGATAGGGATTAGCTGGTCCTCTTGTGAGGAAGAATTGGATCGGCTGGTTGTTTTCACTAAAATTAGAGAGGGTTGATCTAATTGAAGTGCATAAGATCCAGAATAGTCTCAACAAGTTGGACATAAAAAGGATGTTTTCTTTTGTGGGTGAATCCACAACTAGGAAAACTTCTAAAATTAGGAGTTGTTCTCTTTGGACTGAGATTAGGGTTTTTTTGTTTTATGTTGAGACTTGGCAAAAAAAAAATCCTAGGATAAAATATCATAAAAGGAATGTTTAATTTTGAAGTGGCCTATATTCTCTGCAATTTAAAGGGATGAAAGTTTTCACAGGGTAGTTACAAGGAGGCTATTTTAGCTGGCTATGAAGGTGACAGTTGTGGTTTTTAGAACAGGATAAAAAGACTGTTTAGGGTAGGAATTTCTTCACAACTTCGAAAATCTCTGGAGAAAGTTGATTGTCATCAAGATTGATGGTGCATAATTGGAATCACATGTATGGGGTTAAACAGGTAAATGGAGTTGAGATCAAAGACAACCAAGATATTAATAAATGGCAATGCAGTTGCGACAGGCTATATGGGCTACTTGGCCTATTTCAGTTAACACTCAAGTAAATCAAATGAATTAGGTAGAGTGTTAGAAAGAAAATAGGTTGTTTGGAAAATTGATTATACTCAAAAAGCGTGCTGCTGGAAAAGCACAGCTGGTCACGTAGCATCCACGGAGCAGGAAAGTCGTTGACATTTTGAGCATGAGCACTTCATCAGGAACATCGACTTTCCTGCTCATTGGATGCTGCCTGACTGGCTGTGCTTTTCCAACACCACACTTTTTTTGACTGAATCTCCAGCATCTGCAGTCCTCTTTCTCTGTATAAAACAACAGGATACCTGAGGTTTGACATCCATCTTGTACAGTGATTGGATCCAAATGGGTGCTGTAAATTGTAATGATATCAAAATATTGCAAGCCATATAAAGAAGTTGAAGAAATATGGACATCACCCGACTGCCATTGCAACCTTATTTGACCTGACCCAATGACAAAGGAGTTGAAAGTGGGCTTGAGCAAGTAAGCCCTGAGTAGCCAATTATTTCAAATCACCAGGCCTCCGAAGGTCAAGAGAGTATGGGTTACTTGGTAATGTTCATTGGCTTGAAATAAAGTGGCAAATTCTGAGCATGACTGTAATCCATTCTCATTACTGTGACAGATGCATGATATGGAAATGTCATGAAGAAAAAAGCAAAACTTGAAAATAACTACTTGGAATGTCAAATCTTGAATAATTGTTTTGATAAGCAATGCTTTTGTGTGGTAATTTTTTAAACTTCTGTATAATATCTTCTCTAAATATCGGTTTTCCATTGCTGGTTGGAGGGAGCTGGTAGGCTATCTACCAACCACCTCCTTAATACTGAAGTGTGTGATTTGAATGCTGATTTGTTTACTGACTTAATGATTTGTGAAGGTAGCTCTTCCCAAAAGATTGAAAATTGCACTTCAGGAAGGAATTATCCAGCTCCATTTGTAAAAGGCATAGGTCCCATTTTTACTGCTTTCATTTTAGCCATTAAAGTAAAATTATCATGACAAAGATTATCCAGCCTTTTCCAAGAAGAGTCCATATGTCAATTATTTTTCTCACTCATGGCTGATGAGAAAAAGTCAGACAGATAAAGTTTGGCACATCACAGAATCACAGAATCCCTACAGTGTGGAAGCAGGCCATTTGGCCCATTGAGTCCACACTCATCCTCCGTAGAGCATCCCAACCAAACCCAAGCTCCTATCTTATCCCTGTAACCCTGCATTTCCCATGGCCAATCCACCTCCCCTGTAAATCTTTGGACTATGGGAGGAAACCAGAGCTCCCAGAGGAAACCTGCAGAGAGAATGTACAAACTCTACATCTGGCTTTCTTCTAGTCCACGAACACTTATTTCCTGTGGCCCACCTTATGACAATGGAAACACTGAAGCTTTTTAACTTCTTTGTCCCCCTCAGGGTTTCTTTTTTACCCTGTGGTAAATAATGCTTATGATCTTCACTGAGATCTACCTACCCCTTTCCACGTGAGGGGTGCCCCAGTTTCTATCCCTCATGGACTGAAATTGATTCTGGAAGCCAAACCATGTTTTATGAACTAGCTCATATTTATCAACCACTTCAGCTGCTAACTTTGCTGTTTTAATCTCAGCTCTTCCACATGAGCTCACACTGCTTCCTCACTGAGCCTACCCTCAGCCTTTATCTCCAGCTTTTTAAGCTGACTTTCCTTTTTAAATGTCAGTTTTTGAAGATCAAACACTCTCTCTTCCTTTCTCTACTCTCTCTTTCCCCCTCTCTTCTGCTTCTAATCATAACTCAAACTGTTTCATTTCTGCTGCCCTTTCCTTATTTCTCACCTCTAACTCGAGCTGCTTCATTTGCAATTGAATTCTTGTCATTTCTATAGATTCTGATGGTTTCTCCAGCAAATTTAAATGCTGATCTACTGCTGTAATTATCTCCCCTTTCCTCACAGAAGCCGGCAGTTCCAATTCCAGCTTTTCTTCAGAACTTCCAAAGTCGCCGCATCCGCATCCAGAAACCCTTGGGCAACTGAAAGAGCCATTATTATCGTGTTTTGAAAAGATTTGTAGCTCAGGTTGAGGTTCTGGATGTAGGTTTCCTCGCTGAGCTTGAAGGTTCATTTCCAGACATTTCGTCACCCTACTAGGTAACATCTTCAGTGGGCCTCAGGCGAAACACCACTGAGAATTCCTGCCCTCTATTTAGAAACCCAAACATATAAATAGAAAGCAGGAATTTTCAGCAGTGCTTCACCTGATCCCAATGCTCAGAGGTGGAGACTTTCCTGATTCCTGAAGGGGAAGGCAGTGTTCGGCCAGTATAATGCCAGAGATTTTTAAAAGATAAGGATAAGTTCTTCAAACTTTAAGGACAGGGTGAGGCAGAGCCAATACAAATCAAATTTTGGGAGGACATGTGACTGGATAAATATAGAAGCAATTAAAGGATCATGTGGTGGAGAAATATAGAGGAGCAGTGTACAATGGAAGCAGAGAAAGAAAAACAATTATTGAAGATGCTTTAGTGATTGAAAATAAGGAGGAGTGACGCCATGCTGGGATTATTTGTTGGTAGTGAAGATGGAATCGTAAGCTTTTTTTACCTTTTTTATTTTTGTCTGCAATTCTTTTAGAGGCTGGCACCTGCAAAGGCCTTACACTTCCACCCACCAGTCGCACAAATCTTACTTTCTGCTCACCTGGCTTGGCAACAGTAACCTCTCACTTGCCTACACCTTCAGCAGGCTCACTGCCCTTTTTGGTATTCAGATTGCTCTCAAGGAAGCCTTACATGTTTGTTCTACTCTCTGCTCTGCCAATCACAGACTGATTCTTTCCTTTGTTAACAGTACTCTGGCTGCGCCCACATCCCAAGGATTGCAACAGTTCAAAAAGACTGCTCCTAACCAACTTCAAGGCCAATAAGTGCTCACTTAACTAGCATTGTACACATCCTGTGAATCTTTCATTTAAGAAAGAGTTGGATAGAGGTCTGAAGGATAGTGTAATCAAGGGTTATGGAGATAAGGCAGGAACAGGATACTGATTAAGGATGATCATATTGAATGGTGGTGCAGGCTCAAAGGGCAGAATGGCCTACTCCTGCACCTGTTGTCTAATGTGCAGCATTGTGCAACTCCATTTTCACATGGGGGTGGTTGGGGCATGTAGTTAGTTCAGTTGGCTAGTGTGCTGTTCAGATTGATACCAACTGTTGCAACCTGTATTCTCATCCTGGCTGAGGCCTGGGGCTTATCGCAGCATCCAATCCAAAGATATTGAAAAACACTTTTGTACTGTTGTTGAAAACTTTCACTGTTCTACTGGAAACCCTGACTTATTTACAGGTAAATGATTGAACAACATTATGATGTCATGAGCATGATCAACTAACTCTTTCTGTCCATCATGTCCAGCAGAAAGTGTTAAGTTAATACTGATGCATGTCGAAGCTGAGTGGGAATGCAGGTTTTCAGAAAGTTCCTGATCTGGTTAAGAGAATAGATCTGAAGAGAAACTGTACAGTGTGTCATGGACAGCTGAGTGAGTATGATTAGCATTGGTCTGGCATTTCTGGGAATTAAATCTCAGTTTTCTAATTTGTATTGCATTAAATAGACTTATCTATCCTGCCACCATCCCCTTGATGGCTCTAAGGGAGTTGTCACTACTATTTTGATAGGCAAAAGTGAGGATTGCAGATGCTGGAGATCAGAGTCCAGATTAGAGTGGTGCTGGAAAAGCAGAGGTCAGTCAGCACTTGAAGAGCAGGAAATTAGATGTTTCAGGCAAAAGCCCTCCAGCTACGTTTTTGGTGCCAACGCATCCATTGCTGAGGAGGCTTTTTGAAAATGTGTGGGATAACTTTGCCAACTCCAGCTGGACATATTCCAGGACATATCATTGAATCATAGAATCCATACAATGTGGAAATAGGCCCTTCAGCCCAACAAGTCCACATCGACCCTCCTAAGAGTAATCCAAAAAGCCCCGTTCCGCTACTGTCCTATATTTACCCCTGCCTAATACACCTAACCTACACATTCCTGAACACCATGGGCAATTTAGCATGGCCAATCCACCTAACCTGCACATCTTTGGAACGTGGGAGGAAACCCTAGCACACGGAGGAAACCCACGCAGACACTGGGAGAAGGTGCAAACTCCACACAGACAGTCGCCCGAGGCCGGAATCGAACCCAGGTGCCTGGCACTGAGGCAGCAGTGCTAACCATTGAGTCACTATACCACCCTTAACTATTAATTACTTGTAATTGTTCTCAAACAAAAAAAAAGGCTGTGTCTTACCAGATGTCTTCAGAAGGCACATAATATGGAGTGGCATGCAAGTCAGTATAGAAATGGATAGATGAGACTTGATAGAGCTTGTCACGCAGTCTAGGTGAAAGTGAGGACTGCAGATCAGAGTCTAGAGGGGAGTGGTGCTGGAAAAGCACAGCAGGTCAGGTAGCATCCGAGGAGCAGGAAAATCGACGTTTCGGGCAAAAACCCTTCATCAGGAATGAGCATTCCTCATTCTTATTCTATTTGATTTTAACAAAATATGGTGTCACTGCTCCGGTAAAATGTAGTGTGGGACTTGCAGAATTTTAGTACTGTGTTCAGCTTGATAGAGTTTTAACCTTTACGTAATCATGGACTGCATGCAGTGATTTGAAGTTATTTAACACGAGCATAAGTTTAGTGGAAGTTAGTTAATCACTGTCGTAAATGAATGCAATTAAATGGTTAATTTGAGTATATGTTTGTCCATAGTATTGTAGACTGGCTGGGAACTCTCAGTACAAAGAGATGATGTGCTAATAATTGCACTACATTTGATGCTTTCGGGCTAACAATTTAGGAATATGGGACAAATTCCACTGCAACAAATATCTGGATTATAAAACTAGTCTCAGTCATGGTGAACATAGCGCACTGGTTTGAAAGACTGAACCACTAATATAATTTCAGGGAAGGAAATCTGCCTGGCCTGGTCTGATCTACAGGTATTTACAGACCTACAGCAATGTGGTTGACTCTAAGCTGCCCTTTGAAATGGCCTAACAAACTGCTCAGTTCAAGAACAAAGAGATGGGAAACAGATACTGCCATTGCAAATCACACCATGTTACATGAAAGATTAAATAAAAGGATGAATCAGTGACTTGAACACTTTCTAAGAATTAGTAATGCCAAAACATCGAAATTGTAGCACTAACTCTGACAGAAGAGAAATCATAGGAGCAATTTTTTGAAATCTAATAATTACTATACTCTGCAAACCGGTTATTGATTTTAACTACTTTTACAAAGCTTCTGTTGTAATATTTTTTGCTTGCAGCGATTACTATGAGCTATCCAAGAACTTAATAAACGTTGACAAAATTAACTGAGAGTGGGAACCACTGTTTCAGGATTTCTTATAATCCCATCTGGTTCACTAATGTCCTTTAGGGAAGGAAACTACCATGCTTACCTGGTCTGGCCTATTTGTGACTTCAGCCACAGTAAAGTGGTTGACTCATAACTGCCCTTTGAGCAATTAGGAATGGTCAATAAATGTTGGCTAAACAGTGACGCCCTCATCCTATGAGTACATTTTTAAAACAAATGCTGTTTATGTCTGCTTCATGGGAAGTTGGTATAATTTTGAGGACAATTGGCAGAAAAAGAAGACCGATGCCTTACTTTCCCTGTGTCTCCGCTACCTGTTATATCTTCAAGTGTCTTGATCAAGCTGTGAGGACTTTGCACAGAACATGCATCATCTTTTGCTAACTGTGATTAAAGTATTCCTGGAGATTTCATTACATGGTTTGTGTCCAAACTTCATAAGCAAGCCAATACAATGTTCTGTGACACACTGCTTTCCTCTGTCAGTTAGAAAGCAAAAAGGCTCATTGCCCCAATAGATGATGCTTGACTTGCAGACAGTCCAAGAAGACCACCCACATAATGCCAAAGTGCATTCTGTCTTCAGACGAATGGGCGATTCTAAATACGGGTGGGAGCAGTGGATCATTTTGGGATTACTGCACAGTCAAGTTCAGTGCAACATGAGGGTTCAGTTCTGAGAAGGATGAAAGTCGGTTTATTCATTCTCATTTGGAATTAAAACGGTTATGGGAATGAACAGTGTTTCTGTGGTCACAATTAAGAGGACGATGTGCCACGAAGAGGAGATCAAATCCCATGTCAGGTGATTGAAATTGTAATTGAATTAATAAACAATTTGAAATGAAAAGTCAGTTTCATATTGTACATGAAACTACTGAAGTGTGGTTAAAATCCCGTCTATTCCGCCTTGAGAGAATTAAATCTACCATCCTTTTCTGGTCTGGCCTACAAACTAATCCAGGCCTACAGCAACATGGCTGACTCTTAACTGCCTACTGAAATGGCCAACCAAACCAAAGGGGAAAAAATGAATAAAACTAACTAGATCACCTGGAATGAGCTATGGCACTGGAAGTGCCAAATAGACACTATGTCCAGTCACCCATTATGCCCTCCTCGCTAACATCTGGGCGTTTGTGCCAAAATTTGCATATCTGTCCTATAGATGAATCAAGCAACATCCAGATATTATCTGTAAGGTATGATTTCGTGACTATGGCTTTATTCAATACGTAGCTATCACCATCCCTGGATATGTGCTGGTCCACATGTAGGACAGATGGACCAAAGCGATGGCACACTGCTGTACAAGTTGGGAAAGAGTTGGTCTCAAAATCCTTTAACATTGACACTAGACACTCTGGTTATGGAATCAAGTTAAACCTGGCTTAAGAATCTTCCTGACGACTACAAACTGCCAGGCTTCTACAGCTGTTGAATGAGTCCTCCTCCATGCTGAATACCAATTGAAAGAAGCACTGCTGGTGACAAGGGCATAGAGTGAACTCTTGGTGGGAGAAAGGCTTAATGTCGTCTGAGTAATTATCAACAACACTACTGACTGAGCTGGTTGGTTCCTAAAGGACATGAGTGCTAGACCGGGCCTGTGGTAGTTGGTAAGGGACCCAATAGGGAACAGTCTACTGGAACTTCTCCTGTATTATTTACATACTGAGAATGCATTTAGTTATGACCGTATCGGTAGGAGTGATCTCAGCCTAGTCCTTCTCGAAACTAAGTTCCATCTTCACATTATATTGTGTTTCACTAACCACCATGCTAAGTAGATTAGATTTGTAAAAGCTACAGCAACTCCGAACTGGGCATTTGTTAGGTGGTTTGGGCTATCAGCAGCAGAATCTGTAACCTTATGGCCTAGCATATCCCATTCTACCATCACAATCAAGCTGCATATTCTATTGTGGTTAAATGAAGAGTGCAGGAGGGCATGCCAAGAACATCACCAGGCATACATAAATAAAGTGGATTCTGGATCAATGGCACTACTCTCTCCCCACCCCCACCCTCCTCTAGCTTATCTCTCCACGCTTCAGGCTCTCTGCCTTTATTCCTGATGAAGGGCTTTTGCCCGAAACGTCGATTTTGCTGAAGCTCCTCGGATGCTGCTGAACTGCTGTGCTCTTCCAGCACCATTGATCCAGAATCTGGTTTCCAGCATCTGCAGTCATTGTTTTTACCTTACATACATAAAGTGTCAATCTGGTGAAGCTGCAACATACACATTAAGTAGCACGTGACTGAAAGTCAAATGATCCCCCAGTGAACACATCAGATCGAGGCTCTGCAATTTTGCTACACGCAGTGTGGTAATAAATGGGATTTAACAACCAGTTGGAGCAGGTTGCTCTACACATATCCAAACCTCCGATGATAAGTGAGTCCCATCACATCAGTGCAAACCAGTCTGAAGCATTTTCAACAGTCTTCAGCTCAGAGGACTCAATAGATAACCATCTTGCCTTCCTTTTGAGGTCTGTGGCCAAAGTGCTTCACTCCAAACCATTAAGAAAGAAGAAGTCAGTAGACTTTGCCAAAGTTATGGGCCCTGGCAATATTGCAACAGTAATTCTGAAAACCTTGCTCCTGTACATGTTGTTCCAGTAATTGTTACAAGTCTGGCATGTACCTGACACCCTGAAAACTTGTCCAAATATGTCCTGCAAGAGAAAATGGGACAAATCCCACCCATATAGTTACTGCCCCTTGAGTTGAGTCTTGACCTTTAGGTATCATTAACAGCACTATCAAGCTGCACTTGCTCACGAAGTTCTCTCTCTGAGAAATACGGAAAATTAATGCAGGAGTGGGACATTTGGCCACTATTCAGTATGATCATGGATGGTCATGCAATTTCAGTATCCCACTCCTGCTTTTGCACCATACCCTTGATCACTTTAGCCACAAGGGCAATGTCCACTCCCTGTTGAGTATATCGAATTAACTGTCCCCGACAGCTTCCTGTGGTAGAGAATTCCAGTGGTTCACAACTGAATAAAGAAATTCTTCCTCCCCTCCGTCCTGAACGGTTTACCCCTTATTATTAGACTGTGACTAGTTTAGACTTTCCCAACATTGGAAACATTCTTCCCACTGTAGCTTGTCCAGTCCCATCAGGATATTGTTTCAGTGAGATCCCCCCACCTCACCTGTTCGGTTTCCCCAGGGTTGCTGAGTTTCTCATCCCATTGTAGCTGTGGTCCGAACATAATCAAGAGAACTTTATTCAAAGATGAGATGCGAATGATAGTCCTTTATATTGAAGCAGTATATTAGTAAGTGAGATTAAAAATGCCTGGCAAAACCATGTCAACAGTTACTGAGGTTGGTGTGTGTGAGAGGGACTCTCTATTGGCTGGAGCCATGCTGAATAGAAAGGGAGATTGTTGTGGTTGTTGAAGGTCAGTTGTCTTTAGTTGCTCAGGGTAGTGTCCTTGGCCCAAATATCTTCAGGTGCTTCAACATGGAGGGAAATTCAATCCAAAGTAAGGATGCTTGCTCATTTCATAGTGTTCCACACAATTTGCAAGAACAGATACTGAAGTAGTCCATGTCCGAATGCAGCAAGATTTGGACGACAGTTGGTCTCAGCCAATAAATGGCAATTATCATTCATACCACAAGTGTAAAATAATAACCAGCTCTAACTAGAGAGAACCCTTTTGCATTCAATGCCATTGCAATTGCTTGATCTCGAGCTATCCACATCCTGGGGGTTCCATTGACCAGAAACTGAACTGGACTAGCCATATAAATACTGTGATTACAAGAACAGGTCAGAAGCTGTGAATTCTGTGGCAACTAACTCACCTATTGTCGTCTCAGTAACTATTCACCATCTGCAAGGCATAAGTCAAGATTGTGATAGCATACTCTGCACAAGTCTGGATGGAATGAGCTCCAACCAGAGTCATGAAGCTCAACCCCTTCCAGAATGAAGTAGCCCACTTGATTGACTACCAACTGTGGCAGCAATGTTGAAAATGGTGGATGGAATGTAAATGTGTTCTAAGGTGAAATGCAACAACTCACCCAGGCTCCTTTGACAGAACCTTCCAAACCTACAACCACTTAGTGTTATAATCCTGGCTGATGGAAATACTGTACAAATCCGACATCAGAGTGAAACCTTGCAATTTGTTTATTATAGTGATCAGTCACCGTATAGTCACATGAGGCTATTACTGTACTTTTACCAAAAGAGCATCAATTCATTACATTCAAGGAAAAGAAATATTATTTTACAGTGCATAAAAACTAGTTGAAACTGTCTTATTACAAATATCAGAAATAAAGGTTCACATTTTTCACCCTGAATGACAACTTCCGGGATCTCAAACTTCAGTGGATGGTTTCCATTGGAATGTTCCTTGTTCAGTTGGCATGGCTGTATGTGGTTTCTTTCTGTCAACCTTCTGCATTCATGCAATGTTGTCATCCTTTAAAGGCTTAAAGTAAAGTTAGCTATAAAGGCATGAGGGTGGAGTTGGCAGAGTTGAATGGAAGGTGAGCATAACCCTGAAGTTAGTGGAGCAGCAGTGACAGGATGTTCTGGGGTGGATTTGGGAGGCACAGCAGAAATTCTTAAGAAAGGTGGAACATACAAAATGGAGGACAAGGCAGCCATGGCGAACTAGGGAAGTGGAGAAAGCATAAACACAGAAGAAAAAGCATACAACGGGGTGAAGATTAGTGAGAAGCCTTTAAAAACCAGCAGAGGGAAACTAAAATAGCAAAGCATAGTGGGGAGAGAAGAGAAAGCTAGCTAGTAATCAAAGATTGCAAGAGTTTTTTTAAGGTATGTAAAAGATAAGAGAGACAAGAGTAGACACTGGACTGCTGGAAAATGTGGCTGGAAAAGTAGTAATGGGGAGCAAAGAAATGGCAGAGGAATAGGTATTTTGCATTAGTCTTCATTGTGGAAGACATCAGTTGCATAGCAGAACTTGAAGAGAGTTGGGGGCAGAAGTGAGTGTTGTGCCATCACTAAGGAGAAGATGCGAAAGAACCTGAAAGGTCTGAAGGCGGGGTAATCACCCAGACTGGATGTGGTACGCCTAAACGCGCTGAAGGAGATAGCTGAAGAGACTATAGAGGTATTGGTGCTGATCTTTCAGGAGCCAGTAGAGTCAGACCGTCCCAGAGGACTAAAAAAAATTGCGAATGTATTACAACTGGTTAAGAAAGGAGGGGAAAAAACGGTAAAAACAATGACTGCAGATGCTGGAAACCAGACTCTGGATCAATGGTGCTGGAAGAGCACAGCAATTCCGGCAGCATCGAGGAGCTTCAGCAAAATCGACGTTTCGGGCAAAAGCCCTTCATCAGGAATAAAGGCAGAGAGCCTGAAGCGTGGAGAGATAAGCTAGGGGAGGGTGGGGGTGGGGGAGAGAGTAGCATAGAGTACAATGGGTGAGTAGGGGAGGAGATGAAGGTGATAGGTCAGGGAGGAGATGGTAGAGTGGATAGGTGGAAAAGGAAGAACGCCTCATCTTCCGCCTCTGAACACTTCAACCCCAGGATCAATGTGGACTTCAACAGCTTCCTCATTTCCCCTTCCCCCACCTCGTCTGCATTGGCGCCACCTCGTGCTCCCGCGAGGAGGTTGAGCAATTCATCAACTTCACCAACACATTCCACCCTGACCTTAAATTTACCTGGACCATCTCTGACACCTCCCTCCCTTCCTGGACCTCTCCATCTCCATTAGTGAAGACCGACTTGACACTGACATTTTTTACAAACCCACCGACTCCCACAGCTACCTGGATTACACCTCTTCCCACCCTATCTCTTGCAAAAATGCCACCCCGTATTCCCAATTCCTCCGCATCCGCCGTATCTGCTCCCAGGAGGACCAGTTCCACCACAGAACACACCAGATGGCCTCCTCCTTTAGAGACCGCAATTTCCCTTCCCATGTGGTTAAAGGTGCCCTCCAACGCATCTCGTCCACATCCCGCACCTCCGCCCTCAGACCCCACCCCTCCAACCGTAACAAGGACAGAACGCCCCTGGTGCTCACCTTCCACCCTACAAACCTCCGCATAAACCAAATCATCCGCCGACACTTCCGCCACCTCCAAAAAGACCCCACCACCAGGGATATACTTCCCTCCCCACCCCTTTCCGCCTTCCACAAAGACCGTTCCCTCCGTGACTACCTGGTCAGGTCCACGCCCGCCTACGACCCACCCTCACATCCTGGCACTTTCCCCTGCCACCGCAGGAACTGTAAAACCTGTGCCCACACCTCCTCCCTCACCTCTATCCAAGGCCCTAAAGGAGCCTTCTATATCCATCAAAATTTTACCTGCACATCCACTAATATCATTTATTGTATCCGTTGTTCCCGATGCGGTCTCCTCTACATTGGGGAGACTGGGCGCCTCCTAGCAGAGCGCTTTAGGGAACATCTCCGAGACACCCGCACCAATCAACCAAACCGCCCCGTGGCCCAACATTTCAACTCTCCCTCCCAGTCTGCCGAGGACATGGAGGTCCTGGGCCTCCTTCACTGCCGCTCCCTTACCATCAGACGCCTGGAGGAAGAACGCCTCATCTTCCGCCTCGGAACACTTCAACCCCAGGGCATCAATGTGGACTTCACCAGTTTCCTCATTTCCCCTTCCCCCACCTCATCCTAGTTTCAAACTTCCAGTCCCCTTAACTTGTCCGGACTTGTCCGACCTGCCTAGCTCCTTTTCCACCTATCCACTCCACCCTCTCCTCCCTGACCTATCACCTTCATCTCCTCCCCCACTCACCCATTGTACTCTATGCTACTCTCTCCCCACCCCCACCCTCCCCTAGCTCTTCTCCTAAGAAAGGAGGGAGGCAAACGTCAGCCAGTTATAGACCAGTTAACCTGACTTCAGTCATTGGCAAGATTTTAACAGTCCATTGTAAAAACAAAAACAAAAAAAATGAAATTGCTAAGTACTTGGTAGTGCTTGGCAAAATAGGGCTGAGTCTTCATGGCTTCATCAAGGGGAGGTCATGTCTGGCACATCTGTTGGAATTCTTTTGAGGTAATGAGCAATTTAGATAAAGGAGAACTGGTGAGCATGATCTATTTGATTTCTAGAAGACCTTTGACAAGGTTTTGCAGGAGGCTGCTAAATAAGATAAAGGCCCATGTGTTGGGGGCAAAGCACTGGCGTGGATAGAGGTTTGGCTGATTGGCAGAAGGCAGAGAGTATGGATAAAGGAGTCGTCTTCAGGATGGCACCTAATGACTAGTGGAATTCGACAGGGATCAGTGTTAGGACCACAACTCTTCACATACATTTAACGATCTTGAAGAAGGAATGGACAGCATTGTTGCTGAGTTGCAGATGAGACAAAGATATATGTGGAGGGACAGTGGGAAGGCTGCAGAAGGACGTGGACAGTCTAGGAGAGTGGGCAAAGAAGTGGCAGATGGAATACAATGTGGGAAAGTGAGAGGTTCGGCACTGTGGTTGGAAAAGTAGAGGCATAAGCTATTTTCAAAATGGGGCAAGTCTTCAGAAATCGGAAGCACAAAGTGATTTGGGAGTTGAACATCAGGATTCTCAAGATTAACAAGCAGATTCAGTTGGCAGTCAGGAAGGCAATTACAGTGCCAGCAGTCATTTTAAGAGGGTGAGAAAACGAGAAGGGGTTTATTACTGATACTGTATAAGGCTGTGGTCAGAGTTTGGAATATTGAGCATTTTTGGGCCCCATATTTAAGGAAGGGCATGTTGATGTTGGAGGAGGTCCAGAGGAGCTTCACGACAATGAGCCAAGGAATGAAGAGCTTGTTGTATGAGGAATGGTTGAGGACTCCAGGTCTGTACTCAATGAAGTTAAGAAGGATGAAGGGAGATCTGATTGAAACTGTGAGAATACGGAGAGGCCTGGACAGAATGGACTTGGAAAATATGTTTCCATTAGTAGGACAGACTGAGATGTGTTGGCATAGCCTCAGAATGAATGTTTGACCTGAATTGAAATGAGGTATTTCTTCAGCCAAAGGTTGATGAATGTGCAGAACTTATTGCCACAGCCTTCTGTGGAGGCCAAAGCATTGAATGTGTTGAAGACAGAGTAAGTTAGGTTTTCGATTAGTCAGGCAATCAAAAAGGTTACGGGGAGAAGGTAGGAGAATGGAGTTGAGAAACCTATCAGCCATAATTAAATGGCAGAGCAGACTCTGGGCCAAAAGACCTTTTTGTATATTTTATGGTTTTACAGTCTTATAAGGCTTCATAGTAAGATAGGAGAAAGTGAGGTCTGCAGATGCTGGAGATCAAAGTTGAAACTTTATTGCTGGAACAGCACAGCAGGTCAGGCAGCATCCAGGCCCTTCATTCCTGAAGAAGGGCCTGTGCCCGAAACGTCGAATCTCCTGTTCCCTGGATGCTGCCTGACCTGCTGTGCTGTTCCAGCAATAAAGTTTCAACTTCATAGTAAGATACTCAAAAGCCAACATTGCTCATTCATTTATTATAATGACTCCCTTAAACTCCTCTTCCACATTCTTCTATTTCTGTAGATTTCTCTCTGACATGAAACTGCTCAGGCTCTCTCCAGTGCAAACTGCTTTTAAGACTGTTAAACCAATTTACTGCCATGGAGCTGTTATCTCAAACAAAAACCTGCACACACCATAACCTTCTAGATGGTTTTGCCTTTATGAAAGGGAACTGTTTCTGTGTCAGTTTCCCTGTGTCATAGGATTCCTTTTTAGGCAACAGGCCCATTTTTTTTTTCTTTGTATTGTAAAGCACTGAATTACTCACCATGGAGTTTCATTAAACTCTAATTTAAATGCGTGTACAGAACAATCTTGGTTATCCAAACATCAATTATCTGAATTTTCGATTATCCGAGCAAGATCTCAAGGTCCCGTAAAAACTTTATTGGTTATCTGAACAAAGTACTCCCTGTCTCCCTCAGGTAATCGAGGTTGTCCTGTAAATTCGTTTCCAGGGCTCCCCATACCATTCTAAGAACTCAAAAACGAACCTAAAAATTGCCCTCCTTACGATAAGATAGAAATATCATCAGTCTAAAGCTATACATGGATCAACAAGTCATATGGCTTATTCCTACTTGTATGCCTTCAGAGTAAAAATCTGAAACTTCCTTTCTGATCGTACACTGAGAATTTCTTTGCCACACAGATTGTAATATTTGAACAAGAAGGTCCACTGTCACCTTTTTTAAGAGCAGTTTGAGATGGGCAACAAATGCTGGCTTTGGCAGTGATACTCACATCGTATGATTAAATAAAGCAAAATAGACCTTGCTTTGACAAAATTAGGCATGGAAGGCAAGTGGTGATGATGACTGAGTCTGCAGAATGATATTGACATGTTAAGCGAGTAGGCAATAACTTGGCAGATGGAATATAATGTGGGGAATGTGAAGTTATGCATTTTGGGAGGAAGTATAGTTGAGCTGAATATGATTTAAATGGAGACAGCTGTAGAACAGAGGGTTTTGGAAGACCTATATGAATCACAAGGCTAGCAGTGAAGTTCAGTGAGTCATAAGGAAGTCAAATAAAATGTTGGCCTTTAGCTCAAAGGGAATTGAGTATAAAAATGGGGGGAATCTTGCTAAAATTGTCCAAGGTACTAATTGACCACACCTGGAATATTGTAAATAGTTTTGGGCTCCTTATCTAAGGAAAGATATACTGGCATTGAAAGCAGTTCGGAGAAAGTTCACTAGTTTTATTCTGGATATGGAGGGTTTGTCTAATGAGGTGCGGTTGAGTAGTTTGGGCTTATACTGATTGGAGTTTAGAAGAAATAAAGTGGCTGAATCATTCAAGATTCTGAAGGAATTTGACAGGGTAGATGTGAAGAAGTTAGTTCTCCTTGTGGGAGAGACTGAGGCGAGAGCGCATTATCTCCGAATAAGAGTATGAATGTTTAAGACAGATATGACGTGAGATTTCTTGTGTGAGCACTGTGAATTTGTAGAGTGTTTTGCCACAGAAGGTTGTCAAGGCTGCGTTAGACAATTTTTTGTTAACTTCAGTTTGAAATATTTGACTCTCAATTTACCAGCCTAGGTTTAAAGGCAACAGGTATTCATTTCAAAATAGATATTTTGCATTCTTTCTGCTCATGAAAACAATTCCGGAAATACTTGCAGTAATCTCCCTGAGAAACATTATTAGAATTATTTAATGCTCCACCTTTGCTATGCTTTCAAATGAGCAGGGGATCGATTGGTAGCTCATGATTCCTGCATGTCTTGTCAGTTATTTTTGAGAAATGTAATTTTCTTCATGAATCATGTTTCATTGTTTGCAAAACTGAAGTTTTTGATGCGAATTTGTATAATGGTTTATTTTTACACAACTTAAGTAGTTCTACAATTGATTATTTTAATTCAAAGCTTTTTTACTAAGCAAAATAGAACTTTTTGAATTTTCTTGCTTCATGTGTTTTACCACAATTTCATGTTTTTTTTAGAAATTGACAAGTATTTAGGGGTAGAAAGGTAAAATGGACATTTAAAGTACATGGAATTCAAAATGACTTCTGTTACAGCTCTGTATTTTCAGTTGTTTTGAATTTGTTATGGGCAATCTCAAGTTTAAAATTGCATTCTTAAGGTTACATTGGATTTTTAACCTGAATAATAGAGCTGTCTGTTCAGTTGGGTGACCTACCATGACACTGCTAAGCAACAAAGAGGAGTTTTCTGTGTAAATTGCTAATGGTAGCAGACAGGATTTCCCCCAAACAGCTGTGTGCTCTGCTGAAAAGCACGCGTTGACGAATGAGCTTGTTCAGTCAGCTGGTAGGAATGAAGTGAAAACTGTAGCCAGCAAGAACAAGGCATTGTATGTCAATTTGGCTTCATTGTGGGTTGGAAAGCATGAAAATCAAAAGGGTTATGGTTAACTAAGTATGCTACTCAAAGTATGTCCTAGTCTTCCATGAAAGATATCTAATTAAGTTTTATGTTACTCTCCTGGTAATCTGTTGAGGGACCCCTGCTCTTTATGAATTTTATAAATGACTTGGATGAGGAAGTGGAAGGGTGGGTTAGTAGTTTTGCCGAGACACGAAGGTTGGTGGAGTTGTGGAAGTGTGGAGCGCTGTTTGTAGGTTGCAACAGGACATTGGCAGGATGCAGAGCTGGGCTGAGAAATGGCAGATGGAGTTCAACCTGAAAAAATGTCAAGTGATTTCATTTTGGAAGGTCTAATTTGAATACAGAATACAGGAGTCTTGGCAGTGTGGAGGAACAGAAGGATCTTGGAGTCGACATCCATAGATCCCTCAAAGTTGTCACCCAAGTTGATAAGGTTATTAAGAAGGCTTATGGTGTGTTTTCGTTAGCGGGATATTGAGTTTAAGAGCCGTGAGGTTATGCTGCAGCTTTATAAAGCCCTGGTTAGACCACACTTGAAATATTGTGTTCGGTTCTGGTCGGCTCATGATAGGAAGGAAGTGGAAGCTTTCGAGAAGGTGCACAGGAGATTTACCAAGATGCTGTCTGGACTGGAGGGCATGTCTAAGGAAGAAAGTTTGGGACAGCTAGGGCTTTTCTCGTTGGAGAGTAGAAGGATGTGAGGTGACTTGATAGAGGTGTACAAGAGGATGAGAAGCATAGGTAGAGGGGATAGCCAGAGACTTTTCCCAGGGCAGAAATGGCTGTCACGAGGAGTCATAATTTTAAGGTGATTGGAAGGTTTAGGGGAGATGTCAGAGGTAGGCTCTTTATGCAGAGAGTGGTGAGTGTGTGGAATGCAGTACCAGCAGTAGTAAGAGTCATTCGGGACATTTAAGTGACTTTTGGATAGGCACAGTGAAATGAAGGATTTGTAGGTTAGTTTGGTCTCAGTAGGATATAAGATTGACATGACATCGAGGGTCAAAGGGGCTGTACTGCTCTATGTTTTGATGTTCATTGCAGTAGAATGTTCTACAGAAAAGTTGGATGTATTAACACTGTTTGATTAAGATATCTACATACCATATCTATAAGGTGAGGCAATTATGCAATTCAAGTAGTTTGAAAAAATTTTGATAATGTTGATAATTTTATTATGATTCAAGAGTTGCTATATTTACAATGTACTGCTTTCATGCAATATACATACAAATGTTTGATTGTTGAGCTGGTGAATTATGCTTTTTTTTATTCCTTCAAGATTGGGAGCTATGTTCGTTCTTTGATATGATTTGTATTACTTAATGTGGATGAATGATAATATAAGAACTGGTAGATGTTCAGGCATGCACAAGACACCTATAGGCTATCTCAGTTTGAACACACCATATTTAAAAATATGGTTATCCAACAAAATACTAACTGTAGGGTCAAAAACAGAAACGGTCTTTACCAGCAGTGGTGCAACATTGACTAAATTTACCCATGTCACAAACTGTGTGTGAGGGTATATTAAATACTTTTCATGTTCTCTGTTTGATTATTTTTATTGGTCTCTGTCATCAATTATACTTCAGTTTTGAAAGTATTATAGTTAGACAATTGCTCATTAATCTTAACAAAATTATTTTGAAATATACATTTGGAGTGGTAGTATTCTTGTGGAGTAGTGTCAAGCTCCTATAATTTGAATGTATTCTTTTGAAATTTGCATTTGTAATATTCATTTCACAGAATGGAAGATGTGTATTTGTGTTTATAGAAAAAATGACTTTTTTTCATGTTACTTTAAATTCACAATCTTTTCAACAAATAGTTGGAAGTTAGTTGACTCAATTAACAAGCCACTCCATTGAGGTTCTTATTTCATATGTTTTATAGATTTAGAAGGCTCTGTGGCATGATCATAAAAGTTGATGCCTGTGTAATCTGTATATGGATATAAATATTCGCAGTTTTGACAATGAATCCTAAACGAAGAAAATGAAACTCATTGCTTGCTCACTTATCTTAATTTCTATCCTGTACTTTTTTACTTTTCCTCAACTTGGTCCTTCTACTTCAGTAGCTCATAAATAGTTTGCATTTCTGAAAATACTGAAAGAAAAAAGAAATTATACGGTATGGGGAAGATGGTAACAATTTTAGAAAACGGTTTGCAGGAAATTGGGCTTTAAAAAGAAAATGCCTTTTTTAAAAAAAAAAATTAATGAAAAGCTGTTTTTCTCCTCCCTTACATGCCTTTAATTTTTCTTTGTTTTGTTCCCTGACCTAGATGATTTCTGATATGCTGGGTTGCAGTTTTATATTTGATGGCAGCCCCCTAGTATTTTATCTAAGCAGGTTATATTTTATTTGAGAGCCTTGTACTTGTCATTTGTTATGAAACTGCACGTATGCTTTCTTGCCAGATCTTCAGACATGCGTTTGCAACTAGAATGCATTGTATAATAACTAACAGTGGGAAGGCTTCTAGTTTTTTCTTTTCAACCCTTTCTATGAGCATAACTACTTTTCATCATTTATATAAATGATTTTGATGCGAGCATAAGAGGTATAGTTGGTAAGTTTGCTGATGACGCCAAAATTGGAGGTGTAGTGGACAACGAAGAAGGTTACCTCAGATTACAACGGGATCTTGATCAAATGGGCTGAGAAGTGGCAGATGGAGTTTAATTTAGATAAATGTGAGGTGCTGCATTTTGGGAAAGCAAATCTTAGCAGGATTTATACACTTAGTAATAAGGTCCTGGGGAGTGTTGCTGAACAAAGAGACCTTGGAGGGTAGGGTCATTGCTCCTTGAAAATGGAGTCGCAGGTCGATAGGGTAGTGAAGAAGGTGTTTAGTATGCTTTCCTTTGTTGGTCAGAGTATTGACTACAGGAGTTGGGAGATCACTGTCAGCTGTAAAGGACATTGCTTAGGCCACTGTTGGAATATTGCGTGTAATTCTGGTCTCCTTCCGATCGGAATGATGTGAAACTTGAAAGGGCTCAGAAAAGATTTACAAGGATGTTGCCAGAGTTGGAGGATTTGAGCTGTAAGGAGAGGCTGAACAGGCCAGGGCTGTTTCCCCTGGAGCATCGGAGCCTGAGGGGTGACCTTACAGAGGTTTACAAAATCATGAGGGGCATGGATAGGGTAAATAGACAAAGTCTTTTCCCTGGGGTGGAGAAGTCCAGAACTGGAGGGCATAGAGTTAGGGTGAGAGGGGAAAGATATGAAAGAGACCTAAGGGGCAACCTTTTTCACGCAGAGGGTGGTACATGTATGGAATGAGCTACCAGAGGAAGTGGTGGAGGTAGTACAATTGCAATATTTAAAAGTGGGACTAGATTGGGTTCGGATATCTGGTCAGCATGGACGAGTTGAAATAAAGGGTCTGTTTCCATGCTGCACATCTCTATGATTCTATAAGAATTAGGAAGAGGAGTAGGCCGTTTGGCTCGTCAATCATGCTGTACCATTCAAATAGGAATATGGTTGTCTCCTCTCAATTGTGGAATATTAAACCACTTAGTGCTATACCCCACCTTTCTTACTGAAATCTACTAATTTAACAGAGATAAAGGATTCAGTTTGGATCCTTAGTGGTTGTTATAATTCATGCTCACAAACTAACCGTTAATTGGTCCTGAATCGCATGGTTGCTAAAATCTCTAACTTAATTTGCCCCACTCCCTTTCCCCAGTTGTGATTTGACATTGATAAGTAATAACAAGGAACAAAGAAAATTTACAGCCCAGGAACAGGCCCTTCGACCGTCCAAGCCTGACCCGATCAAAATGTCCTGTCTAAACCTGTCGGTCAATTCTTAAGCATCTGTATCCCTCTGCTCCCCACCTACTCATGCATCTATCCAGACGCATCTTAAATGAATCTACCATGCCTGCCTCTACCACCTCTGCTGGCAACGCGTTCCAAACACCCACCACCCGCTGTGTGAAGTACTTGCCGAATGCATCCCCCTTAAATTTTCCACCTCTCCCCTTGAAAGCGTGGCCTCTCGTTAATGATTTTAGAGAATGGGTATTTTCTTTTGACCTTCTTTGAAACATAATTGGGTGTTCATCGATGGCTAATGTGACAGGGAGGATTAATGTCGAATTTTTTTCCTTGTTAGCTGATAACCAAAATATTACTGCTTTTTCTCCAGTAGCTTTTGTGTGGGCTTGCATCTGTTTCCTCTGTTCTATATAACACAAATGGATGGGATGCCAAAACAATTCATAGTTCCTGGAATGTAGAAAGTAATTTGAAGTTACTTGGCACATGTAAGTGATTCTTCAGAGTAGTCAACAAAGGATTGGTCAGAAGTGAATTTAAAAAGGGTTTTTTTTTTGTGATGATACAATGGCTTAAAGAGGCGTAGTTTGTCCTGTTTGTTTTTTGAAGACAGGTTTTAAGAACGAGGTAGCTACTGCAGATGCTGGAGATTAGAGTGGTGCTGGAAAAGCACAGCAGGTCAGACGCATCAGAGGAGCAGGAAAATCGAAGTCCTGATGAAGGGCTTTTGCCCGAAACGCAATTTTCCTGCTCCTGGGATCCGACCTGACCTGTGCTTTTCCAGCACCACTCTGATATTAACTTTAAGACAGAGGTTCTGAGCTGTCGATTTGAATCCAATAAAGTCAACTGCTTGTGAGGCTTTGAGTTTTGTTTTAAAAGTTGGAACAATTGAAAGAGTCTGAATGGGTGGGATCAACCTCCTACAAAACCAGGACTTCTTAGGTTTCGTTTTTCAGTAATAGTTGATGGGGTCTTGAAGCTGGGTTTGAAAGCTGCAGTGCATCTTCCCTGCTACTCTGTCTCTGAGTTTTCTCTTGATGTTTTTTCTCCTGGACTGGAGAATTGTACGTGAGACAATCTATTTAATTGAACCTGCCTTTGCCAAGGGTGTGTTTATGGAATGTTGCAATATTGGAACACTTATTTTCTTTTACTACTAAACACAGAGGAACCTTGGTTATCCGAAGGACACGGGCGGGGAGTATTTTGGTCGAATTTGGATAATCAAATGCTGGATAACATTGTTTACCTTAGCATTGGGACCTTGCGATCTTGCTAGATAATCTGATGTTCAGATAATCAAATGCTGGATAATTGAGGTAACTCTGTATTCTGTTAAGTTTTCTAATAATGTTAAGGTATTCCAATTTCTTCTTTGTTTTGTTGTGTTTTAACTGTAGTGTGTGAATAAAGTGTATTTTGCTTCAAGACTGGTAGCTTGACCAATCAAATTGCATCTGGTGTGCAACATCTGGCACTTGTATTTCAAATAAGAAAAAAAATTAGGGTCTAGGCTCTCTTCATAATATATTTTGAGGGGCTTTGGTCTGATCCATAACACTTTGAAGAGGGAAATGCTGATAGAGGGAGTAGCACAGTGTGAAATGTATTCAATAGGAAGTGCATCAGCCTGTGCCTATTGTTCAGGTGCCGTCGAGCTGGCCATATGCAAAATGATGCTGTATTCAAATGAATGTGGGGTGAACTGTGTTACAATATAAGAATAGTGATGGGTGGATAGATATAGATTGTTGTTTGGTTGAGTGAAGTTTCAGATTATTTAACTTCAGATTTTTATTCTTGCTGAAAGTTAAATCTTTTTTGCAATTCTTAAGAGTTTGCAAGGAATTGGAAATGAATTTTACTACTGCAGTGCAGTTAGGGATGAGAAACAAATATTCATATCCCATGAAAAAAAAATGCTAGCTTTATACAGTCTAAAAATAATAATTATTACCTGTGATAATATTGTTCTTGTGACTTAAAAACATTTTTCTTTTTGTTTTCTCCAGCCTCTCAAAAAATTAAGAATTAAAATCACATTTGTGGTTACGACTTAATCTAAAAGCAGAAGTACACAATTTGAGTTCTTGTTTCTCAACTTTCTCCATCCTTTTCTCTTCACTCAGCACCAGCCTGTACATATCATAATACTATTGTATAACTCTTCAGAAATTTGTTCTAAGTTTTTAAGAATGCAGACCCAAGTCAGCAATGTCTTAATTATCAGATTTTTGTGTCAGCTGCTGGTATGCTTCCAAAGCCTTCAAACAGCCAGGCTACAAAATGTCAGGACGCGCATGACCTTTTGAGGAGCTACTTTCAGTAAACGGAACTGAACTAAAATTAAGTGCCGAAAAGCAGGAGAGATTCCATCCCAAGCAAATTTTATATTGTTGAAATATTAATTCCAGCAGCACTTTACACTTTTCAGGCATTCTTCATTTTTAGATTCTTCAGGAACAGAAAGCAGGGGTTGAAACACTGGCTTCTGTCTGAAATTGACCATTTTGCTTTCTGGATATTGTGCTGAGAGCTGTTCATCAATGATTGAGAAAAAAGTTTTATTGTTTAGATTAGATTCCCTACAGTGTGGAAACAGGCCCTTCGACCCAACAAGTCCACACCGACTCTCTGAAGAGTCCACACCGACCCTCTGACTAATGCACCTAACACTGTGGCAATTAGCATGGCCAATTCACCTGACCTACACATCTTTGGACTGTGGGAGGAAACCCACACAGACACAGGTTAGATGTGCAAACTTCACCCAGACAGTCGCCCGAGGCAGGAATTGAACCTTGGTCCCTGGTACTGTGAGGCAGCAGTACGAACCACTGAGCCACCGTCCTTACTGTAGTATTTGTGATTAGAAGGATGCTGCCACCTATTAAGGAGAGGAGATAGTCTAGTGGTATTATCACTAGACTGTTAGTCCAGAGAGTCAGGTAATTTTCTGGGGACCCTGGTTCAAATCCTGCCATGGTAAATGATGGAACTTCAGCTCGATTAAAAATCTGAAATTAAGAGTCAAATGATAATTATGAATTAGTTGGGGGAAAGCCGATCTGGTTCACTAATGCCCTTTAGGGAAGGAAACTGCCATCTTCACTTGGTCTGGCCTACATGTGATTCAATACATTTGACTCTTAACTAGCCTCAGGGATGAGGAATAAATGCTAGCCTAATCAGAAGCACCCTCATCCTGTGAATGAAAAAAAACACAATTCTCTTTTGTCTAGCTGTGTCTCAAGCCCGAACTGGCTTGCAGTGAGAAATGATAAACCAATCTTGAAATTTAACAATTGTCTTAACAAATTTATTGCATAATTGCATTTGGTAAAGTTACATTCATTCATTGGACATTGTTACAAAGGACTTGGCACCAGTGGATATAAGTTTGCTCTGCAGACATCTGAAGAAGTTTTGCTTATCCAAACCAAGCCAGTATCACGTCATCAGGCTGGCTGGAGCTTAAGAAGTCTTTAACATTCACCCTTTCAGAATCATTAAATTATCCAACACTGGTTTACCTAATCTTTCCAGATAGTTATAACTTCTCAAGCAACGGCCATGTCTCAAAGTCTTAGGGCAGTGGTCCTCATTGATGTCCAGGGAGGTACTTCTCGATCAGGGTGTGGTTGTGATAAAATTAGAGACATTCTCAGATACCAGTTCAGGAGCTTGGACACAGTTCGGTCCGCAGCTCAGTCTGCAGGTCCATCCATGAAACGTCAAGTTTGGAGGGCATTATCAGGGGCTGGTGCTGTGGGAAAGAGGCTGGGCAATGTAGCATGGCCATTTCACCTAACCTGCACATCTTTGGACTATAGGGGGGAAACCGGAGCACCCGGAGGAAACCCACAGACTTGGGGAGAATGTGCAAACTCCTCACAGGCAGTCGCCAGAGGCTGGAATTGAACCTGGGCCCCTGGCACTGTGAGGCTGCAGTGCTCTAGCACTGCAGCCTCCGTGCCACCACCGTTCTGTTGTGATTTTCTTTTAAATAATGACTGATTTACATGAAGTGAAAACTATAGACATTTTTTAAAAAAATGATTATAAAAGAATCAGGTACAGTAAAGTATTTAGTCAAACTGATTAGCAGAACATGCATTTGTTGCAATTATGCAAAGTAAAAGTTAAAATTCAAACATTTAAGACCCTTGAACCAGCACATTTGAAAAATTAAACATTATACCTGAAATTATATTGATGAAATAATATTTGGTACCTTCAAGGTTCTGTTCTGTTTCTGAATTCAAGACAGTCAGCATCATCTAACAATAGCATTTCCATTTTGCTCATTTCAGAAAATGTTGGAGCACAGTAGGCTGTTCAGTCCACTGTGCCATTACTGACTTTTGGGAAATAAAAAGCTATCTAAACAGACTCATTAATCCCTCTTGCCACACAGCCCTGGAAGTGTTTCCATTTCAAATACATCTTTGCTTATTGTGCCTATTGGTCGCTTGCTGCCCAACATTATTTCGAGTTTGTTCAGATAAGGAAACCATAAATTTGAAGAAACATCTTACTGTGGGTTTATCCTGCTATAAGACTGCATGAGAGGGGTCAGGAAGATCTTGGAACATTACATCATTCTTCTGATGTATGTATCTCACTCGCATATCACGTTGTACTACAGTATCGTTTTTTGCAAGGTTTGTCAAGGTTTGTAGCTCAGGTTGAGGTTTAGGGTGTAGGTTTGCTTGCTGAGCGGTAGGTTTGATATCCAGACGTTTCATTCCCTGGCTAGGTCACATCATCAGTGGCGACCTCCAAGTGAAGCGAAGCTGTTGTCTCCTGCTTTCTATTTATATCTTTCTCCTGGATGGGGTTCCTGGGATTTGTGGTGATGTCATTTCCTGTTTGTTTTGAGGGCTTGATAGATGGCATCTAGATCTATGCGTTTGATTATGGCGTTGTGGTTGGAGTGCCAGGCCTCTAGGAATTCTCTGGCATGTCTTTGCTTAGCCTGTCCCAGGATAGATGTGTTGTCCCAGTCGAAATGGTGGGTTTTTTTCATCCGTGTGTAGGGCTACCAGGGAGAGAGGGTCGTGTCTTTTTGTGGCTAGCTGGTGTTCGTGTATCCTGGTGGCTAACTTTCTTCTGTTTGTCCTACATAGTGTTTGTGGCAGTCTTTGCATGGAATTTTGTAGATGACGTTGGTTTTGTCCATGGGTTGTACTGGGTCTTTTAAGTTTGTTAGTTTTTGTTTGAG